>NC_091490.1:3369922-3709037 GCF_947461875.1 Haliaeetus albicilla
CTCTAAGCCTCCCAAAGCTCACTGAATGTCATTCTCAGCTCCTGGGAATTTTGCATTGCCACAGGACTATTGCCTTCAACTGCAGTACAATCAAAAATGGAAACTGAAGACCTTACTGATTGTCACATTGCATGTTACCATAGTACATGTCCTGTAATTATAAAACCAGACAATTATGTTATTGTTTAAAAAAACCCAACTGATCTAAATTAATTCTTTTTAAAGAACCCACTTCACTTTACATTGTTTTGTTTTACAGGAGTCTTCATTTCCCTATTTGGCATCTTAGACTGGCAAGAAAAACGGAAACCGCTTGAAATTCAAAATGTTGAGAAGTGAATGTGAGGCAGACTATTCTGTTTTCATTTCCCAAGGTAAGAGAAAAGCAGAAAGTAAGTAACTTAAAGAAATGTTGCAACATATTTTAGTCTGGTAGAATTCTTACAGTTCAAGGGCTGTTGATCATACCGGGCAAGAAAATTTGCTTTTGAAGATAATACATACCATTTTTCAACCTGATAGTGACCACTCAGAAAACGTATAAATCTTAAATAGCCTAACAGCATTTTAAAAGGAATGATCATACTGCCATTTAGTATAAACACAGACAAAAATATCTTCTGTCATATTTTGGAAACCCATTTTCCAAAGAGGCTGTTTCGGGTGATACATATATATTTGTAAGAAGTAGCTAACAGCCATGTATATTTGAATGATAGTAATAGGAAGGAGAACCCAGTGGACGAGGAGCTAGGACGATCCCTGTCTGTCCAGCTATCTCAATAGGAGAGGAAATACTGTCAGTCCCATTTTACAGATTGAAAAGTGAGATTTAGATTAAGTGTCTTGCTCAAATTCACAAAGGCAATCTTTGATACCACTTTGGGTCCTGCATCCTATTTCAGTCTCTTAATGTAACTACCCTTCCCTTCAGTTATTACAAGTCCTTCATCCATTTATTTGACTTTTCTGAATATTGCAAAATTACTTGCTTCAGAACTGTAGGGAATTCCTGGGGTTAAATGGCTCCAGCACCTTCTGCTATTCCAACATCTAAACTAAAAAATAAATCTCTTCACACTCATCAAATATTTTGTTATGATATTATATATTTGATCCAAGAAGTGTCAGAATACAGTGAATATACTGGTAATCTCAATGGGCATGTTCATCTCAGATGCATAATTCCAAAATCTTTTTTGAGTAGCATGATCAGGTAATGTTTTTGCAGTGTAATTCTTCTAGCAGTGCAGCAATCTATAAAATGACATTAAATAAAAAATATCCCAGGGTGGAAAAAAGAGAAGATGCTGATATGTGACCAAGGTGTGCTTTGCTGGAAAATACATGGCTTTTCTGCTGTGGAGAAATAGGTCCAACTATTCTATATTTTTCTAGATTTTTATCTATAAACAGGTCTGTTGAATCTCAATTTTTTTTTTTTATTGAAGGATCAGCTTCAAAGGACACTCAAGTGAATTCAGGGTAAACATTTGTATTTTTCTTTTTATAAAAAGCATTGTTATGAAATCTGTTATTTTGTATTTATTTAAATTATTTTGTCATTGAAATAATCACCAAAGTATGATAATGCTTTAGAGACTACTATGAATGTAGGACTTCCCTCCGAGGTTTACATTTTACACATGAGGTCTAGGATGAATGGTACTGTTCTCATGACATTTAAAAAAATCAAAATCGGTGAAATGTCTGCTCTGAGTGCATAAGAAAGATACAGACACTTAGACATTACTCTGCATCATTTTAAAACTAAATAGAAAAGTGTCAGTCCTAGTACTCCAGAGCCAAAAATAAAAATAAGCAGAAATAAAAGCAGAGCTCATCAGTCTCATTTAGCTGTCTAAAATTAGTGAAATGCAAACAATAAATTAGATGCAGGTTTGAAAAGATACTGTATTTTCAAAATTCTATTCAGTGCCAAAAACTATGGGTTATTACTAATATGACAAGCAAGATAATAAATTATTTCAGCATAACGTAAAACTGCACTGTTAGCCTTAGACCCAAGGAGGAAAATACAAATAATCTACCCAGCTTCATATGTTGGATAAGTAAATTAGACCCCCTAACTGCACTATTTATTTTTGTACAGAGATTCACATGATGTACATATTCTTTGTGATCCCTTCAAATTGCGGTGCTGCTCTCTTGACTAGGAAAAATGCAGTAACAAGTCGTACTGCTGATATTCTTCTCTCTCTTTTTTTTTAAACACCTAAATGTTTTAGCAAATGTTACAACTGAGTATTCTGTGACCAAAACTGCTGCGCACAGGAAAAAAAAGGCACAGTCAAGTCCGTATTGCTTCCATGTTAATTTGCGTTTATGTGGTTGGTTTACATATTATTAAAGCCACCCATCTGATCTATAATGGCAGCCCTGCTGACACTGTCTGACCCAGTTTGACAATCTGGATAGAAATTGTAGGGCTGGCTGTTCAATGTCTGTGACTTTAACAGCATTGCTTTGGGCCTGGAATCAATTCTCTCTGTTTACAGACCATTTCACAGCCCTTTACCTGCAACATCACTTGTGTCAGTCCCATAAATACTTTGGTGTATATAATGCTTGAATTAGCATAATGGTTTAGGCACAGAGCTTTAAGCACAAAGAAGGACATGTCAACATGTTCTCTTCACTTAAGCAATTAAGAGCCATTATGCTGCTTCAGTGGAAATATCATCAAGGTTAAAGACAATCCCAAACACCCCTCTAACCTTTTTATTCTAAGTCTAATAAATGAGGCATAGAAATTGAAATGTTAGTAAACAGTGCTACTTGCAAGCTCTTTTTGTATCATGTTTAATCAGACCTCTCATTCACCACTTGTGAAGTGTAAGGAAATATGCACGTTAACCATGGTCACAAGTTAAAAGGATTATTTATCTTTTTGCAAAAGCTCACCTCTCTGCAAAGGTTTGTTGTACATCTAATGTCAACTTCTAGATGCTCTGACATGGCAGTGTAAAAGAAATAAAGTACACATATGGATAGGTAACACACAGACTGGGTCATATATAATAATTCTTGCCAAAATCTCTCTCTGTATGTGTAGGTGGGTATCATCTGGGTTTTTTGGTGTTTATTCCAGGCTTTGTCTTTTTTCTCTCCATGTTACTTAGGAAAATGACCCAGTGAAAATTTATTATTATAATGGCTTTATTTTTATTTTAAGCTGGCAAGATTCAGCCAAGCCCAGAACTAAGCTGCAGTTGCTCATGTGTAATTCTGGTGAGATGCAGCATGGAGGAACCTAGGCACTGAATTTTCATGGCCTGATTTTGATGTGTGTGGTGGTTTGTTTGGTTGGGGTTTTTTAATTCATTCATAATACTCAGTCCCGTGATTCTGAAGGCTTTGCATAGTTTTAGGAAAAAGTGGGAAAGACGGTGAGCAGCTGTAGCAGAGAGAGAGGAAAAAAAAACCCCTTTGGTAGGGAAAGGCCCTAAGAGCGCAGAGAGAGTAGAAGCCCAGCAACACTCCTATAGACGACCCAGCAGCAGACAACAGAGCAGCATGGCAGAGCAATCATTTCACTCTGCTACTGTGCCAGAAGACAACAGAATAACCGCTTTAAAGTGTGGTGGAAGCAAGGTAACCCCTAAAAACATGATGATTCAAAGGGAAAGAATTGCTTCTCTTGGAAAGGCTGACTGGCACCACAGACCCCAAGGTCTGTATCCCCCCCTCCTGCAGCAGCACGTGCATCCCATAGCGAGTCGTTATATTAGCTAGGCAGCCCAGCACCAGCTTTTGCACCTCACAAGCCTCATCTTTAACCAAAAGGGACTACTTCAGTGGTCAAAAGAGCTGCTCAGTTTCCAAGCTCAGTAGTCTTGAGTTGGTAACACCCAGGACGGAGTTACCTCAGTGCTTTCCTAGAATATGTCTCTCTACCAAGCACTCTCCTAAGCTAAATCCTTCTTTTCTTACTACAGTATTTGAAGTATTTCAAATGTGTTTGGGAAATACGTGAACTCTGTTGTAGGTTAACATAAATGTTGGAGATGAAACAACTTTCTTTTCTTAATGCTTTAATTTTTTTTAATTAATGCTTTTATTAAATCTTTAAATAATGTGTCGAGTCATTTCCCCAAATCTTTTGGAAGAAGAGAGTGAGTGGGCAGTGTGGGCTACCTCAGTTGTCTAAAGGCTGTAACAATTATATGGCAAGCAGATGTTGTGGCTAAAAGCCAGGCTTCTCAGGCTCTCATTGCAGTAGTTGCTCTCTAACAATTACATGCTTCCTACTTGCACCTCTGTAAGCTGTACGTCTGTTAGCTTTCCCATCAGGAGTCTCGCTGGGCATCTTGGCTACTAGAAGCGACACTGCTGAACACCCAAAGGACCAGTAGTCAGTGGCAGCTCCCTCCCTATTACCCTCAGGAAAGGGGCAACGATCCTGAACCATCTAGCTGGGACTGTGCTTAGCAGTCTCAGTGGCTTTGTGGGCACACCAGAGTTTGCAGAGTCTCACCTCCATTCTTAGAGCTTTTTTTTTTCCTCTTTTTTTTTAAAAGCATACAATTTTTATATGCTCCAAAGAGGACAGTTTGAATCACTCTAATTTCAGTTTTCAAGAACGTCACCATTCTCCAGAAGAACACGCTGAATTTTTGTATGGATCATCTCATCCCGCCTGCACCTACGCTCCATCCCCCCTCCTTACTGCCACTCCATGCTGAGATATGGCAGCAGCTGGAAATGGCTGTTTCACTCCAGAAGAGGTTTAAACAAATCTCACCTTCATTTCAATACCATCAGCTTAAGCTGCAAACCCAGAAGCCTGATGGAAGTGAATTGCCTTCTTGTTTTATGCTACCCCCTCAGGACCATCCTGAGAAGATTGCCAAATTACAGCAGAGATTTCGTCAGAACGAGGCAGAGCTGAAATTAAGTTAGGCTCACTTTTAAAGAGATCCAGCTATGGTAACTTTATAATTGAGCCATTTTGTTCTGCTCTCAATCAGCTTCAAATCAAAGGACAAATGCTCAGAGAGAGCATAGGTTGCAGTTTGAAAACTGACAATAATAAGCAAACATTACAGTCTGATTTAATCTGTTCTCAATCCAGTGTAATAACTTTCTTTGAAGGTTGGTTTGAGATACATGGTAATGCCTGGAGGCCAAGAACTTGATTTTGTTCTTCTTACAAGTTCTGTGCACTGCAATCTCTGTACTATATATCAGAGGATGCTTGGCAGCTTCTCTTGACTAACCATGAGTGTCATCCACATTCTTCAGGTGAGAGAACCACAGAGCATAGCCAGGTTGCACTGAGGCATCAGTGCGTAGCCATCCATATTTCATAAATCATATCGCTTGATAAAAAAGCTGCAGATTGCACATTCAAGGTGTACAGGAGCACCAAGGAAGCTCCTGCAACGGGATTTCTGTTCCATGTTCAGATCTCATAAAGCAAGTTATGTTCCTTCCTATAAAGTGATGTTCCTTCTCCATTGCAAGTGTGCTCCCCTGTTTCCTGAAGAAAATAGGCTGGAGGAGAGTCATTTGGTAGTGTTTGGAGCTTGGATGGAGAACTGTTTTACAGAGATGGGAATCATAGAGAAGGGTCATTGCAGAAGGGTCTCTGCTTTCAGGAACAGAGGCAGTACATCATACACTTACCCTGTACGCTTCATACAGCACCTTCCAAACTGACAGCTAGTTAATAGTCCCTTTTCTAGTCTATGTTTAGAGCTACAAAGATTGTTTTTAGTATATAGTAACACTTTAGCACCTTTTGAGGTTCTCAAAGCAGATATTAATTAAGCTTCCTAGCACCTATGGGAAGGGAGTAAATAGCCCAATTGCCACTTTATAGAAAGGAAATGACTAGCCAAGGTCATCCACTGAGGCAGAGCCAGGAGTAGCATGTAGGCGATAAACCAAGAATTACACAGCTGCTTTTTCTCCAAAGAAAGATGGCCCAAAATAAGAGCTCACCTGAACTTTTACTCAAATTTGGGGAAAAAAACCCATGCAAAACAATTCATAAGAACTTTCCCATCTACACCATGAAACCTCTGTTATATTTTCCAGCACTAAATCTGAACGCTCTCACTCCATCTGAGATAGCACCTGTGCTTGATGAATGAATATAGTAGATATTATGCTCCTGGTAGGAGTCTGATAAGTAATTTTATCTTTTTCTTTTAGCCTGATTTCCTAAACATATGGACACATGAAGATAATATTAATTCTGACACATTTTCTTTAGCTAAGTATTAGTCTCATTTACCTATTATAACAGCCTGTGACAGAGCCAAAATTATGAATCTACAATATTCGTAGGAATTTCCTGGCTAAAGAAAAAAAAAAGGCAGTCACGAAGGATTATGGCTACAATCGAAGACAAATGAAAGACTTTTGAAATGTGTTATGTTACAAGTCTTTTTGGGACCCAAACAAGTGTTGATCCATCTCCTAGGAATTACAAAGATACAGCTGTATTTGCTTCCAACCAGCTGCTAGGATCAAAACTCTTTGGTAGAAATAAGAATCAGAGCAGTCTCTGCAACACTGTGGGAACTCTTTCTTCCGTTGTCTTGGGCTGGAAGTAGTTTGGTAGTTACTTTTCAGGGACGCTCTCAGCAATGGAAATTGAGAACTAGAAACAGAATCCAGAAAACATTTTGAGCAACACAGCGGATCTTTGGCCATTTGAAACTTATTAGTTAGAGCTCCATAACAGCTGTTGTGACTGAGATCGCATCTTCACCTTCTGAAGCCTAAATACATGCTGCTTGCATTCAGGTAGATTTACCATCATCTGTTGTCTGTGTGGGACCTACCACAAGAAGTCATTCCACCCAGAAAGAAAGAGCAGACATAGCCACTAACATTCTCATTATTTTATATCTATCGTTTGTCATTCAAACATCCCTGTCCACTTTTCACCCTATAAAAGAAATTGTAATTGAAAGCAAGCGTCAGTTCGTATGTTTTGAGGCTAGAGTGACTCTGTGATCATTTAGCTTTATCCAGACTTTAACAAATGCTGCCACAGATGCTTATTCTACTTTTTTCTGCATGAAGAAATAAAGAGCACTTGTACAAATGACATGTATGTCAATCTTTAGGTCACAATACTTCCTGCAGTTGCATCCCAAGTAGGAGACATCAAGCTAAAGGCATTTAAGAATTAACAGCCTGTACCCAAGACAGGAAATAGAGTTTATAAAACAGGTGGATGAAGACCAGTATTCACTTGCATCACATTAAAGCAAATCCATTTATATTTTATTTCCTATATACTGACTTGAATGTGCATTTTTACAATAATCAGACTCTGCAGTTTCTGTAGGATATGTGATATTTGCAGGTGGATTGGTATGGCCTGGTAGACCTTCCATGTAAGAAATGGTCCATCAGGTGAGAAGAGGGAGACACCATCCAGACAATTCTGTAGCGATCCACCAACTGCACCAGCCAAGGGTTTGGCTTTCCACCCTGAATCCGCACATAGATCCTAGGATTCTTCTGTAATGCCGTAAGTTGTACTTAAATACAGGGAAAAGTTAGCACCCGGTGGTGCTCTAGGCAGCGACAGTTCTCTAGATTTTTGTACAACTGCTCACTTATATTGGTATTGCTATCCTGGGTGCATATTAACCATGATTGAAACAACGCCCATTGGAAGTCTTAAAACCTTAACCACCAGTTTTACTTCTAAAATAAAGTAAACTGCCAAAAGTTCTGATAAAAGTGACAATTTATATTTTTAAGTAGTACATCCGGAATTTTCCTATAGCTGTAGACAAAGGAATTCTTACCCAGATAAGTATAAGAGCACCAATAAATTTAAGGTAGCTTATGCAAGTTAGGCACTAATGAATGTCATCTTCTGTTTTGTCATGAAAAAAGATCTTTCTGCTGCTAAAGGAGACTGATTTAGATTATGAATAGCTGTAGTGATTTGCAAAAATGGCTCCAGAGAGATAGACTGAGATTCCATATACTCATGGCACTTGAGGTTTCTGCCCTTTTTGTTGAAAATTAATTTGTCCTGTGGGTTATTGGATTCTAGCTCAGCCAATGTATATTGCTCAGTCATCACAAATTTACTTAAAATTTAGTGTAGCTGAAGTTCATTCAACAAGACAAAAGTCTACAGTTGAAAGCTTCTAAAAATCTTTTTAAAAAACTGGCTAACGGTGTAATTGAAAGCACTGGAATCGAAGTAGATTTACAAAATGTTTTGCAGGTATCAATATATGGTTTATTATATTAAATAGACTCTTTGGTTTCCTCTTTTGATGGTTAAAACAAATGGGTGGTTTACTGTCCCCTTGATGCACAGGGCTTTTAGTGTTTGGCCCCATGCCTCAAACCCAAAACTTACATTCCTAAAATGAGCAAAAGTGCCTTGTAACATAGTCTACGGCTTCCTACACTGCTTCTTTAATTTGACGCATATTCCTTTTTATGGAATAGGGAGAGAAACTCTGGTTATAAAAATGTCAAATGCCTCCCCTTACATACTGTTTATTTTCTTTTTTTTCCTTTCCTTTTTTTTTCTTCTTTTCTTTGTTTACCTTTGATGCATGAGTAGAAATTTTTGTTTGTATTCTTGGAATCACCATCTAGTTAGTGCACTTACTTCTTAGAATTAAGCATTGCTGATGCTTGTAAATTTGATGTCCCAAAGACAAATAGGTTAAGGTTAAAAAAAAAATCTAATTCTGTTCAGATCAGCAAGCTTCTTGTTTAAATTAAAAGGCTGTAACTAATTTGATTGATGGGTCCAAGTCATCTGTTAGCCTCCATGTTGGTGAATCTGACTACTGAATCACCACCAATAGGGACCCGGAGGTAAAGGTTATCAGAAATGCAACCATACAAAGGTGGCTGTGGTGCAAAAACTAACATGGGCAATGATATAAGGAGGGATGATTAAAGAATAAGCAGATCTTAAACGTTCACAGGAGAGTGGTTTTTCATTAACTATAAAGGATAAAAATCTTCTTGAAGAGAAATAATTCTCCTTATTTTAAGCTTTATCGGAAACAGTTTCATGTCTCATTTAAATGATGGGGATTTTTAAAAAGAAAAATATAAAGGCAGATAGAACTGATCGCATATGGGAAAAGCTCATTTTGTGCACAAGTGCTGTGGATGGTTCTCAAGTAGGAAGTCTATAAACAGTTTGTTTGTGTTCTTTCTACCAGGAATTATGCTTTAAAAAGACAAAAAAGAATTTAAAATTCAGTTTAAATTTAATAATAAAATCACTTCATACACATCTCAGTAAAATAAGAGGAAGCCTTCTGAATAAAAATTCACGCACAGTCCAAATCTCTGTTCAGCTGGCTATTTTTTATGTTTCAATTTTTTTTTCCCCTCTAGTTCTAGTGATATATCTGAATACAACTGATCAAGTTTAAGCTATGAGGCTCTCATCTCTTTGCTTGATACACAAGGCTTATACAATTGCAAGAAATGAGATACAGTGCGATAACCAAATCATGACACAATGGACTGGAAATTTTAGATTAATAAACCTCTTTCGGAAGAGAACTAAATAACTTTTACAGTTTTATCTATGGCTATTTGTTTCTTTGAAGATTTATGGTCCTTGCAACAGATATGCATCTTATCTTTCACTTTTCAGATTAAAGGAAGATGATTTTAAACAGGCTTCTGACTGGCATAATCTGGAATTGCAGATGATCTTCCTTTAAAAAAATGCTAAAAGTGAACTTGCAAGTCAAATGAGAATATCATTACATATGTCAAAGGGGTCTGAGAAAAAAATCTGCATACGGCTAAACAAGATCTAATCCTTATTATCGCGACCCAGTATCCTCAGGCAGCACTTTATCAGCCAGGTGCAATCCGTAATGCTTAACAAGGAATTAAAACTTTTCATGCTGCTGCTGCTTTAATTGATTGATGCTAAAAGTTTAGAAACTAAAATCTAACCAGCTATTACAAAGCTCCTTTAACCAAGCCTTCTCCTTTGAAAGCGGGAACCTCAATTGAAACTGGCAGCCCACATTTTTAGGTTTCAAGCAGCTCTGTCATTCTAGGAGGAATGTGTCTGCCACTTCACACGATAGCTTGAGCTGAAAGACATGTACTTTGAATCAGAGAATCAATAGAACACTTAATGGACAATTAGGAGAACAGCTGTAGGACTGTCAAAGGCCCATCTGTACACAGCTCAAACAGCCTCCGCCTGGACAGGGCACGGAAAACACAGCTTACTGCCCCAGGGCACCCGCTCCCATTACAAAATCCCCCTTTCATTTCACATTTAATGTTAATATAGTATTCTTTTTTCATTACAAATTTTAACACGTGTAGAAAATAATGGAAATTGCTCGGGCCATTTGTCAACTTATATCATGTGAATTGATCAATAAATTTCACCACTTTGTTGTTAATGTAGATAAATTTTGGCATTTAATTAAGCTGCAGCGAAAATGTGGCCACTTTTAATTTCAGCAGATGCTACCTTTTCATCTGTAATACTGGAATACATTGGCAAATACAATCCGGTCGCTAAATATTTATAGACAACATGACAATTCCTAAAAGAGTTATCATCAATGATTTTGGTTCTGAAACAATTAACATTGTTTAAAAGAGCTCATGTGGAAAGCCGAAATAAATTCTGAACCGCAGATTAAGTTATGGCTACACAGATACATTGCATATATATAAAGCACATAAATCTATACACGTTATAAACACATATGCCCACGGTGATTATTATAGGAATACTGTCTACGGCATATATGTGCACAAACATACGTAAATTCTGATAAACCAAGGTACAAATTCCTCTGTGCATAAACACTCATGTACTACACATATATCTTTACAGATATCTCTATGAATTAGACGTTTATAGTGATACTTATCTTTAACGGAGCTGCTTTGCAAAAATGTAATGAGAGAGACTGATCTCAGGAATTAGCATCACAGAAGGAAACATTTCATATATAAACATTTTATATAGAATAACTAAGTGTTGACAAAGGCATTGCTGTTTATAATAATAAATGTATTTAACTTTTAAAAATACTTTTTAAAATTTCTAAGCCCACATAATGCAGGGATTAGCCTTTAAACTTCCGGATATTTTTTAAGCACACACAGATTTGGCCAGACAATAAGAAACATAAATGAACATTTTAGGCTTTCTATATGGCCTTAGGGACCCCAAGATGAAATCCTGCCTCTGACAGCCAGAGGCCCTAGACACAGCACTCAGCAGCAAGGCTTGACATGATAAACTGCTGTATCTCATTTGAGTGGGTAGGGGGAGGAGGTTGCCTGGTGGTGATATTGCCAGTGCCTCTGGGGTAGGAAAAGTCTTGAAATCCCAATGCTGGTTTTGCTGTAATCCCCCTGACCGAGCAGGCTCCCGCCCTGACCTACAATTTTTACTAAAGAGCTTGCTTATCATTTAGAGGACAACCGTGCTGGCAGCATGAACTTGTGTATGGGAGAAACCACGGAACAGGGAAATCAGTGGTGGTCACACACACCTAATCCTTATGAAGGACTCTCAGTAACTCGAGCAGACAGGTTCAGCATCTTCCCACACTCAGGCAACAAAACAATCCCATATTCAAGCACCAGGCAGACATGCAGCATCCCGTAGGTAAAATTCTTTTTGTTTGACTTTCTCAGTTTTCACTGCTAGGTAAAATCATCTAACCTGATAAGAAAAAAAAACAAAAAGAAAAAAAGAAAAGAAAAGAGACCCACTCAGACACACCAATCATTTTAAAAGTGGAGTTTCTGGTTTTGTGGATTTGTCACTGCTGCAGCATGTTTTATTTTCAGGTTTTCAGAGAAACTGGTCAGCAGATTTCTTGAAGTTGTTGGGGAGTGCAGGGAAGAGGACTGGAATACTGTTCAAACTGAGACTAACTGGCTTTTAGCCGAGGATTTGCAATTCACACAGAGAACAAGGAATTCAAACGCAGTAGCTGTGGTTTATGTATGGTATTTGAACCACAGGGAAATATCTGGACAGTACAGAATATACTCAGTAAATACGGAACATTCTAACCAAATCTTGAGTCATTGAAATTATCTCATTGGCCTTTCCTCTTAAACAGAAAGCTTTGTCTCAGCTTACCAAGGCTTTTTTTGCATTTCACAGCATAGGCATTTACTCCTCCTGGACTGGATCAACACGAGTTCACCAGTGCACGCCTGCGACTCCTGGTCCTGCTGGCACCATGATGCAGAATCTCTTCCTGCCGCGAAGGAGCGCTGCTACAGAGGAGGTCTGACGGCCAGGCTCTCACTGCGGCTCCTGCGATGTGCCACCCAACCTACCTGCGCACAGACAGGCTCTCCTGGCGTGGCTACACTCCCAACACCCTCCAGCGAGCCTGCGCACGTACATACAAACACTCGCTTGTACGCAGGCACACACATAAGGAGGAGAGCGGTTCCAGTGGAGGATGATCCAAAGAGAGATGGTGATGGGTCTCTGCAGCTTCAGCCCAGAAGTTGTAACTTTTGCATGGCATGACACTCCGGTGAGTGGAGAGAGGCCTGTTGAGATGGTACGTGTGTTAGTTACTTTTTTATCTTTTTTGTGGCTTGGCACGATGGCCCATGCAGTTCATGACAATTTTTTCTGGTGAAATTAGAAAAACTTTGGGAAAAAAGCTAGCTTAAAGGTCTAAAAAAGTCTCAGTGCCATCTGCTGCAGTTAAATTTCACGTGCACCCATAGTGGATCAATGGTGATACCCACTGCTGAGCTGTTTTAACACTCACCCTTTCTCCCCATTTCTGTAGCAGAAGCAGAGGCAGTGAGCAGAATGTGAAAGGACCCATCCCAGCCAGCGGCACAGCACCAAATCCCCCGACCTGGCAGCTACAGCTCCTACATCATGCAAGTCGGCTGTGCCGTAGCGTCTTCGTCAGTGAAGTGAAAAATGCTTGACAGTGTGAGACAGCAGTGCTTGTTTCTCAGCCTGATGGCATTATGAGGAATATTTACTAAGTTTTTAACAGTGAAGACCTAAACTCTAGATAGGAGAGGATTACACTAGAATGAGCAACAGAAAAGTCTATTAAACAATCTTTGTTTTTAAAAGATCCCAATAACAACAAATCCATTTGTCTGTTTCACCAGTTGAGCATTTTTGTGGGAGATCCCTATTTATCTGATTTATTAGAAATGCTCCATTGAGATACAAAGCATTTTTCTAATAAACCTAGAGGTTAGCACTATTGTTTTCAGTACAGCTGACCCTTGGATTTGCTGTAAAACCAGAATCATTAGAAATGCTCCACGGGTTATATTGGAGCATTTCTAATGAATCAGAGGGTCAGCTCTATGGAAATAATGTAAAATATCTAGATTCATGAGAAAAACTCCATTGAAATGCATGGAGCGTTTCTAATAAATCCAGATTTTAGTGGAGCTCAACCCTGAATCCATTAAAACGTTATGAAAAAATAGTTACTGAGCATGCACCTTAAGTACTTCTTTCTGTGTTAATCTCTCATTTATTTTAAAATGCGTTGTAAAAATAGCAAAAGGCATCAGCGAAAATTTGTTATTTAAAGTCTGCCATTTCCTCTGCTTACATATGAGCAGCGAGTCACTGTTGCCACCAGAAAGACAGCCCCCAGTACCTCGTAACATGTACTTAGCTCACATTGTGCTCAAGCAGCTTCCAGGAAGGGGGATGCCCACGCACAGGGCTGTGAGCACATCACACCACGCCGCCCTGGATTTACTGTTGTCTCCCCTCCATTAGGCACTTACCAAAAGGGAGTGAGTGTTGTGATTGTTACGGAGCTTCAGGTTGCAACTGTCCGGAGAGGAGCTGCTTGTTGAGAGCTCTCAGGTATCTCAGTCTTCTCTCAGTGTGGGACTTCACTGCAGGAGGGATCATGGTTTTTTGCACAGCCACTTGACAGAGACTGGAGCAATGCTGGTGTCATTTGCCAGGAGAAAGATTCCTAGGTCCCCACAGCAGGCTGTTCTCAGCAGGATCCCCTTGTTCAGGGATTGCTTTGAAGGGAAGGTGGATATTTAGATGCCAGTTGTCTATGGCAGCTGAAGGCAGTTAATGATCATAAGCAGCAGGTTCATGGGCATTCTCCTCCCAGAAGCATATTGTTTCTGACTTTGCAAAGGGCCAGCTCGCTAAGAATAAGAGAAATGCAGGTATGATGGAGGGCAGGTTGGACGTGTTTGGCTTGTGTATCCTATGAAAGAAGCTGAGCCTGAAGTGTCTTGTCCTTTACTGAACAATAGATGTAGAAGAGGATCTCTTTATGGCTTCAGGAAGGGGTATCTTAAGTAAAAGTCTTGGTACCAGATACAGGTGTGATGCACTTAGGGCACATGTCCTGGGATGAGTTGCCAGGTACCTTGAGGCTTCCACAGTTCATTGTTGTAATTACTGATGGACAGATTATGTTGTCTATACTTAAAGTGAAACCACAGCCTGCTTTCCCCTGCAAGTTAGATGTTTATTCTTAATTTACAATCACAAGGCCAGCAATAGAATGAGGTTTTTTATTATTGCCAAGCTGAATTGGCTTTTTCTACCATTTTTGCTGTACGGCACTATTCAAAGACTGGCAGACTTTCAAGTTAAGTTTAAGGCAGATTCAACAGCTGTAATCTTATAATAGTGTGTGTCCTAAAGATGAGATGGTTTTGGCTTAATACAATTTCAGACTTTGTTCTTGCCATACAGCTAAATTACACATCCATGGCAGGTGATCTCTTTAACCTATTTGTCTATTCAACATTGTCAGCTTGATAACTCCCTGAAAACTGAGGCCTATGGTAATAAAATTTAGTTATTAATAGTAGCATGTTACGGGCCAGAACATGAAAAAACAAACAAGAAGTCTTTCTAATTTATTGTTTCACAACATAACAAGAAGAAGTAAACATTGACAAATTTATTTTAAGGGCATGCATGAGTCAGTCCCTCAGCGCCTCTCTCGGGCGGTCAAACCCCTCCTCAGAGCAGAATTGAAGTGAATTTTGTCAGTTTTGCAGATGAACTTCAAGTGAAAGTTGCTGTGGCAAGTTTTCATGATGATGACAATGATAATGCCCACTTCTCTCTTTTTTTCGAAGCTAGTGCTTTATTATCGCACCTCTTATCTTCCAGAATACTACTGCTGCAATCCACCTGCTATAGATGCGGCGCTGCATGTACCAGTCAGGTACAACGCTGGGGAAGAGTTTTGAGAAGGGTTTGGATCAGCCACCCTCTGACAACCCCCTGCTCTCAGGTAGCACATCTCAAAAGCTCTGAAAACAGACAAAAGGGATGCTTGTATTTATGGGCTCAGCCAATAGACCCTGAGTGAGTGGCATGGGGTTCAGCATACCTGATGCAGTAGGTGAAAGCTGGATTGATCAGGCTGGAATTGATTAGACCAATGTCACGTTAGGCAACTTTCTCCCTGGTGTTTATGATGCCTGTCCAAGGCAGGATGAGAAAGCACCCGGAGGTTTGGACCCCGCTGCTCTGTAATCCATGGAGCTCTCTAGCTGAGGTCCCAGTTTCAAAGCAATTGGAAGGCATTGTAAGAAGCTTCTTTTTAGTTCAAGGGCAAGTCACGTGCCACTGAAAAACAGCAAACCAGTTTTGGACAAAGGAGAATCTCCTCTGTGCTGTGTAACACTGGAACCTCCAATACTGCTTATTGATTGTTAAGGGGTCACACCAGTAGCCACACCAGGGCAGTGTGCAGCAGGGCTGTGAAGTCCTCAAGCAACTTCTCACTTTCACAGCTTTACAGCCTCCTTAAATGTATTTCAGAATAGTTTGCTTAAAATTAAGCACAGAAAGACAATACATTCATCACATCCCCTTTACAAGGCTGTTCAAGGAACTAGGCTTGTGTGTGTCGTAGCGTTTTATAGCAGCGGTCTTTCTATAGGTCCCCATGCTTTCAGCAAATAACAGAGAAGCTGGCTCGCCTCAGATGCAGACTAGGTTCTGTTTATTTTATGAATGCATACAGTCAGCGTATCTGCAGTTTGTCAGCTTATGGTGCTGTTCATTTAGCTGCTTTGTACCTATATACACACATATATATAAGATGTATATGAAAAGTATATTAATATAATCCTATCTCAACAGATTTAATTCTTAAATGCTACATATACTTGTTTAATCTCTCATTTTAGAAGTAGGAAAGGTTAGATTATAACATCAGGTTAGCTCTCTTTGAAGCAGGTAATAATTAAGTTGATTCACTGTTGCAATTACTGTCAAATCCCCCTTAATTACCACGGATTTTATAGCAGCTTCATTATACGTCTGCTGTAATGCATTGTGGCCCAAAGGAGAAGTGTTGCAGGAAATTCTGCATAGCATGTATAATTCTAACCTGCAGTTAAAGCTTCTAGTGAAAGCCTCTGCACTAAATTTATCTTTTTTTGACATTTTCCCCCCTATTATTTAAAGCAGTTGAGCTGGAGTAACACCACTAAAATATACACCTAACTTCATAAGTGAAAATTGATCTCTTCACAGGTATTAGGAATAAAAATGGAGAAATGATAAAATTAGCAGTGAATTATTCTTGGGAAACTGCTCAGCAAAAATGAAGAACAATTCTGGTCTGGTGTCATGGCGGGGAGGAAACTTCTGCCCCATCCTGCAAATCATACACCCCTGAACAACCTTTCCTCGCTTGAGTAGTCCCACTGAATACAGTTTTTAAGGCGGTAAGAACTTGCCGTATCAGTCTGCTAGACGTCAATATTTTCATCCATTGTTCATTTTACATTTTATAAACTGGATTATACAAATATAAGGCACACGCACAACCAAGAGCTTTGATGGTTTTTATTTCAGCTGCATATGGAATATGCTGTTACAGTATATTATAAAAATATTTGATGAAAATAGCAATTTGGACAATAGTAACACCTATTTTATTATCAAGCATGCAAGAAGTTTTAAAGCAGCTCCACTTTAGAACTGACCTTCCAACTAACTTTTGTAACAACATAGCCTCATGAAACTGCTGCTTTATGGCTCATGTGTCACTGCTTGTTTCCATTGGAAAAATCTTTACAAATCAGGGTCTGTAAATTGAGCCTGCAACAGTTCAAAACAGATAACTGAATAATGTGTCCCATGGATTCTCTTGTAACAAAGGAATTTACTCCACAGAATATATTAGATGCAGAAAGGGCTTCAGTGTCAGTGACACTATTGGCAGCTGTGTTAACAGTTAAGGAGCTGGCTTTGTACAGCAGTACAGTTATTAAATTTCTCCAGAGACCATGACTCATTAATCAAATATTCATACATCTCTGTAAATACACACTGAACAGAGAATACCCTCAGAGTTGAGCATCCCAGCACAAGTGCTCTTTCATGTAACACTGACAAAATCCTGAGAACATGCGGTCATGTTTTGCATTTCTAATGCTGTATGTACTCTTTAGTCCCCCAATTCCTAAAAACAGAACACAAATGATCTTACTGATCGCAAGTGTTACACAGTCACAATTAAAATTGCTTCACTATTGCTTCATACCATCTTTTTAAAAGTGAAGACAGTGAATCAATTCTTCTGTTCTTTGTTTACCATCAGACAAGTAACTTTTTCCCATACGGCTGGAGAAACCCAAGGCCATGCTCCTATTAATACAAGAATTTGTATTAGCATGAAAACAACAAACCACTGGTTGAACTGTGAAGGCCAAAGAACTTCATATATTTGCAAAGACATGAGCTTGTTGCATTTAACAAATACTGTATTTTGTGTTTCTGCACTGCCATAAAACGGCACCTCTTCTCACCTGCAGGGGAGGCAGAAACATGTCTTGACTGTGGTCAGGTTGAGATCACGGTTCAGAGCTGAAGCATCTCTCTGTGATCAGCAGAAGCTCTTCTCTATAAGCCTTTGAAAAAAATCAGTTTTCTATTTGAACTCCCCATCCTAATGCATTCCTATCTAGGACTTTGCTTTTGACTGTTGCAAGGTCTGATTTATACCTCCGATTCAGGCGCTCTGTGGTTTGAAGTAGTCAGATGCCTTTATATAGTGTTGTTTGTAAATGAGGATTATCATATTGCTGAATGTAGATTTTTAAAATTCTGTACTATTGTGCTCCTTTGAACTCAAGGGAACAAGGGAATGGAGGGGAATGACCTGAGTCTTCAAGTCAAACCCCCTGAAAGTGTGGCCAGCACAAAATCCCAAACGAACTTGATAAGAGAAGGGGGATTTACAGACAAATCCTGGAAAGAGGTGAGTCTCAGATTATATTCCTTTATAGTTTTTAGAGGCTGGGACATAGAATTCATCCCTGGAACCAGTCCCTAACTGCAGATTTTGAAGGGAAATTTGTAAACTTGCACAGCATCCTTATATTCTGTAAGGAACTTGCAAATGGCCCAGTTTAAGGATTGAGCTCTGATCAGAAAATACTTCCTTTTTTAGTTCCCTTTCTAATAAATATAGATAGTCTAGCTTAAGCACCTCCCCAGTTCCTACCACATTAATTTCAGTGCATCTTAATTTTCTTTAACAAGGCTTGACACTGACTTTTTAAAAAGAAAATCCTCCCCTGTATTTAATTAGGGCACTGATTGAGACAGGATGGCAATACCTTCCCACACTTCTTCTGTGTAAGACAAAACCCATGCCACCTCACTCCACGAGTCAGTACGTGCCAATAAAGCAGTTGTGGGTATCATCTGCTGTGTGCCATGCAGAAAACAGCATGAGGCTGCAATTACAATCCCCCTTGCCTCTTGTCCACCTATGTACAGGGCCCCAAGCCTGGGCATCCTATGAGTGATTCCAGTACCCTGCATGACCTTATCCACTGACCCAGCAAGCTGCTGGATGTGGATAAATACCTAAAACATTGACTTTAATAATGTTCCCTTGGGGCACAGGGATTCACTGGCAGGATCAGAGTGTAGGAAAGGAGGAGATGGAAAATAAGAATAACGTGTGAATGCTGAGCGGAAAGCCCACAAAGCCTTGGCTTTAACACATGCCTAAACACCCACTAGACCTAGGCGAAAACAGCAAACATTTATTTGCGCATCTTCTTGCATAAATAAAACCCTGCTGATTTGCTTTGATGGCATTTACGACCACATTTATTCATAAACATTAGAGTGAGCAAGTTTTTATTTGCAGGAGCGTTCATAGAAAACAAAAGCGTTGTGAATTCTGGTGTGAATAAATACCAGAGAGCTCTCACACGAGAAGGGCTTCTGCAGTCATTAAGTAAAGCTCTTTTTACTATTCACACTGTGGATTCGAACAATTACAGCTGCCCGTGAACTGCTTACAAACAGGGAAGGGAACTGTTTATAAAGCTCAGTTCATCCAATTAGGCAACAGAAACCATCTCGTGAAGATATCCAATCATAGGGTCAAATGATGATTACTCAGGGCTCAATCCTGACTCCCTCGAATGCCTCTTTACATCTTTTTGTCAATGCAAATAAGTTTCCAGCGTTTTAAGACCCCTTTAGTAATGTTGGCATGGCCTAACCAAGACAATGGGAAGCTGTAACACCTTTGTGCAGCCAGAAAGCAGCTATAGGCTAACAGAGGCTCCAGCCGTAGGGATGCGTTAGGCTGAAATGCTGCTGTGGGGTATACCTGACTGTGCTCCACAGCCTTCAGGGCAGGGCTAGGGAAATGTGCTCCATGCACTGGGAAGAAGAAATGCATCCATACTCCCATAGTAATCCACTGCAGGGTGGTAAAGGACTGTAAAGTCACCTGGCATATTCTGCCCTCTTGGAGGCTCCTGGTAGCACAAGAAGATCTGGTGCTCCAGCCTTCCTGAAAAGCCTTATCACCTTGGATGAAACTGTTGTGTAACAGAACGCAGGGCGGGCTGGATGTCAAATATGCTGTTTGTATTCATCTGTGGCATTATTGACCTTTCATAACTCACCGACAGTTGCTTTTCATTCCATCATTCCAGTTAAAAGATTGTCAATAACTCTGGAAATAAATCAGGTCTCCAGAGTGAGTCCACTTTCTTACTGTAACTAATGGCAAACAGGAGATCCCTTCCCTGCCTCCCCAAATATCCTGGTATGTCCTTCTGGCTGCATTGTGCGTAACTGAACTGCTCGCCTGCTTCTCATTACCAATGCTCCTGGGTTTGGAGGGGTAAGTTAAAGAAAAAAAACCCATAAAATACTTTCCTCACAGTAAAAAAATTGTAAGCCAAGGGCAAGGGCAAAAACCAAGACCGGGGCCTGTTGTTGCCTCTCTAGCACAGCCGAGCAGCGGCAGACTCTGCCTGTGGCCACTGCACAGCCAGGCAGCGCGCAGGCAAGGAGGGGGATTCCTTCTTTCACATCCACACTCCCTATTTTCCAACTGCATTTTCATGCCAATTACAGATAAATGAACCTGATGTTTAAGTGCCAGTTGATCTATGTAAAGCAACCACTTGTTTGCTGTTACTGCTTTAACTAAGGAGCACATCACCATGCTAAATGTCAATCAGGTGTATTTACCAGATTGTTTTAAAAGTGCAAGGTCGTGTAGACTCCTCTAGGAGCCAGCGAACTCACCACGAACGGATCCAGACTCACATGATCTTGCCTTGTACAAGAACCAGGGAAGAGCAGGTTTTGTTCAGAACGTGAAGCCAGTGTTGGCTTTGAAAATCAGGCGAGGGAATGCACGGTGCCACCTCAACACCAGTTGCCACCGCACCTGTAAGGAAATACAGCAGCTGCCTTTACGTAATTCTTACAGTTACCTACTCATGCTCCTGTTGTTTAGGGGCGTCTCATTAATACTGTGGGGAAAAACGTAACTGCCAAGGGAGACGTGCTTGGGGGACTCCTGCCTAGCTGTTCTCACAGGAGCGGAGCTGCTTGGAGACCTTCAGTAACAAACTAGTGCAGCCTCAGTTTTACAGCTCTGCTGAAGCATGGAGGACTGGCAAGAGGGAAAACAAGGCTTTAAAGAAAGGCATCACAAACAGGCAGTTCTGCTGGTAGCCACGGATGGGCACTAACTTAGTAATGGTCTTGAGTATCTTTCCATTTCTAGGCCTTCTGGAAGTTGGTCTGCAATTCTTCAGGCTCTCTTTCTCTCTGAGGTCAGCTGTGTCTACCAACATTTGTAAATAACCCCCTCTCCTAAACAGCCGCTTTAGAAATTTCCATTTCATGAATCATTATGGGGCAAAACCAGCCTTCCAGCTGCATCTTTCCCAAGAGCTATCCCTAAGGGTCTGCTGGCTTGTTCCCCGTGGAGTTAAACCAGCATACTGGTTTCTCCACCAGTCTCCAGCCCAGTCTAAGACTTCAGGTTGGAAAGTTGTCAGAAATCAGTTGCTGCCTTTTGTGATTGCCTGCAGGGAAGGTGGGTGCTGGCCAAAGGCATTTTTAAAGGTCGTGAGCGCGGCTTCAGATGCCAGTGGCCACAGAGCCGACGGGAAAGGGATGTGGTGGCTGGTGGGTTTTTTTCCCCATGGAGGAGCTGCACAGCCGGGTCACACGAAGATGTCCTTTACCTTACACCACATGGGCTACCCGTGCTCCCAGTCCCAGCTACAGTGCTGCTTGGCGAGGAACAAACACCAACACCTTCACCATCAGTTCTGAGTGTGATGGGGTTTCGGTCATTGGTCAGGTAGAGGCAAGTCAAAGAGGACCGTGAGGTCTCACGTTAGTTTGAAAAATGAGGCCGATATCTTTGCTAGAAGGAGAAGGCAGAGTCCCAGCTAATCATTTAGAGCCCTGAGGTTGTGCCAAGCTAATATTAGATATTATAAACACACAAAGAAATGTTCCTTCTAAGGAAAAAGGAAATTGCAGAAAAGAAAAAAAAGAAAAGGTTATTAGGTAATTAAAAGCTCAGACTTTGAAAAGAGCTACTATTTGCCACCTTCTGTGGTACATGCAGTCTGGTTCTGTCAGGCAAGCAAGTAATCAGCCAGTGATTTGTGGAAGTCCTTTAAGAAAATAGGCCACTGCTGGGTGTGTGAGTAACTAATGCTCATTTGGTTTGTGTTTGAAGGCAGCAGCAGCAACAGTGATGACACAAATTAATTGCACGGTTTTCAGGAGATAATGCAGACGAGGTAAAGAGAATTACTATGCGATTAACATAGTTTCCAATTAAAGTCCCCTGTAGTTACCGAAAAACATTAATTTCTAGTAACTTGGTAATTTAACTTGTGTCACCACTGTACACGAGTGCACCAGGGCAACTTATGGGCTTGTCTATGCTTAAGCCTTGTACGAAAAACATGAAAAAAAACCTCAAAATAGCCATTAGTTTTTAACAACTACTGGTAGCAGGCTTCAAATAGAACACCACTGTGGTAAACTAAAGGATTTGCTAACAGATTGAAGGACCAAAAACCAGCTGCTGTTCTAGCACCGAAGTCTTTCTTGCCCTTAGTCAAAAGGGAGAAAAAAAAATAACCCACTATTTAAATAAATTCAGCAAAGGTGTTTCAACCATTGCGTTTCTTTATCAACAAGTTGCAAAAAGACTGAGACAAATTAAACTATTCCACCCTTCCAGAGAAGTTTGCTGTTGGGATGGCAGAACTACATTTTTCTTTTTAACACTTAGGTACTATAGCTCTTCTATTTCCATTTGAGCATGTCTATTACAAGAATACCAAACCAAAGGTCTTTTGAATAGCAGCTCATTTCTGGAGACACAGCAAGCTTAAGTGGGTACATGCACACGGGATTTTTTTTAAGGTACCTCAACTTCAGCCAGTGGAGTTCAGGAAGAAGGAAAATTCATCCTTTAGTTCCCATCTCAGATAAAGCTACCTATACCGCAGTGGGACGGAGTGGCACATGATGTAAGTGCACAGCAGACCAACAGGTTCAAAGGCCTGGATGAGGAAAACTTGCAGAATTATCAGGCCTGAGCAGTTTTGTTTTAGTCTGATGACCAACTGCAGTCACCAAGTAGTGTCATTATTGTTTTTGTCACGTGCATACCCAGAAACATCCTTCCATTTTCAGCCTGCCTGTTTCAAAATGTAGGTATACTTGGTGAGCAGTATGGGAAGAGTCGCTCCTTTGACATCTTCCCGATTGCCAGGCTTGTTCCCAGTAACAACACGGAGGCTGAAGTCTGCAGCGGGGTAGGATGGATGAAGTCTTTCAAAAGAGCTGTGGGTCTTTGTCTATATGACTTGAGACATAGATCAATGTTGTAGAGTAACTTTCACTTAAAAAAATAAAAATACCACATAATTGGGAAAAAAGTCCACTGTACAGCTATATGTTTTTGTTAGTTTCACATAACTCAGAACCACTTTCAACTTCATTACAAATATTGCAGACTGCTGTGCATTAAAACCTCTGAAGCTTATTACATTTTATTATTATTACTACAACAACAGAAGCTGTAAACGGAAAAGATGTTATTGATTCAACTAATCCAATGAATGCAGATTGTTCTCTACTGTGCGTTGGTTAGCCTTTGGGCCAGCCTGGTTGTTAACAGCCTTACGCAGTAAGATCTTCAACACTTTTGGGTGAGAATATTACACAGCCTTGTATTCCCCTGTGGGAAGCTTTTCCTGGAGCATCTTCCCCTTGCCCAAAGATGTCTGTCCTTTGCCAGTCCCTCTAACTCCTCTTCCCCTTACCAGCGTGCGTACACGAGGTACTTGTAAACGGTAGGGCTTCCCTCCCTGCCCACCCTCACTCTTCAGCTATAGAGTAACAAAGCCACATAGCTACAAGTTAATCTTCCTTAAGCCCATCCCTGCAGGCTCCTGATCATTTTTCCTGTTCTTCTGTGCACTTCAATTAGTTAATGCCTTCCTCGTGGAAAGGTAAGCAGAAAGGAAAGCATCAGTGAAACCAGATTATAGCAATTATATCCCCCTGCTCTGTGACAGAGCTTTTAACAATGTGGCATAGGACTGCATTTTTTTTTGTTCAAATGTGAAAGCAAAGTACAACTTCATGTCTAATTTCCTGTCCACTGTTACCCAAAGGAACCACTCAACGGTTTTGCATTATTTTTGCTAAAGCTACATTAACTTGTGCTTCACTAAACAGGAATCTTCTATTTTCTAGCTCTCACTGACATTCACAATTCTCCTCATTTTGACATCTAAATTCCATAAACATGTTGTTTACTCCCTCTTCTGGGCTATTAATGAAAAATATTAAGTAAAATCAAGCCAACCATCCTCACATACATGCAGCATCTAAAAGTAATATTAGGCCAATTATTAGTAGGATTCAACAGTGCAGAGGTTACTAATTTAGACAAATGATGTGTGGTTGTGGTTTTTTTCCCGAAAACAAGTGAACACAATCTCATTTTGGCTTTTTGGAATATTAACTCAATTAACATGTGCAAATGCACACTCCAGTCCTGACACATATATGTACTTGATCTAGTTCTGCCTGAAATCTATCTATTAGTCACTCCTTTCCCATAAAAGGAAAAAAAGTGCTTTAATGAATACACGTGATGCTTATTATTTGGATCGGCAACATTTGTGCCTTCTGTGCCTGAACGGCACTTAGAATAGGTTAACATTTGGTTTACAACACAACAATAAAATTTGCCTTTATTGCAAATAAACAGAGTATTCACACCTTACAATATTGTTTTAGATGCAGGATTATATTCACTCTTAGAGCATCTAATAATATAAAAGGCACATGCATTTAATATTTTCACACCTTTTTTATTTTCCAAGCAGTGTTAATACGTATTTTAAATATTGCATTTACTTTGTTAAAACATAAAACTATTTATGTACATTTGTTTGCAGTCTGAGAACACACACCATCAAGTAATCATCTGTACAGTAATAACACATATCCAAAAAAAAAAAAAAAAAAATCACAGCCCAGAATTTTTAACATCCACTCCCCCATTTGCTTTGATTTAAAAGCTGCACTAATAGGAGAGAAGCCTCAACATTATAGTAGTTGAAACAGGAAACAAACACCGCTCTCTTCTAATAATTGTCTTTAGCTGCTTTGATTGGTTGCAGTTAATATTAATAGTATAACCTTTAAAAATTGTGGGGAAAGGTAATACTTTATCTTCACTCCTCATATTAAGGCTCCAAAGCAAGCTTAATGAGAAACCATTATAAAATCATACTGCTAAATAGTATCTTAACTCACAATTCAGCCTATATAATTATATCAGTATTGCAACTGACAATTACTACTGATATATCAAACTTACCTTTCTTACACTGTGCTGCTCAGGATGTGTGTCACGATTACAGCATTAACTATTATTTGGGCTTATGTAGCAAGACAGATGAGAGTTCTACCCTTACCACAGGAATAAGAACTCAAATTCTGCTTACAAACAGAAATAACATGGTCTCAAAACCTACAGATATACGGCCATGACGTAAACCCCACACATATCTGGCAGCCTCTGCTCAGGATTTGTCCTGGACTGACACGACGTTAGGGTCACAAGTTAGGCTTTAGGGACTGGCCAAGCTTTTATGAGGGCAAGACCGGGACATAGGCACATTTCAGCATACCTGGCTCTAAACAACGCCTTCTCTCTTCGCTAGCACAACGTGACGTTAAACTCATCCAACTAGTAGTGAACAAAAATAATTAGGAAGTACGTTTATAAATGGAATTTTAAAGACTATTAACATATAAAACATTTTTATCTTTATGAAAATAGACTAATTTCAGCACAAGCTTGCCTTTTTGGAGGAGGAGGACACATACATTTTTTATTTTTTATTCTTTTAAAAGGCAAGTGTTCTCCTGGACAGCTGCCAATAATCTTGTGTAAAATGTCCTTAAAGCAAGACAAACTCCTCTGTACTAAATCTTTTTAATCTTTTCTTTTCATCCTCAGAGAAAAGGTCATTTTCTTCATGGAGTGGACTGGAAGCAAAGTCATAGTCTCTAGAATGACCCTTTACAAAAGTAAACAAGGGGTATTTCTCCTTAGATGAAGATTTCAGCATCTACAATGTAAAACACACACCAGATAAAACATTAATTGGAAATGAAGAAATACAGTAAGTAGTGATGTTTATCTGATGATGACTGCAAAGTAAAAAATGCATTTTTTGTTTTTATTATCATCAGATTAAAACAGAAGCATTGCACAATCTAAACATCCCCTCCTCCCATTAAGCAAACATTTATTTCCATTTCTTCTTCAGGTAGCTGCTAATTTTATGCCTAACCCTGTATCTTGTTCCATACAGATCACCTCTACGTGCTGTTTGTTTCAGTGCAGCTGGAGCTCTTGCAGGAAGATAAAAAAACTCTACAAAATAGTTAATGGCCATAACGCTCTCCTCAAGCACAGGTATGAATTCTGCGGCAACTAGGTATCTCAGGGAGATATTTTTATTGTAGAATCAGCATGTATAATAGTCAATGTTTTTATTGAAAGTTTAAACACATACACCTATGTAAATAAGCCAATCAAAAGCACATGGCTAAAAACAGATTGATGACAGAAACAGGCTGTGGTAACTAGGGTGCCAAAAATCTACATTTATAAATAAGAAAACAGAGCATGTGGGAAGCGGGTGGTGGGGGATGATAAATACTAAAACAGATCAGCAAAACAGCTTTAATAGCAGATAAAAGTCTGCCAAATACTGAAAGACATTTCAGCCTTTTGGGCTGTTTTGGACACTTAATTGTTCACTGATTTTTTTTTTTTTTTAATTTTTTTTTTTAATTTCTTACCTGCTTTGAAAAAAACAGCACAGTGATGCAGTGACATGCAGAACTACATTAGCCTAGGCGTATACACTGTGTGGAACTAAAATCACTAAACATAATTTCATGAAGGCAAATAATCTAAAATAGTAAAAAAACACCTAAATAGATCTTTAAACAGAAAGAACGATTTAAAAAAAGACAGGGGCTGAGGGGGGTTTAAAAAAAAAAAAAAAAGAAAAATCACACTCACAGTAAAATCCTTGATTTTTACTGTGGTCTGAAATTTTCTGCTTTATTCTTGTCTATTTTAGTTGCATTTGGCTTTTGTAATGTGAAACCTGAGTAAAAGAGCAAGGAGATATAGGAGAGACGCACACAGCAATAAACAAAAGCAGAGTAACAAATGAGCATTAGAAAGAAAAAAGTTTGTAAGACATACAAATGCTTTGTTTTTTGAGAAGACTAGGTAACTGGATGCCAACCCTTTCATCTCTAGGGGTTGCATACAAGCTGGCTTAGTAGGAACAGAAATTGATAGCCACATGCAGGCTGTTTGCTGTTCTGTGACACAGACGGGTGGTCTTAGGCCAGCTCCTAATTGCAAGTTTGCAACAGAAAACTCATCTGAATACTGCATCTCAGGCAATGCATGGTGACCAAACAACCCTTGCACCTTTAAAGATGGTCCCTCCAAATCAGGACAGAAATACACCTCCACTTCCACTGCTGTTGGACAACTCTCCCGGAAACTTCCTTCTCTACAGGTACATGTAACACCTCTCTCTATGTACCAAGGGAGGTGGTGAAATACTAAATACAGAACAGAAACTGGACAGACAGCCTAAACAAGAGTCGAGTGGAACATGGTTAAGATTACTGCAATTATTATCAAACTACATCTCACTCAGCGATCACAGATAATTTGAAACTCTAAGAACTTGCAAGTTCTTTAGATGCCACTGTGATGATTTCTACAGAGACGTTTATTGATAAACATCAGTATTTTTTAGTGTTTCAGTGTTAGACTGCCACTGTTGTCACCGCAACAATTAATTCTTTGTGCTGAACCGCATCCAAGTTCAATGCTCAGTCAGTCCAGTTTTTCAGAGAACTTCCCATTTCTGCTAAGAACCTGGGCTACAAATGCAGTTGTAGCCCAAGTGGATTATTTATTTGCTGTCATGAGTTTTGATAGGGAAACAATTCACTGCATTAGCAGGTACTGGTTCAGTAACAATGTAAAGTAGCAGCAGAGGCTGCGGCCAGGAAAAGGCAGAGCCGTCCCAGGTGCTGTGCAAGAGGCCAGAGGTTCTTGCTGACCTCCTGGATCTGCCGCATGGTGCTGAGAAGCCAGACAGAAACTGCTGCGCCTGCTCGGTATTTGTGCTGGAAGTGCAAGAGAGAAGTAAGACTACAGCCAGTCAGTAAATCCATCCTTCTCAAGTCTGGATCTGTTTGCAGGTCTCAATCTATCAGCTGTTTAATTCCAGGTATTATTAAACTACTTAACAATAGCTGCCTAACTAGCAAGTACAGAAACAAAGGGTAACTTGAATGTGATTTGGATGGAGTTTCACCAACCACTCCATTTGGGCCTTTCATTTCAACACCCTGATTTCTCTATCACTAAATATACGGCTCATAAGGTTTATCCTCAAGTTACAAAAGCTAAATCTTTTCTCCCACCTCTTACTGCCCACAAAAGCAGCGAGAACCTGAATTTTTTAGTCTTGCCTACATAGGGCACACTGGGAGGAGTATACTGTGCTTTATAGTTCGAGAGTTATCGCACTCAAATTGCAAACAAAGGGAAAAATAACAGAAGAGCAAGAAAAAACAAAGGATGCGAAGGACTGATTGAAAGATCATAGAATGTTTGTCACATTGTATTTCTGTCCAAACTTTCCTCTATTTCCAAACTTCCTGTGCCTGAAATATATTTATATAAAATAATGGCACTAATATTAAAGAACTTCTACCTAAAATACCAGGATAGTAGCTCTAGGACTTAGATCAGCCATGAGTATTTTCACAACATATGTTCAGAAAAGAAATGTACTTAATCCCAAACTTGAAAGAAGGAAAAAAGAGAAAGAGAACTTCCAATGCAACTAATTTTGTAATTAGATTTTTTTACCATGTTATTACATTCTTTCTCATACATGGTAGAACAGGAAAACATGGAAGAATAGAAACTTTCCATATATCCGTTGGTAAGGAACTTCTACTTCTTTGAATCTATTTTCTACTCCTCTGTGTAAGAATCGGAGAAACAACTTCAGCATCAATCAATATCTACTAAAGATTATATACAGTATTAAGTTTAAAAATGCTTTTTTGGCTGTAATACTGATACCACTTAACAGGACATTCAAAATGCTGTACAAACATTAATTCTTTACGCTGTTGTGACAGCTACTGTGGTTAGAATATTAATATTGTGACCATCTTCTGCTGCCGCTGCATCCTTTCATAGACTATTTTTTAAAATCACAAAACGCAGTTATTTGGTACCACAGCTAGTACAATGCATTCATGATGCTGTATTTCATACCGCCACGTGCTGTAAAAATCACGAAAAAAAAGTCAATTACATTTGGACCTAAATGTACTTATACCAGTGTTTTTCAAGTGGAAGGACACGACCAGACAGATTTGCTGGGTGATACCTGCTCCGCAGACTTCATTACCAAATCACAAACACACTGCTCTACACTTAAAAGCCACCAGAAAAAGCGCTTATGCTAACAAGAAATAGTACACAATTTTGGCTTGATCAAATACTTCCACGTAAGAGCAAAGGAAAAAAAAAAATCCCTCCCGAGGGACAGATCGCCTTTCCAAAATCCCCCCTGGGCTCGGCAGGGCTGGCCGCCGCACTATTCCCATTTCACGAGTGCCACCTCGTGGGCCCGCCTGCGCCAGCCCGGCCGGCCCCTCTCTCCCAAGGCCGGCCTGGCTCTCCCCAGGTTTCGCCTACTGGTAAAATCGGACGAAAGGAGAAACAAGCGGGATTGCTCGTGACTGTAAAAGCAGCAATAAATACCAAGAAAAGAAGGACGTCTGTTGAGAAGGGCGAAGCCGATTCCCTCCCCTTACCCATACGCAGTGCACACACGCACCGTTCTGGCTGAGGAATCGATCTGGTAACTTGGACACCTACCTTCGTTATTTCTTCAGAAGCCTTCTCAAAGTCCTGCACGGTTCTACAGTAAAATCCTATCGTGCAGCTCGGATCCATTTTTTTGAATGACATCTTTTTGGGAGAAGGACAGTGGAATGACTGCAAGTTTTGAGATTAAAAAACATGAAATACACAGCTAAGGTTGAGAATGGTACAGACCAAGGCATTTACTTTTTTCCACCAACAGCTTTAACGTACAATCCCCTGTATCACTTAAATTAAAACCCAGCACACACTTTTGAAGTCATTTCTCCCCCCCTCGCCCCACAAGTAATTCCACTCTTCTCCACATGTATAAAACCTCCTGCTGTTTACGCTGTATTCACCAAACTTGCACACATCACCACGTTAGTTTGAAATCTGTCAAAGGTCTGCCGCTCTAAGCAGTACTTTATGAATATTCCCAAGGCAGAGGAGGTGAATGCTCTTCTGCAAATTGAATTTGTAACAGCTTTTGCACTATCTTACAATTACTGCTTTACTACCACCGCCCATTGCCCCTTTCCCTCCCCCAGCCTCTATAAAAGAGACATAATGGAATAAACCAACCTCATGCATTTTCCTTTAGTAAATTAAATGGGTTAAGAAACCCACAAAACCCACAAAAGCAAAACCACATTACAATAATCCACAAGTAGGAAAAAGCCAAACAACATGCCCTGCTTTATAAATGTTTTTTTCCTAACGTGAAATCTCTTTTCATGACAGATGATGCTCTGACACTGCTGTTAACTATCAGCAGCCATGCTATAAGAAAAAACAAACAAACAGACAAAACCCTTCCCCACACTCCTCATTCACAGTTTATGACAGAAAAGGTAAATATATGCCATCTACTCTGATTATGTGTTTATTTACTACAGGAACTGTAGTTTTGGTGAAGGTCATTGTCTAATAACAGAAATTATTTCGTTACCACTGACTGTCTCACAAAGGTAGTCCTCTTTATTCTGCTTCGAACATGCAGGACTACCCCGTCATCCTACCTCTATTAAATCACTAGCAATCCTGCTACAGCTGCTCAGTAACAAACACTAACACACCCGTCTGCACCACACTGCAACGGGGATACCTCTGTACTAAAATGCAGATTTTGTTTTTCATGAACTTCCCTCAGGGATCAATATTCTCCAGTGAATTCTGTGCTATTTCCTTTCACATTTACATGTAAGCCATGCACAGCTCACAGCTCTTCTGGCACAGCGCTGGTCAGCACAGGACCAGGACAGCTTACTAACACAACAGTAACACCAGGACAGAGCAACGCAGGAGATTTCTTGCCACCACCGCTGTGTTTCATCTGTAATAGATAACTAACAACTGTTACAATCTCATTTGACTACAGCAACAGCAAGCCCTGACAGCTAACGTCAAGCAGTCTGTATATTAACAACCCATTTTATCTTTTCTTTTTGCCAATCAGAAAAGTCAATCTACGGAAGACGACAGCACTAGTTACCTAATCTGGGTGTATCTGTCAGTGTAATAGTTTTACATATTGAAGTATATTAGGTTTGTAATCACAAGTAAAGCACAAGAGAGGTATTTCTATTAAACCTCTGCTAAAAAAATATAAGCAAAGATGAGAAGCACTATATCTACAAGACAGATTTTAGTCACTGTTTTTTTCTCCTAATTGTGTTCAAATTTTATCTGCAGAAATTCTATTTTGAATATTGATTCCCGAGTCATCAAATACATAAATCAAACTCTGCCTTACATACCACATTTCAGCAACAACACTGTAACTACAGTTGTGCTGTGCTGTTCAGGGCAGTAGTCTTAATGCTACACAAATCACTGTACAACAAAGAGAAGTGGGTAGGCTTTTTTTTTTTTCCCCTCTCCTCCAAACAAATGGATTCTGGAAGCCAATACAGAGTGGATTGATTTCCAACTTATTCTGGACAATTTGTCAATTTTGAAAATACTCCCTACAGATAAATCTAACAAGCAACTATCCACACTAAGAAAGCAATTTCTGTTTACTTTTGACATTTCTGGACAAAGATATAATACTATTAAATGCACTAAGCATTAAATTGCAATATATTTTCCGTCTGCAGAAAAGCATTAGGATGCGATCAAGCCAAGCTGGCAGCTCATGTACCTTCAAAATATATTTTAAAGCCTTATTATTATTTGGAAATTCATATTAATGCCAGTCTACAGCACAATCTGGAGGATGAGTCATGGGAACAGAAACCAAAAAGATGTGTATTTTTTGTAGCTTGGCCACTGAGCTATGGTATGACCTTAAGGAAGTCACTTCAGCTCTGCTTCTTTGTGCTCTTCCCATCTTTTGTCTGGCTTACCCAATTAAACTGTAAAATCTTCAGAGAAGGCACTGTGTTTTACTACAGTTATTAGCATAAAGGGGCAAGGATCTTGGCAATAATCTCTGGCTGCTGCCACAATACAAATAGGTAGAGCTGGGACTCACCAACTCTTCCTCCAAGTATCTCAACAAGGTAAATCTAAAGGCATCTCTAAAAATAATGAAAGTTTCTGTCTAGGATATTTTCTGATACATTTTGCTGCTCTGTCCTTCCCATTTTCTAGAGAATCTTATACTTCTGTATTATATGTCACGCTAATTAAAGTGTCTTGTTAAGCATAAATACTGAAAAATATGTAGCGTTTGCTTTAAGTTGGCCCTAGGATTTGACATGAGCCCTGTGTAAGTCCATTGAGATAAATATATATTTATATATATACATATATAAAAAAGTACTTTTCTTAAATACTATTTGATGGTATTTTGATTAAGGTATTGTGATCAACTTCAACATACATTAACATATCTTTCTTTTCACGATAACAATAGGCAGGACCATTGCAGTTCACGTCACTGTTCTCAGTTTGTTAACTCTTAGCTGCTATAGAAAACAGAAGCCATGAAGATACACAACTTCATTACACACCATTTGACTTACATTCTAAGTGTAAACAGTCAATTTAAGATCACCGACTCAATTCCTCAGGTGTGAGTTTAAGAGCGCGTATGACTCACTTTCACTGTTTACAGGACTGTACTGCAAACCTTTAAGAATTCTACATTTAGTAGCTAGTATTTTAGAGGTGGTGCAGATAAATACGTATTCCTCTTCCTTATTTAAATGCAATACGTTGTTTCTGAAGCTGTGTTTCCATGTTTAGGAGTACTTAACTTCACACAACACAGGGACCTGGGGAACCACTACTAATGACCAACTCTTGTTCTAGAGCAGTTGATGCTGTCCTAAGCAGTGGATGCACCCAGAGAGTGTTTCTACACTGAATGAAGAGTTGCTCCGAGGAGGCTGGACGTTGGGCACAAGATCAAGAAGGAGAGTTTGTATGGGTGGCACCGAGTACTTTTACGGTGAGTACTCTGGCTATTGAACACTTACTTGTGCAACTGATAATGTTTTCCCATGGTACCTGCAAACTGAGTTCTTTAATAACCTCCTTGAGCTTTATCTATTTTCAATGCAAGTTATTTGGCAAGAGGTTAAAGAAAAGGGAAAACTCTATTTAAAAAAAACCCAAGCATGATTTTTAAAACCTAAGCACAGCCTGAAAAGATGCATTCACTACTTCTAGATGAACCCAGAAAGTCATGGCCTAGAAAGGGGTCAGGGGGGAAAGAAAGAACAAAACGCAGCACCTACACTTTCAGACCCGTCAGTTGCTTGGAAACCACTATTCCATAAAAATAGCTTGTTTAAAATTAATAATAATAAAACTCGTTAAAAGAAACACTTCAGAATACTTAAGTAAAATTCATCTAGTCAACCACAAACCTCACCGATAAGCCTCAAAAATTTCCAAAGCTAAGAAAGTGACCTGCAAAGTTGTTAGGACCAAAAGTTACATTTAAAATGATAATCACTTACTCCAGTATAGAAATATTATGAATTCCTGGATAAAGAAGCAGCAGGTAAACCTACAGGAACTCTGGTTCCAAACTGACAACAGCCTCCTACTATTGAATACTACAGTAATTCTCTCCATGATTGCAACTTGAATTTAAAATAAAGTAAAATAAAATAAAATTGACAAAAAAGACAAACTAACAAAACCAAATCCAAATAACTCAGGTTTAAGATCTCCAAATATTGCTTATTTCCTTTGACAGAAAATTACTTAAATGAAGTGATCATCTATTTTTGAGGTTTTCTGATCATTAGAAAGAAACAGATGAAGATTAATGAAGTAAAAATTAAAACCCCATATTGAGTTTTTAACCTCTGGTCATTTTTGTTGATTATAGGCCTATAAAGAAGGGCAGAACTTTGATAAATAACATGTAACTGTAAAACCATAAAGATGCAGCTAGCTAGAACATCTCTAAATAATTAGTGTTTGATTCATATGGGAAGAAAACAGTGCCAGGTCTATATCCATACTACCTCAAGAGGGAAATCCTTTATGCTGACATCTACAAAAGATTGGCAGTAATGAGGATCCATGTAAATCAAACTGTCATCTACAAGGACAAAACAGAAGACAAGTAATTCAAAAAACACCTTATTATTACACTGCTTACAATCCAATTTCTATGCAGAACAGATGAAAAAAAAGCCAGCAAGTAACTGCTTGCCAGGCTGATATTCATTGACTGAAGCATAGGTTTTTGCAGGACAGATTAACTTTTGCATAATCAAATATGCTTGTATAAGCAGAATTTTTATAAAGTGATGAGACTGTCATTTAATTTTTGGTGATAAAATTACTTTTACAAACACACAATTATATTCTGGAGTTTGCATATGAAAAATGTATTGTGCTACTTCATTCTGACAGGAAGAATATATTGCTTGTCATTTAAGCACCAACTAACACCACTTAAACTAGTAAAAAGTAAATACGTAAATAAGAACTGCCAGATAGTAACAGCAAACGCTCCTGAAGTTTGGTGAAACAGATAAATTATGCCTTGTTTATGCAACAATGGAAATTAAATGTACATTTTACAGAATCCAATTACTACACAGGGTAAATGACAAATGACTGGACTTTGGTAGATATGATGAATTAATAAGGTACTCATTTTGCTATTTTAATCATCCTATTTCCCACTGGTTCGATATTAACTTCCTAACTCTTAAAGAAAAATATTGAAGAGACATAACATATTAAAACACTAACCTTGAAATCCAGCAAAGTAATATGACTGCTTGGGTTTGCCACCAATAATACCAACACAATACTCAAGGCTTAAAATTCCCTACAACAAGAACATTAAATAATTAGGACAGCATTAAACAGAATAAGTATTAAACTGAATTTAAGTCTTTGCTCTCTTTACTGTTTCTAGGCAAATGGTTGTTTTTTCTTCCCTCTTTTTTTTTTTTTTTTTTTTAAAAAGACTGTCTTCATGACTTTCTGGGGCTTGTCTCAATTTTTAGAGGCTTACAACTGACCAAAGTGAAAACATACCACCACATATTCCAGAGAAATTCCCCCCTTTTCATGAGATGCCCATACATTGAGAGAATTAGCAGTATCATTTTCAGGGAGGAGACAAAACATAATGTCATTCAAGATGAGCACAGGTTGCTTAGTCAAAAGGTATCAATGTATTCAGATTTACAGAGTTCATATACATTTACATTCTGTGGCCCCGGGGGCTCTCTTCTTTTTGCATTCAAATATAGAAGTCTGTCTAGAGTATGAACTTTTACATCATAGGGAGAAATGCCAGTTGAAGCAAGAGTAATTACAAGATACAGCTCTAAAAACAGCAACCCAAAACACGGGAGGAGAGACAGACACACAGCAGACAAGCCCCATAAATCTTACAGGAGGTTGACTGTGAGGGTAGAGGAATCAGAGCCATTAGTATGTAGCAACTTTGAGAAAGAGACATTGCAAATATGCCTAATGGGATCTGAAGAGGGATGTGGGGTGAAATACAGGGATCATTTCAGTCTGGAGGTGTAAAGAAAGAAACACTCCTCCACTCACAGCCAAGCCAGAAGCCACTAAGGACAGGAATTGGGTTATCAGCTGTGGGCTACAGTCACACCAGTGCTACCAGTTTATTTCTGTTTATTCAGGTTGAAAAGAGTTGGGTTCTGTAATCCACGTGTCTGTGCTAGCACACAAACCTAGCAGACATATCATTACGTAATAAAATGTTGATTTTATGGACATACCTTCTAGTGCTGGGGAGAAGGATTTACCTCTATACATGCAATTTTGCCAAGGTAAGAACATTGCAGTAGTTTAACTGACTGAAATTCCTTGTAGCACCCACAAGCTCTGGATGCAGTCACAGACAACAGACACCAAAGAAATCACCCTTGATCATTTCTCTATTAAAAGAAGTACCTAGCAAAGGAATGAAGGAAGGCACGGAGGACTTTCCTCCCTCTCTCTTCAACATATTTCTAATCTTCTTGCTTTCATGAGGTTCTGTTTCTCAACAGGGCTCATTAGGATTTCTGTGAACATTCAGTCTTGGCTTACACAGTTGTCCATTAGTTATCCCACCAACTCCAGTGGGAGCTGAGTTTTGCCAACATTGAGCACTTCGGAAAGCTGAGCCCAACTGTTCTAAAGCATTTGAAGCCCAAGACCATTAAATACTCTGAAAACTGAACAGCCTTTAAATGTCCATAAATCACAGTGGCTTTCTTGTCGCACTACACAAGTGTTGGGTCCAAACACTTGGACACTGGCCCAAACTGGGACAGTAATCCAGAAGACTATCAGTTGAGCTAAAGTGAAATCTCCATTAGCTGCCAGTCATATCTATATCCTCTCCTCTAAAAGATCAACCATTAGAAGTAAAACCATTACATTAACATTGTCTAAGTAGGGAAAATTTCTCTCAACAAAATGATTGATATTTCATGTACTAATAAGACCAAAGCCTCTCAAGATAAAATTTTCACTGCTTAGACAACGATAAAGTAATGCAAGATAACAAAAACTACTGTACTCCTCACCTGAGACGCTAAGAAAGTCAACTTCCGCATGGTTTATATGGGTTAAGAGAAAGTGCTGCTTATTTAAAATATGAGTGAGAAGGCTTTTTTAGAAAATGCTCCTCAATGGCTGAGCATTACAGAACATTTAGGCAGATGGGAGGCAAAGGCTGAAACAGCTAAGGAGGACACATCCTCTGCCAGTGAAACAGAAAGGGAGCAAAGCTACTTAGAGTAATGAATAACTGTTTAATCTATGGGAATTTTCTTGTAAAAGTGAATTATAAAAAATTTATCAATTTTCATCCATAAATATAAAATCCTTTGTAAAAATTACCTCTTGTACTACATTCTAAAATCTGCATTTTTAACTTAAATCCAGACCCCAAGAAATTTAGTCGCTTCTTGTGAAGAGTCAAGATAGAGATTGGATTGACTAATATATGCAATTGAAAGCCCTCTTATCACAGTCTCCATTATAAAAGGCTGCAAAAGGCAGCACCAGGCTTGGTAAATGAACACCAGAAATCACCCCAGTAAAGGCAGTTGTACAAGGCAAGCTTAGATAACATGACTGTGCTATGAAACCCAGTGCCACGCAAACATATTTTACTCTGGCAGGAATGTTTTTGAGAGCTAAATTGAGAAAACCTCTGCAGGGTAAAACTAGCCATAGATATCCGTCAATAATAAAAGCCAGTATTAAAGAAATGGAGTCACTTTTCTTTCGCTGAGAAAGCCTTATGAAAGTTGCAGAAGCGACTGTTTGTTAGCTTACAAACGAAGCCACGTGTGTTTTCCTGGACCTGGCTGATTCAAAGGCTTTTTTGCAGTTAACATTGAAAGTAGAGTAAGGTTGCTGTAGATCATGTCTGAGACCACAGGCTTATCTTAACTGTGTCAGAATTAATCAGAAAAGAACTAAAACTTTTCCAAAATCAACAACGACAAAAGGAATCAGGAAAGAAAAACAATTTAATAGTTCATCTCTTAAATAAAAGGGCTTCACCACTCTGTCTCCCCACACCATTAAAAACCAAACATGTTTCCTAAAATTTTACAAAGATGACACAGTCACAAAAAAAATGATGCAGCAGACTCAGATTTTGTACATGCTACTAAATTGTGGTATTTTAAAAATTTAAACAAGAATTTAAAGACAGATAAACAGCAGCATGGAAAACGATAAAGCAGCAGGGCTAAGAGAACAATCTCTTCCCTAAGAGAAGTATTCTTGCGCTCAAGACGTAGGATTACAGTACTTCTTCAGGTGTTAGCACCATATGCAGAACCTCTGCTGACAAAAAAGAGGACAGCATAGACCTTCCTCCCCTCTGCTTTCTCCTTGAGTTTCACTTTTTTCCAGTTTGCTTTTATTTGTGGTAACTGCTTGCTACTCCTGCATCACCGTCCTTAGAAACATTCATCCTGATGTCCAGATAGTGAAAAAACACTTGTAGTAGTGACTAAAGATATTAAAAAATTCTATCCCCTCTCTTAAGGGGAAGAAAAAGACAAAAGAAAATGGGAAGAACAGACAAGCAACAACTTTAAACCATTTGACATTTAAGAAAAATAAGAAACAGAATAAGGAATTTGGTATATTTGTATTTTAAAATGCTGACTGATACTTAATATAGCACAACTCTAATAGCATATGTAACTAAATTACCATTTGTAATTTGAGACACTGCATTAATGTCTTTTCAGGTAGCTACTTTAGGAGTAGGACAGTTATCACTGCTTTACCAAGGGACATCATGTGCTCTGCAATTATGTCTGATCTTGTAATAGGGAAATTTAAAATCTGTAAAGTCAAACTTTACAACCTTCAACTGTAAAATCACCACCACACATTTAATAGGTAGAAGATTACCATCATGAAGTCGCTTTTCATATCACCTAGTGCTACTATTTGAAAAATGATTGAACTCTCATTTCATACCTTTACAAACTCTAAGTAGTCCATGTTTGTTCTCTCTCCACCGAGTCTCACAGGAACTAATATAATAACAGCTTTTGTGTCTGCTTTTCCAGAATCCATAAGAGAACACTGTCTGTCAATAACATCTGAACTGTAGACTGAAAGGAGACACACGGAAATATTCATATTTAAAATATAACTGCTAGCTTTTACAAAGACACACCTACAACATGTCATCACTTAGTCTGACAAACTAAAACTGCAGTCCTTCAAAATCTTACTGTCCTCCTGAAATATAACTCCTGAGTGACTGATGAAAAACAGTGTTACACCTCCTCATTTTCAGCAATATTTTGTAGAAAGGTTATGTGCTGCTGCTGAGATAAGATACATTGTCAGGAAAATGCAGAAGGGGTAGGTTAGGAGAAAGCCAATAAATATTTATTCACTTGATATAAACTTCTTCTAAAATGACTAATTTCAAACTTGAAAGCCTGCAACTAACAGAAACATCTACATGTTAAAGGAAAAAAGACAATAATTCATTCTAATAAATACTGACGTTCATGGTCTAAACTTAGCGCAACACGGTCATTGAAAATGAGTGAAAAAACTTAATGTAGTAATATTGCTTATTCCCTCCAAACTAAGTGAGATGCGAAAATCATCACCAGAACAAAGAAGTGAAAAATTAGTAGAATCTTAAGTTTCCACTGTCATTGTAAGTCAGGTGAAACTGGTTTGTAGTGTATGATTAAACAGTGTCTCTTTAAAACCAGTTTGATTGATTACCCAGGGATGTCGGTCTCGTCTGTCCTATCCCAAGATCGGTTATGACATAACTAAAATTTCTGGCAGCTAAACATGGCTACTGAAGTAATACATTGTGCTTAGATTTGAAAGACTATAGTCATTAGTGTAAAGTTCCACTGCACATTTAGTTTATCTTGTCATCATTTTCTGCTCCTGAAGATCCAGAGCTCTAAGCTCCTCTGCCGTTATTGATTATTTAAAATGCCACATTGGAGCAGAAGAAAGGCTACCACTGACTCGGGTTCACTACCCTCCTCACACCTTTGAACTCCAAGCAAAAATTACTTCTTACTAGTCTATAAGACTGGTTCAATGTTTTTTTCCACTAGAAAAACAGGTGAAGGAGCATCCTGTGATGCAAAAGACAAATAAAAAGTAACTAACAAATCTAACTGAACTGAAGTATTTTTCAGTTGTTTTGTTGGTTTTGGGGGGTTATTTTTAGTAAGATAGGAAGTTCTTACCAGCTTATTGCTAAAACAACATTGAAGAGAGTACACAACAGATTATTAACTGATTTAAAACCAAAATAAAAAGTTACAACAGGCAGATTGTAAGGAAAAGTTATCTTGCTGGATTTGGAATTCCACTATCTTCCACTATAAGATACCAAACAAGCAATGTATGAAGCTTTCAAGTTGTGATGTCTGATTCTCAAAGAGAACAAACATCTGCATATATCAAGAACCCCTTTGTCTACATAATCTCAATTTTGTGGATCCATTTTTGAGTGGTTTTTCTTCCTTTAGAACTCTATTGTTAAGTGCTTACTGAAAGGCATAAAAAGCATCTAAAATGTTTGCAAAAAATCTACATAATCACAACATTTACCTGTACAGTCCTGAGCAACATAGACTGTTACTCCTTGTAGCTCAGGGTCTCTTGCTTCTTCAACAGCTTTTCTAAGTACAAACACAAAACTATTTCACTCATCTCTGATTTTAAATAAATTAACAGTAAGTAAACATAAATTATTTGATTTTTAGAAAGAGGTTGGTTTTAATTGTTTGTTGTTGGGGGTTTCTTTTGTTTTATTTTAATTCAAGACACCTTCCATGCCTGATAAATACAGACGGGGGTAGGTGGGGGTTTTTGTTTGTTTTTAAACACTGGATACCAAGATCCAGTGTATATGGCAACTTGTTTTTCCCAAGCAAAGATGACAATATCTGGGTATTTAGAAAAAAACAATGAAAACCACTAAAAAAACCTCAAAGAAACACATTAACGTACAATGATATTTGTATTCACTACCTAATTTATTTATGTTTATAACAATTTTCTGCCATATATATATATTGGGATAATAAAGGCTAAATTTGCTGACAAAAATACTAGTATTTTCAACTTGATAGATCTCTTTAGTTGACCTCAGTTCATATAACTAGCCACAAATTAGCACCTCATGTCTATGGAAATAAAGGCTAGCACATAAAAAGCTGTAAGGTTTCACCAAAACTTTCAGAAAGATAATTGCAGTATTAGGCTATCCTCAAAAGAGTAATGGACCTAAAAACTAAAAAGAAAATATATGTCGATAGTCTGAAGCATGATCGTCAATCAAGGACAACATTTGTAAAGAAATTACACTGTTCAAAATAGAAGATTAGCCTTTGACTTCAATACACGCTTGCATGAAATGGTCACTATCCCTTTATTTCACAATATATTTTGAGGAATCATTTAATACAGTCGTTCTCAAGTTATGAGAGCGCTATACATTGTTAGTACTGCTGTAAGAGAGAAAGGACATCTAGGAAAGGAAGCCTTTGCAGTGTTGGAAATCACTGGTGGGTTTGTGTTGAATGTAATTCTGGACCAAATCCCCACCCCATTCCCATTAGGTAAACAGGCTACTGCAATTTAAAGCAAGCAAAAAGAATTCTGACAGTTTCTATTATCAGCAAAAAAATAGAAGAAAACACATAAATAATGCTAACCTCTCACATAACTGTATGCATTTGCACATATAAACACATATACACCTGATTATTTCAGTACAGGTTCACTTAATACACTTTCATACTAAATATGAAATTCTTCTATTTGCATATATATAGATAGATAAACATATGAACTTTGACTTCTGCTGCTTAAATGACTTTAGTGATTCAGTTTATAGGTAAAAGAACATAAGCATATAAGGCTATAAAAAAAACCCCAAAACAACAACAAGAATTGGTAGTATTCAAAGAAATGGCATATAAAGGCACATAGTATGGAGAAATTTGACTTTCGACTTTTTTTTTAAACCACACTGAATGTCACAGACCCTTTACTTTTACTGTGATATAATTATAATATTAATAGTCCCATACATTTACAGTTTCACAAGAATTTGATGTGTGCAAAGAAATGCTGAAAACATCAATTTTAGCTCTGACATTTCATTACACTATCAGTACATTACAGCCCCCAGGTTACAGTATAAAAAAAAAAAAATCTATAATGTTATGCATGTTCCAAGGTTGAAAGAGTGGTTAGTTTTTAGAACATTTCATTAAATGCAGCTCAACTTAAAAGCCTAGGTTTGGGAGAGATACTTGGGACTTCTACTGCCCAAAGTACAGGAAAACAAGAACGTCGGTTATTTCCTGAAATGAGATTAAACAAAAGCTCAGAGTTCAGTTCCTGCACCTACTGCTATTTCCCTTCTTGCCTCTGAAAAATCTCTAGAATTGCTACTAATATGGACATTTTACAAAGCCAATAATGAACAGTTAGATGCTCAATTAAGCTGAAGTAATCTCATGACACTTCAAAATGCTTCTCCTGTAATGTGTAAGGCACAGTAGCAACAAAGAATAAAGGTATTTTTACCTTAAAATGTGTGCAACAACTGCAGGCCCATACCAATCTCCAGCAATTTTTCCAGACTTCTTTCCATGTTCTATTAGCTGATGTAAGCCAAAAGCTGCCAGCGGAGAGTCGCCAAACCAAGAAATTATTTTTCTATGATAAACTTCATTTCTCATTTCATTGTCATCACAGTTTCTCTTTAATGTTCCCTGATGATGATTTGACAGGATCTTGGGTTCTCTTTCTGCTGTAAGTGATGCTTCGAATGATGCTGTCAGCTTTTTGACTGTATGGGCTGTCCACGATTCAGAATCGGAATTGTCAATGTCCAACGCCTCTGGCCAGACCCAGGCTACAGCAAGAAATTTTAAGATGCACATTAGGCTTAATATTAACTTTTTGGTATAATTAGCAAAGCACATCCCTTTCTCCCTCATGTTCCTAAAACCAGTAATATGTACTTTACATACTGAGATGCAAATGTCAGTGTTAAAATATAAACAAAGAATTTGAGTGGAGTATGATTTGCGCTTATTTTCTGCAGAATGATAGGCAAAATGAAATAGTACTAACAGTACATTTCTTAGCAATTTATGCTATCTGAGACAGAGGTCAGACTCCGTGATCCCAGTCAGTTAAATATACAAGATATACCTGATTACAAGACACAGGTTAGAACCATCTAACATATTAAAAATATGAAAGTTAGCTATTCAGTACCATCTAAAAAGTTTTATCCCTGTCAAATTAGAAGTTTCAAAAGTGGCTTTTAACTCTTCTGATTTGTCAGTTATTAAAAAAAATAGGCAAACCTGAGGAATTATTCATGTAAAAACAAACACTTCTTCCTGGCAAAATGTCAAAGCAGATCAGCAGAAAAATAGACAAGATTTCTTTATTCACTACATTTGTGAATTCTTTACCTAGATTACAAGACAAACTTGATTAAATATTATTCAGCACAGTATCTACAGTCTGCATTTCTAGCTAAAGGTTTCTCTAACAATGCATCCTACACACAGCGTTCCTCTTACAGCATAATGGTGGTTCAGCACATCTAGAGAACAGTAATGCTTCCCTTGTCAGATGACCGAAAGCCTCTCCCACAAGTTAAAACTCCTTGCAACACAGAGCATGTGAGGAAATCTCCGGAACACAGTGAACACGCTGTTAGATCAGAACATATCCTGAAGGTCTACAAGGAACATCCCAGAAGGCAAGGGGAAGGCTGCCACGTGCAAGCAAGGAACAAACCCTACAGATGAGGTGCTTTTGCTCAGTGAGCCAGATTTGAGTAAGCTCCTGGAGGTTCAGAAAGGTGCCATTACAGCAGCGAGAGGAACCTTTGCTGACAGAGAACAAGAACTGCAGCCTTCCTCATAATTCCTACTGAAGCATCCCTGTAAAAGTTTTTGAGAAACAAAGAGGAACCACAGAGGCAACTGTATTTTAATTCTAAAAATCTAACTTCGGGCTCCAGTAACGTCATGAGTATTGCTGGTAATGGCCATAATCCATGTCACCCATTCTTAATATATATATTGTGTGACAACCACCCCACGTCAATGCCTCTTACCACAAGTGGCACTCCCTCTGTGAAACCTCGTGTTAATTTTTCATTGCAGACCCATGCAGATGTATGCGTAAGCTCACTGTAACAACATCACAGGCCTTGCTGCTCCTCTACTGTGAGCTTCAAATTTAAGCCAGTGTCTTAAGCACAGGCATTTCAAAGTAAAACTTAACAGTACCTTAATATTTCAAATAAAAACTCATTTACAACATCATTCAGCAATATCTGGAACATTCCACATAGCAGTGGAAGTGTAAGTGTTCCAGCTAGTAACTGCAGTCAAGTTTTGCTTTGTAACAGAAACAATACCATTAAACTATAATGAAAATATCTCTGGGAAAAGAGTAAACAGCGATGAAAAACTTCATGTAAACACTTAAATATGTTTCAAAAGCTACCCAGACCTCATAAAAAGCTTTTCAAAAGATAATTCACCAGCTGTCAGAAGACTAGGTGATGAGAAAAGTAGTCCAGAAAGACCACACATATTCCATTTTTCTATGCATTTGGATTGCCACAGAAACACTAGCCCTCTGGAATCACCAAATCACTTTCCAAATTAGGATGCATGGGGGACAGTGCAAGGAATTCTTTGTAACCATGGATTTTAAAGATACAAACCTGGGGCTTTTTTGTTTGGGGTTACTTCAGAATGAGCCATTATGCATTCCTACTCACAGGTAGTCTCCTGATCAGGTTTTTAGGGTTTTTTTAAATGTATGTATAACAAAAGTTATATTTAAGGGATTTGTGTTCTCAGCAGAAGTATCTTCATACGTTTTGGTATTTGCAGTCAGTTGAAAGGGATAATGAATGTTTTATGACTTAAATATCTACAGCAAAAGGAACATTCAGTAAGCCAATCTGACAGTTCGGTCATGATACTGCCAAGAAAGACGACTTTGTGATGCAGCTGGTTTGGGACTATGTTCACAGCTTACATCATATTTGCACAGTAAGTACAAAGTATTATCAAAACAGGCTTTCAGAACTATCTTCTACTAAAGTATCCCTGAGATCCAACAAACGGCTGAGTAAACAATACACTGTATTCTCTCCAACTAACATGCCCGGGTGGCTTCAGGCCCATGTCTTGGTTCATTTTGACAACAAGCAGTGGTGACAGAGGACATGACCGATTGTTTGAAAGGGGCAATGTGGTAGATTATGAAAGCGACTGAGAAGAGGATGGAAAGAAAAGGTGGTTAACTATGAGAACCAAAAATGCCTCTATGCAGGACATGGCTTAGCTTGGGGAGGACATGCATGCTTAGGCATTGCAAACAGGAAGTGTTCCAAGTCTCCCAAAGCAACTTCTTTCAAACAGCTGTGACTGAAAGAATATTTTGAGAGAGACAATGCTAAGAAAAAAAAAAGGAAGTTTCTCTGTAAGTACATGGGGGGGGGGGGGGGGAATGAAATAGTGAAAATTTCAACACAAAGAATGATGTATTGAAGTTAGATTAGAATCCTTCTATTAACTCAATATATTAATACTAGAAGAAATTGAATAATGTACAACTTTAAAACTGATAAAAGAACATCACTTTTGCCATAGCCCACAGCTATGGGCTGTGGAACTCATTTCCACATCTTGAGTTCAAGAAACAAGCAAGTTTCAAGAGAATCGGACACTTACATAGATAATAACAATACCCAGGTAGGGGTCCACAAATTTTTGTGGTATTTTACTTCACAGTTAGCTTCTGTGGAGTTTCCAGTATCTTCCTTTGACACACTTTGGTATTCCCTTTTTGAGAAATGGAAGAGTAGGACAGCTAGATCACTGCTCTGATGCAATATAACAATTCCAATATCAATGAGGAGCCCAGAATCAAAACCAGCTTGCACTTTAGATTTGGGCTACATAAAGACCATCACACTCTCCACAGAATGCCCATGGTTATCATGCTGAATATAGAGATCTTCTCTCGTAACTTACCTCTACCAAGAAAATGAAGCATAAGACCTTGAGCCAGCAGCATTTGACCAGTTCTCAGCGTGCAACCCCAACCACAGTCTGTGGTTAACGCAGACCCCTTTATCTGAGGAAATTCCTCTCTGTAAGTCAGCCATATTCTAGAAATAAAATCTTTACGAAACTCCTCGACATTTCCTGAAATCTCTGCATTGATTTTATCAAAATTGGACCCATCTGTAGAGAGTTCACCAGATTCTGTAAGGCAAAACACAGTTTAAGTTATAACTTGCTATGGCACTTCTGTTACTAGAAGGAGAGTAAAACCCATACAACTATTCTATGAGAAAAACAGGGCAAACGTGCAAAAAGTAACAATCCCTTCAAATACAAGAAAGAAAAACTGGAAGGCAAACATGATAGAAATGGGCCAGCTGGGGGGGGTGGGGGGGGGAAGGCAATGCAGCCAACATTACTGTGCCAATGGAATCGTTGACTTGCAAGTAAGCAACTGCTTAATTCATCTAAATGTAAATGGTCAAACAGAGATTCTTAGAAAACTGCGTACTGGAAAATGGTAACAAAGGTGTTGGTGTAGTGACTTTTTGTACAGGTATTGTCACTATTTCAATCAGTTTTTAGAAAGAAAATCTCAAATTGATAGGTAAATGAAGTAAAGTGCAAATTACAGCACTAATATTTACAGAAAGAACAAGACTTCAGTGTAAAATCTCAATAAAGCCAGTTAGGATGGGTTAAATTAGTGGTGGTGGTGGACATCTAAATGAGTATTTTCTAAGCTTTTCATATTTACATTTTGAATTTGGTAATTGTTAACGACAGCCTTTCTAGAAGATTAAAAATGTATCCACAATGCTCCTGCCAAATAAGATTGGAATGAGTTAAGTGCTGTGTACATACCATCAGTTTTGAAGTGGTAACATTTTCCCAGCAGAAAGACTGGAGAGTTTCTACTGAAGTAAGTTTTTGTTTTCAACACCCAACCTAAAACAGACGCAAAACAAATACAAATTTGTGACTGAAGTATTCCAAAAAGGAATTGCTAATAGCATCTGGTTAAGACAAAGGTAACCCTTGAAAGGGGAATATAGCGAAAATGTACTGAAATTGGGTTTTGCTTTTATAAATAACAAAAAGTTTAATAGTTCTACAAAACACAGATTAGAGTTCTGGTTTAAAAGTAACGATGTTACCCATATATGAATGTTTGAATGTTAATACAATGGTACTACTGTGCAGAAATTGTTAGGATACAGAAATGCTAAAGCTGAACTTAAGTTGCTTTGTCTTTATTGTGAATTCATTACTGCATAGTTTGACTCTGTGAGGTTTCCAACTCCTATAATAACATAAAATAAGCTTCATGTATGACCAGTGAAAACGCATGAAGAGTACTGCTTTTCCCATAGGATTAATTAAACATACTTCATTGCAAAATTAAATTGCAGATTTTGGACACAAAAAAGGTAGTATAATATGCTGTACAAATTCAAAGGGCCAGAATTCAGTTTTTAGGTTTTGACAATGTCCCCAGACAGTAGCTTTTTCACTTAAGTCTAAACCCTATGGTCTTTTATATCCTAAATCCATAGAGTTTCTTGCACTTTTCCTATCACATATAGGGTGTAATGACTACTATTCCCCTTCAGCCATGTGGTAGCCTTAAATAAAGTAGAAGAAAAGTATCCTTTCATCTTGCCAGACATCTCCAAGGCTCATTTATGAGAATTAACAAAACTTATCAGAAACCTGGTGGTAAATCTGAGCAACCTCAGTCCTAGAGGGAAAGTAGAAAAATTAAGGTTAAGGACAGATAAGTAAAGGACACACTTGAAAATCTGGTTGCTTATAAACAAATTACTGATCTTTAACTGTGGAAGAGTATATTACTCAAGTGTGTGAAGTAGATTCTTCAGTGGACTTTGTTTCACACACCATCCTATTTTTTCAGAAAAGTACATACAAAAATAAAAAATCTTTGCACAGATGATTCCATATTATCCCTGTTTAAAAGTCCATGCAAATCTAGTGTCATTTACATAATGTATTTACTGTTTTCAAAATAAGTAATTTAAAAGGAAATTATGCAAATATGTTTGAAAAATGAAAAGCTAAAGCAGTTTTTTTTTTACTCGGGCTGTTTATGGTATCAAAGGAAAAATGGTTTTAAGGGCCACGTTGCATTTTTATTACTAATATTAGTTAAGTTGCTGAATTATGATCCCATACATGTCAACAAGAAACATTCCATTCATTTCAGTGGAGACAAGATCTTACCATACACTGTTTCACTTACTGTATTTCATGTTGTGCCATGCAGACATAAACTTTGATTTTATCTTTTCTACTTCATCTGTCCCTGTGGCCTCCATTTTCATATTCTAGAGAAAAAGCCATCGCTGTCTTGTAAGACGTTCAATTTTGCTACTGTAAAAACAAAAATATAAACATATCTGTGGGCACTGAGAACACAGGGTATAGTATCACCACCAGCCCACTTAGGTACTTAAGCCTAACATGACCAGAAAGAGTAATAAACTCACAGAATCCTCCACTACCAGGGACTGAGAAGCAATCACATGTTCCATGAATAAGTAATAAAATAATTTAATTCCAAATATACACCAATAAAATTATTACAGAAAGCTAAATAAAATATAATGTTCTCCAACAGCTCTCTATTGCACAACAAACTGATCTAGAGCATATAACCTGTGCTGGCTTATGAGTGCACTCATTCTAATTGGCAGCGAAATGAAGAGCTATGATGCATTTCACTAAATAGAATAGATGCTATTCTTTTCTGCTGAATAGAAGCAGCACATTTTTTCCCCCACCGTCAGGGGTTCTGAGCACCAATAAACAAATCTTGTTTTTTTAAAAACAGCATTAATTGCAGATTTCTAATAAAAATTTTTCTAAGCCAAAGTTTACAGGCATTGGAGGGATTGAAAGAAAGCACAAGATGTGTTGCTGTACGTGTGCAAGGCAGAAAATGCGTAGTACTGAAAACGTGTGACATAATTTTGTACAGAATTAGTTTGCTAGAGAGGCAACATCAAAAGATGATTAGAATACTGTCATAAAATCCGTGTTTACTTTACATCTGTTCTAATTATCACTTGCAGTGCAAAAAGGGCTCTCTTCTGATTTGACTGTGGTGTCTACAGTAGTCCAGCTGTATTACAAGAATGAGTGGTAAAATGGCGGTAAAAACCACTACAGTGCAGACTAATTTTGTAAAAACCGCTTATAAATTTTCCAAGGGGAGGTGAGAAGGAAGGCATTTTTACTGACCCTTTCTGAACTGCACAGCAAGACGGGCTTCACCTTTAGAGCAACCTAAACTGGTAATAACACAGAAAGAATATATACTACCTTTATCCCTGTTTCTAAGAAATCCGAGAAAATGGGACCAAACTCCCTTTGTAGTCCACTCGCACCATTTCTAACAGGAAGTTTGCTAGTAATTAATAGAGCTTCCTTCACTGCATGTATTCTGTCAAAGGTTCACTTTAAAATAGTTGATACGGGAGGTTTTCTTGATGATGTTTGGTAGCCCAAACCCTTGCATAGATAGCTGAAAAATTAAGAGGTCCTGCTTCAACAGGAGCTCTTGTGGGACATCAAACGTTGATCAATAGTGGTACATCCCTGCAACCTTCACCAAATTTTTAGCAAAGTTATGGTAACATCAGATGATGACATGAACAAAAGTGAACCATCTCATTTAATTAATAAACTTGGACCATGAGCGTGTACCATCACTGATGCTACACCTAACCTCCTTACTTTAAAAGGAGACTCTAGAACTGTATTTACTGTTCCATGTGTTATTTTCCATTGAATTGGGATCAAAAGCAGGGCGAAGACTAAACCACGTCACTTCTCTCCACTGGGAGCGTATTTTAAGTAAAACCTAACCATTGACAGTGTAACTGAAGAGAGTGTGAAGATGTCGGGGTTCTGATGTCTTCAGAGCCTGAGGGCACTCACACAGACGCACTGTTTCTGGGATCTGTAGGTAGGGCAAGGAAAACAGCAGTCTACTGCCCAAGCCATCCCTCGCATGTTCTTCTGCTATTCCATCGTATTATTTCAGAAAAGTCTGTCAACAACTTTTTGATGGAACAAGAGGCAATGCAAGCTCACAAACATGGGGAAAGACTGACATTTTTTTGCTAGTGAAAATAACAAATGGCTAGAACCCTACTATGATTAGCCTACTATGATTAAGCTGGGGTTTTGTAGGGGAAGGAAGAGAAAGACAATTTAAGGTTGGGTTTTAATTTCCTGCCTTTTTTCCCTTCTCTTCTTTAGGAAAAAAAAAAAAGAAAGACTGACTGTATCACTGACTTTAGCTGGCAAAGCTGGTAAGATGAACTTCTTCATGAGGTGTGTTTGGTCCAGTCTGCCCTCACACGATCAATCAGCGACAGTCATTTACGCAGAGGCCACTGACTGCCTTAAAAGCCAATACCTATAAAAGCTCCCTCTGGCTAAAATTAGAAATGAAACAAACTCTACTGTTCTGAAGGGGCCTGAAGGAAAAATTATTGAAATGAGGAAGAAGCTCATTTTCCTTTAAAAGACAATGGTCATCACAGCACATTTTTCTTTCATCCAGTTACATTTCTTCCCTAGCACCATGCTAAAGATGTGAAAAGGACTTCTAAGAAGAATGGTAACACAAAACAGGCACATTTATTCCACTGGAAAAATGCAGGCTCTTCCCATCAATGTAAGAAGGCATCAGTAATAGTTCCATTCAAATTAATGGAACAGCATCAGGAGAAGGTCACAGGGAATACAGATTCAAGCCCAACGGGCACAATGCAACCCCCATTACTGAATCTAAAGCTAATGGTTTTATAGCGAAGTTGTCTCATTTAAGAAGTTATCTAGAACGTACATGACCAGGATGATGTTACTTCCCAGAGCAGCAGGACACACCTCAATAAAAAACCGAGGTCCTGTCCTCTCAGAGCCCCCATTACCCACCCTCTGAGGGGGGGTGACTGCAGCGAGGTGGCTGTTTGCTAATAGTGATGGGAAAAAAACTCCCTAACACAGAATTTGTTTTCATTAGCAACAGAAAAGCAACCTAACCTCCCGATGCAAGCGCAACGAAAGGGATGAATGAAATCTAAATATGACCATCTTTATTAATTAATTTAAGAACGAAAACCCACTTCGCTTTTTTTCTCCCTGGAAAGAAACTGAACTAGCAGCGATGACCATCAGCAAAACCGACAGAGAATAACGCCAAGAGATCATTTTTAGGGAGTCACCCCTTTCCAGCTCTAAACGCAGATTAAGACAGTTAGAAATAATACTTTGTAAAGGGAAGGTAAGGAAAAACAGCTTTTTTTTTTTTTTTTTTAAATCCTGTAGGAAAAGACCGAACGCTTGACCCATCCGGGATTTAAAGCCAAGCAAGAGCTGTTGGCAGAGCAGCCGGCTCCTCACAGCCGGGGGAGGCAGGTTCTTTGTATCCTGACAATGACTCCTGCGGGCTTTGTCAGCAGACGGCCCGGGAAGCGGAGGGGGGGGATCCCGAACCGCCTCCCGGCGGGAAGCGAAAGCGGCCCCGGTTATTCCCGAGCCCGCCACCGAGCCCTCGGCCGCAGCGCGGTTACCACAGCCGCCCGCCCACCCCCGCCACCCCGGGAACGGGGAGGGGGAAAAAAAAAAAAAAAAACCAAAAAAGCGGGAGAGCCCCGAACCAGCTCCCGACCCCACAGGAGGCGCAGGAACGGGCTGGCCCGGGACGCCGCCCGCGGGGACGGCCCGGCAGCGGCCGCCTCTTCGCCGCCACCACGGAGGCGTTTCATCCCGCCCGTTACGCCGCGGGCCAGCGCTCCCGGACGGCGCTTCCCCTCCCCACCGCCCGCCCCGCGTCCCGCCGCCGGCCGCGACCGCCGCCGGCCGCTCACCCCCTCACGGAGCCGCCGCCGGTGCGGGGCGGCGGGCGGTGAAAGCTTCCCCGCTCGCGCCGTCGCCGCGGCCCTCCGCGGCCGCCGTAAAAGGGGACGGAGCAGCCGCCGGCGGGGAGAGCCGCTGCGAGCCCGCCGCGCAGCAGCCGGAAGGCGGACGGGGCCGCCGCTTACCCCGCCCGGGTGAGCTCCGTGGCGCGGCCGGCCGGCCGGCGAGCGGCCTCCCGGGGGCTCGTAAGCCGTGAGGGAACCGCGCGGAACTACCGCTCCCGGCGGCCGCTGCTGCGGGAGGCGGCGCGGGCCGGCGGCGGGGCCGCGCGGGGCACGCTGGGAGTTGTAGTCCGGCGGGAGGGCGGCGGGCTTGCCGCCGGAGGAGGGAGGCGGTGAGGAGGAGGAGCGGGAGCGGGGACGGGGACGGGGACGGGCTGCGGCTGGAGTCGAGTCCCCGGAAAGGCGGGAGGCCGGAGGCTTTGCGCGGGAAGTCCAGCCCCGCCGTCAGGCCCCGGCCCCGGCCTCGGCCTCGGCCTGGCCGTCCGCGGCGGCCGCAGCGCTCTGCCCCCTCACGGAGTCTCCAGCTGACGTTTCAGGGTGTTTTCCTCCCCTTTTTTTTTTTATTTTTGTGTCTTTTGACTCCACTACAGCAAAATGGTGCCCAGGTCTCCAAGTTCTCTGGAGGCCGGTAGTACTTAAATCTCCAGCCTACACATATACGCGTTTGTTGACGCGCCAACAGTGTTTTCCAGTTCAACCTGCTGCTTTATTTCTTGTCTAAAAGTGCATCGCCCCCTCTCACTCTCCTAGGTTAGATGTACTGAGGGTTTTGGGGGTTTTTTTTGGTATTTTGTAAAGCAGGTTCTTCATTAATCTGTTTGCCTTAAGCTGCTTAAAAATAATCGTTGGCTGCATCAGGAGCTGAGCGTTTTCAAAAAAACCACCAAACCTCACATCCCTCCTAAATCCTGCAGTTTTGAATTTCTTGAATGTCTGGAACGGGCATTTGTGCTTAACATCCTAGAGAAGGACGCCATCCCTGCATTCTCCATGTGCTCAACAGCACAAGTTTGGGGTTCATGAAGAAAGTTAGGTGGTTTTTTTCCATTTTGTGATTTTACTGCCTTCTGCTGGTCAAAAATGATCAGCCTGAGTTTAATTTTTTTATAATCAGCACATGATTATAGCACATGACCTAAAATTAAGCTTCAGTACAGATAGCAGCAATAGATGTTTCATCTATTTCATGTTGGGTTTTGTTATGTAATCTCATGGCAATAATATATTTCACGTAGTAGGGTCGATTGGTAAAGAGGATCTTAGGTATTGATGTTCGAAGCAGACAATATCTTGTTTCAAAGGTCTAGCTATTGGCTTGAAGGGGGGATGTAGAAGATCACCTTTCTAATCTTCCCCTGCCTTTCAGCTCGCTGCTTGTAATGGCACTTTGTTTCAGTGTTCCTATAAATTACTGAGCACCATCCTCATCTCTTTTAGGAATCCTTCAGACTCTAGCAGCAAGCATCTCTCTATAGCAGAGTTACAGTAATAACACTAACATGATAAAATTTGAAAAATCCTGAAGAATGGTCACATGTAATTACTGTTCCTTTTCAAAACTGGAAAGGAGGGGTAATACACAGAAAGTGGCACGCACGCCATCTATGTCTTTATATTCCAATAAAAGATGAAGATTTAAAAATAAAAACCATGTTGCTGTTTTTACTAAACTCATGAAGGACTGTGGCCCCACAATAGCGGGTAATCTGTCAGTGCGGAAGGAAGCAGGCCTCCTGCCTTCGGAATTCTATGACCTGTTTTAGGAATAATAGTTCTTTAAAATTTCATCTTTGCTTTTGTTCTCAAAGACAAAGATGAATGTGCTTGTCTGTTTGTGTATGGTCTCGAATATTGAGAGCTGAGTACTTAACGTGGCTTGGATTTGGCTAAATGTTGAACAAAGAATTATTCCGTTGATCAAATGAAATGGCTATTCCCTTGCCTGAAATTAGTTGCCTGCACCTTCCTGCACGGAAATTTAATAACCATGCCTTGATTTGATAGGCCACACAATATGCCATCTGGATATACATTGTAAATCCCTCAGGTAATCAGGTTATGAGAATGAAGATATTTATTTTCTGCTTTTTGCATCAGTCAGATCATGCAAAACAAAGCTTTGATTGCAAAATAATTACTCAGGCAACCATAAATAACTATCTGTAAAGTGAGAGTTTTCTTCACATTCACTAATTCCTATTTCTGTAGGAAAGATTTGCAGAGGGAGTGGGAGAGAACATATTGCATTCAACAAACTTCTAACAAATGTCACAGAGTTTACACTTTCAACATTTTAATGGCATAAAGGCTACGCAAACCATCTTTGAGCTCTATTTGTGCTAAATTAATATGGTACTAGTAAGGAAATATCTAAATCTGCGTTCATGGAAAATATAATTTTTCTTTGTTTTTTTTAATAGGTAAACCAAGCGGGTAACAGCAAGTGGCAATGCCAAGAAGACTAAAAATTAGAGAGGATACTCTCTGCTTTATGGATCTTGGAGATATCTCCGTTACACAATGTTACACAACATTGACCCACCAAATACTGCAGAATGGTAAGATAATAGAATCGTAGAGTCATAGAATTGTTTAGGTTGGAAAAGACCTTTAAGATCATTGAGTCCAACTGTCAATCCAACACCACCATGCCCACTAAACCATGTCCTGAAACACTGAACTGCTGGGCAATCAGGGGAATAAAGCTTCTAGTCCTATATCGGCCACTAGCCTACTAGATTGCCTCTGGGAAGTCATCTAAGCATTCATCAATAATCTGCAATATATTTAGAAGAGCCCATTAAACATTTGGCCGACAGTATGTGCTTTCCAAAACACCCGTTTGTCTGTTGTCTAAACAGAGCAGATCTGGGGTTAAGGAGCTATAGGGAAGGGAATTTTTCCTCATTTATTTTTGGTTTCATTTCCTAGGGAAGTAAGCCATCTCTGATCTGTTTCCCTCTGGAAAGTTTTGAAACTGCTCAGCAATTTAGTCAAGTCTGCAGAGCCTCAGAGATACTAAATACCTCCAGTTTTTGTGGAAATAGCCGCTCAGGTAAAGAGAAACCCTGGAGTAGGATAAAGGGATAACAATGGAATCCTGGCTGTGTTAATTCTGCTGCTCACGGAACTGCTTGTTAAAATAGGTTACAACAAGGTTGCTCCCACCCATTTAAGAACAGAAAACCTCAGATGTGCTTGTGGAAGGGTTGCTTGCACTTAGCAGCACTACTGGAAATAGAATGGTTAGATAAATGATACAGAACTTTATAAAGATGAGAACCATTATTGATGAAAAACTAAAAGCTGTGACAACTATTTTGTCTCTGAAGCAAACCCGTTACTCCAGAATGTCATGGGTTTCGCAAAGAAGTTGGGATCTTCAAGGTTAATAGTCAATGCATGCACACTGTAAAGCAACAAAGTAGCATGTACGCTTGAGGGATCCTTTCAGGGAACAAAGGATTCTCCCAGGTTGCTTCTTGAGATGTTCCCACCTGCATGCACAGACTCTGACTACGCTGTCTGCTGAGGGTGGCCCTGAGGTGCTTCTCCAGACTAGACTCACCTGTCTACCCAAGTGTGAATCTGCTCATGTGTGCCTGGTATGTCAATGTTCCTGTGGAAGTAACTGTGGCAGTAATTTGTGCACCATCCTTTCAAGCAGTATGCAGGATGAAAGAGACAGACTGAGCATACCCCTCACTAGATTGCTGTTGAGGTGTTTGTCTCCGCTGATTTAGCCAGCACGCTTCTGCTCATACCACTCACTCCATCCAAAACCAGATTTTATTACTCTGTCCCAGGATTAGGCTAGGGATGAGGAGGCTCCAGTAGGATACCCCTAAGAATCTGTGCCAAGGCTACCCTTAATTTAAGATCTTAGTTAAATATCTGGCAGAGAAGATACAGAGCACATTAGTGGCATTTACAGAGTATTAAGCTGGGAGAGATTGAAAGCTGTATTCAGGGTAGAAACATAAACTACCTGAAAATGATAAACATGAGCAGAAATTAATGGAAGCTCAGTTGGGAAGACTGTGAGTCCTTATCTGAGGTGATTTAAGTTCCTTGAACCCATCTATTAAAATGAAGAAATCTGAAAGTAATAATGCTAGGAGTCAAAGAATAAAGGCAAAAATGAAGTAGACATCAAATACTGCTGTATGAAGAAGGCTGCAGAAAGGCTAGTGCAGTTGAGGATTCAAATTTTCATTTCACCCTCAAAAAGAACTTTTCCTGCTGTAGAAGTATGAGTCTGGCCACCATTCCTGCCACCTTGTCTGCTGGTCTCCCCAGCTGTACCACCTAAAATAGTGGAGGTAAGTCCAAGAGAAAGGGAGGAACCAGACACCACTGCTGCTTCCTCCATTTTCAAATAGCACTGGTGCCTGGAACTGCCGTGCTTCTGCCTGGGGGAGGAAGCATGATCCTCCTGTGGGTCAGGCTTGCGGGCTGGGAGATTCTGCTCTAGGCAGAATGTTTTACACACAGCTGTTTTGCTTCATGCAGTAGTTGATAGGATTTGGTTTGGTATCCAGAACTACAAAGTATCTCCCTTCCAGCTGTGAGGATCCCCTGTGATCTTCTGATGTCTGGGGTGAAGAACACCATTCCCTGTAAAAGTGGTCTTTGAAACGCTGTACTTGGGGCACCTTGGCTCTGCTTCCAGCTCTGCTGTCATTAGCTTGTGCTATGCCTGGCTTGAGCCATCTATAAAAGAAATAACATGGTTGTGAGGGGTGTAGTGAAGGCTGCAGGCACTCAGAGAGTCCTCACTCCTTTACTCTCCTAGTTTCTCATTTGCCCAGCAGAAACTGGGCGCTGGGCAAACGAGGCTGCTCCTTCTTGCTCTGAGAACACCAGCATCTTCAGTCTTGCCTTACATGTCTTGAGAAGATAATTATGCTTGTACAGTTTACATTACCCGTGTGTAGTTCCTTATCTTTGAAGGAATTATTTGCAGAGAGGGGCAGAGAGGATTTGGCCCTTAATTAATTCAGTTCGTTTCACTGAGCTGCCAGTAGATGGCTCTCTGAATTTGCAGTCCCTTATTTACTACATTGTTTGTTGAATTATGTTGGACACATTTTCACTGGAAACTGTTTTCAGTGTGTTGGCTTTGAGGAAGTTTACGTAAGAAGAACAAGGAAGCAATGGACTGGGTAAATAGACTGCTAACAAACAAGACACAGGATCGGTTCGCTTTTTGCAAAATGTTTTATGGCTACAATCCAAAAGATTTTTCTTGTTCAGGACCTAATCTTATAATTATCAGGCTCTACGAGTTACATCTGTGTTCGCAGGATGCATTTACCAGACTTGATTATAACCGAGTAAAATTCATTCTCAATAAAAAAAAAGCATTTTGGTCAGGTGTTTTAAAGGATGCCTGTGGTTTATGGACAGGTACCCTAGTGAACTGGTGGAAATGCTTCTTTGTTTGCACCCTGTCAGTGTGAGAGATGTTGTTTCACAGATACATGTGTGTTAACAGAGCACTGTGTCTAGGCCATGAACTTCAGATAGATGCTTAGCCCAAATACAGCTCGCAGATGTAGACTCAGCTGTTCATTCCTCACCTTTTTGTTACATGGTTTATCAGAGAAGATGAAAAGGTGACTTTCAGCATGATAGTCCATGTTTTGACAAATTGCTGGGCTTATCCCCCAGCCCCCAAATTAGCAAGGTAACTAGAAGGGAAATGCAGCAGCTACAGTGGAGACCCATCACCTTTCACAGTGTCCTTCAACTCCCAGTGTAGTATATGCTCAGTCGTTGTCCTGCTGGAGTACTAATGCATCCATGACAAGTGAGGATCAGTCCCCAGCTTCTCAGAGACCACTTACCCGGAGCAGCAGATGCTTATTGATGATGGCTGCGTAAATCAGCTAACTCCTTTTTGGAGGTAGTGATGTCTTTCAAAGGCTGATGCATTCTACCGTTGGAATCTGGTGTAGAACAAGCTAGGTTCCTTATTTGCTCTCTAAAACATGATGAAGCATTACAATGTGTTAAGGCAGGGTAACTATTCAGTATCCTCATAATGCTGATAAAGTTCCAGGTTTTAAATTGGTTAGTAGAAATAGGTAGCCTCTAACCAAACAATAATTTAAATTAAGGTGGGCTGTATGGAGGTATTAATTGCAGAGTACGCAGTCCCTCCGCTGAAGTTAGTCTTGATTTGTCTTCACCCTCATTCTGAGATACCAGTCACCCTTGAGGACAATACATAGGCACAAACAACTTTAGGAAAAATAAGCAGCCTAACACTCCAAATATATCATCAACTGCATACAATTTCACCCTAATTTAAAAGAAAACAGTTCCGTTTTCTACTGCAGATAAAATTTACCACAAAATGATTGTTTTTTAATCAGAGGAAGCTGCTAGTTCCTAAAGAGATGCCTGATTTTTTTTACCTGATTTTTTTTTCAGACTGAAATTCCATGTAACAGGTCTCTGTCCAATTGGTCACATTCTCCTCTTTGCAAAGCATGAGTTTATTTCTTCAGACAAAACGTTTCCTTCAATTAATTCACTTTTAAGATGAGAAAACAAGAGGCAGAAAGGTTATGTGACTCGCAGTGCCTGTCAGTGGCAGCGCTCACCTTAGTACTCGAAATAACACAGTGATGCCACAACATCAATCATACTGACTTGCCAGTGATATGGAGGCAGGATTTGTTGATACCATGAATTTTAGTGTTTGGCATTATTGGATTTATAATGGTAAAAGACTGCAATTTTTTTTTCCTCATATTTCTTCATTTTTTCCTTTACTTCTTTTAGTTAATGCTCCACGCACTGCAAAATTTTGAGTCAATCTACAGAAGCTCTTGGTTCACTTTACAAGGTCATGTGTACATTTCTACCAACCTCAGTGATCTCTTACTATTTAAAGTCATTGGCATTGACTTTGTAGACTTTTGCTGGGCTGTTACTGTCTGAAAAGTAATGAGGAATCTTTGTTATTTTTCTGAAAGGCAGTTGTTGATGTTGATTCTTAAATGAATTGAGGGATTTTGTTCACATTTAGACCAACTATATGGAGAAGGCCTATTTATCTGCAAAGCAATACCCTCCCATTGAGAGCACATAATATATACTGTATTTGATAGAGATCTATTTTATATCCGTTTTGTATATTTGAACTGAAAATACATATATTTTGTATTTTTGTACATAGATGTTCCACATTAGATAGGGTGGTTAGGGTTTTTTTTAATCTCTGTTGATACTTCTGTACATTTATATGCTTCAACAAGATGAATAACAAATCATTCATAAAGAGGTGGGCTCCTGTCCCCTGCTCCATTTTAGCTTTGTAGCCTACTGCAGGGATGATCTGCAATTAGTGCAAAGGCCCTTCACTGTCAAGGAGAGACTATTGCATTAATTTAAAGCTTGATTGCTCCCAGTCACTGTCCTACTCTTCCAGCGAGGCTGTGGCCTCTCTGGCAAGGGTGGCAGAGCAGGATGTGTGTCCCCACCTCAGCTAGCAGTTTCAAGCTCTGGTATCCACACAGAGAATTCCCTTCCTCGCAGTTTCAGATGTCAGAGCACATCTGTCAGGCGCAGCTGAGGTGCAGGCACGTCTCATCCGACTGCCCTTCCCGTCGGTCGCCTCCAGCACAGAGGTGGGTGGATGGCTGGAATCAAGTCTGCCAGAGCTCATCTGGCCAAGCTCTAAGCTGCAGAAAAAGTCGGTGAAGAGCAGGGCACTGACAGATGAGCAAAGGTGACATCAGAACTCAGCAACTAGTTACCTCAAGCCCTTGTGCTACAGACTTTGGAGATGTGGGAAGCAGCTGACATATGGCTCAGACGCCTGTGCAGGGTGAGGCAGGCACTATGGGTGGTGGGTGGCTGTTTCAAGCTAAGCCATTCCTGCTCATCAGACGGAGACCTAAAGTCGCCCGTGTCATTACTGCATTTTGAAGTGTACCCTCGGTACTGAGACAACTTTACGCGTCCCACAACTTAATCTAGTTCTTCTGTCTGTGGTAGTAACTGACAGGAAGGGAAAATGAAACCTAAAATCCAAGAGGTCTCTTGATCGACCTTGGATAGCTCTGTAAGTCAGGGCTTCTGGGGCTGGACTGCTCTTTGCACCTTCTGGCGGAGATAAGAATTCCCCTTTTCATAAACACGGGATTCGCAGTTTCGGTGTGAAAGAGTTAGGCAGTGACGTTTTCCTGTAAGGCAGGACTAAATTAGCCCTCCCGCATCTCAGAATGATGCCATTTTGGAAAGGAAATTCCATACGGGATGGGGGATGGGAGAGAGGAAACATTTCTGGTGGTCCCTCATGCTTAGGTCTGTTCTTGTAAGCGCGCACACTGTGTACGAGAATTTATTCTTAGAATCATAGAAGGGTTTGGGTTGGAAGGGACCTTTTAAAGATCGTCTAGTTCCAACCCCCCTGCCAGGGACAGCGACATCCATCACTAGACCAGGTCTCTCAAAGGCCCATCCGACCCGACCTTGAACGCTTCCAGGGATGGGGCATCCACAACTTACGTGGATGTATGAAGGTAAATAGCTCATTGGCTTACCCCGTCCACTCTGTGTGATGGACTTACCCTGTGTGCAGTTCTACACGCAGGCAGTAATTCAAGAGCAAAAGTCTTTGTCCTGGCAGACGTTTGTGGGATATTTTCTCCCCATCCCCCTTGGAGAAGAGCAGCCCTTTCTCAGTGGCATACAATAGGTCTTTGCTTTGCAGTATCTCCATCTGTATGCACGTGTGTGTGTGCATCTGTGTAACGCATGACAGCACATTTCTGTAGCGGGCCATAATCGTATCCACATGGGATTCGCTTTAGGTATGCACAGAGTCTGATTGACTCCAGTGCGATTACTCACATATGTATATATTTGCAGATTTTGGGGCCTGCCATTCCCCGGGTAAACACAGACAAACAGAAAAGCAGAGAAATTACATGCAGCTGGAAATCAGCGGCTTCTGCTAGTGGAAAAATTGGTATACTCAGATTGCAGTCGCAATGTGCTAGAAACATTCACACAATGCAAACAGATGGAATCGGATGAATTAGCACTCGCTACTTTTGGACACTTCCTGGATTTCTATTAATAGTTCTCTGGTTTAGATTAACGCACAGCATATGTCGTGTAACACTGACTTTGAATTATCTGCTAGAACGTGTCCTAGGCTCAATCTTTTTTTGAAGTCCCAAAATAGTTTTTAACTCCCCGCCCCTTACCTCCTCTTCCCATTAGGATGAGCATTTACACGTCTATGGAGGGACTGGTAGCAATGACCTGTTTGGATGGAACGATGGTCGTTACGCTATCCCGTCCGTCTTGCAGATCCCCGTTAGGGACAATTTTTAGCCTTTCTGAAGGAAAAGTTGGCCCCGTCCAGGGTTACGATCGACCGAGACCCCCGTCTCGTCCCCGCGGGCACGCAGGGCGTCCGGGAGCGCGGTCATCAGCGGCGTCCCTCGGTGCCACGCCGGCTGGGGGTACGGGTGGCCGAGGGACCCGTCCACGCCACGCAGAAGCGTGACAGCCCGGAGCCGTGGAACAGCCCCAGCCCGGCGCTTCCAAGGGTCAGCACACACCAGACCCCCGGCCGCGGCTGCCAGCCGAGGCCTCCGCTGCCCACGGCCTCCAGCCGGGCTCTGCGGGTCTCGCTCCACAGAACGCTGGCGGGTGGCGAGCCGGGCCGAGAGCCATTTTCCCTGCCCGCTCGCGGGTCTTCCATTATCGCCAGCAATAACCCCAACCCACCCACCCCCTTTTTTTTTTTTTTAAGCGGGGATAAAGCGGCACCGCGGAGCGAGCTGAACAACCGAAGGCGCTCTCCCCCCGCACCGCGCCGGGGACGGGACGCGCTCGGCGAAGCCCCCCCGAGCCCTAGGGGGGGGACCCACGGAGGCCGGACCGGTGCCGGTGCGGGTCCCGGACCGGCCGCACCAACCGAGGGACGGGGCAGGGGAACGGCGACGGTCACTGCGCCCGCCCGCCCCGCCGTATGTCTGCGAGGAGCGGCCCCCTCGCACGGCGACGGAGGGGAGGAGGCGGGCGAGCGAGCGCCGAGGGTGGGAGCTGGGCCGGCCGCGCCGAGCGGGTGCGCGCCTCCGCGGAGCATTACGGCGGCCGTTCCCGGCTCCTCGGCTCCGCCAGCCCTGAGGAGCGGCCGCGCGGAGCCCCGGCAGCGCGGCCATGGCCGAGCGCCGCGCCTTCGCCCAGAAGATCAGCAGGTAGCGCCGGCCGGCGAGCGGCCGCGGGACGGGGCTACGGTCGCCGCCGTGGCAAGGGGCGGGCTGCCGGGCCGAGCCGGGCCCGGCCGGCGGGGAGCTCCTGGTGGTAGTGGGGGGGGGGGGACGGGGACGGGGACCGGCGCCGCGCCCCTGGGGAGCGGGGGGGGCGGCGAACGGGCCCGGCGCGGCCCGCGGGCGCCCGCCGCCCTCCCGGCCTTCGGGCTGCCGCTGACAGGGCGGGCCGAGCCAGAGCCGGAGCCGGGGCCGGGACCGGGCCGTTGCGCCGGGGCCTGCCGTGAGCAAGCCCCCGGCCGGGCCGCCGGGCAGGGTCCGCCCAGGCCGGCGCCGCGGTTCTGCCGTTCCCCCCCGCGTCTGCAACAAAGGGGTGGGGGATGCGGCCGTGTGTGTGTGTGTGTGCGGTGTCCGCTTCGCGCCGTGCCGCTTCCCGGGGGAAGGGGTGGGGGGCGGAGGGGAAAAAAAAAAAAAAGGAGGAAAAGAGCTGTTTAATTCAGCTCCCCGTGAACAAAGGCCGGCCGGGCGCATTGTGCAGTCCCATCTCGCCGCACAATGGGCGGCCCGGCGCTGCCGGCAGCGCGGCGAAGCGTTTTCCTGCCGGCGCGGGGCTGCCGGAGCCGCCGAGCCCCGGAGCCCCTTGTACCCGTCCCGGGCTGCCCGCGGCGGGCCCGGCTGCTGGGCGCCGAGTTCGCCTTCCCTCCCCTCTAGAGCCTGCGGCGGGGAGCGGCGGCCAGAGCCCGGTCCGGGCGTTGCAGCCCGTACCTGGGAGCGCCAGACCTGCCCGCTCGCTTCCTCGCTGCCTGCAAAATGGAGAAAATAGTTCCCTTCCTTTTGTGTGCCATAAGCAGCTGGTTAATGTTAGCACAGCCCCTCGGACGCGCAGAGGTGTTTGAGACTCGCAGTGTTAAACATCCTTGTATTTTACAAAGTTTTGCTTTGTTTTGTTTTTCTTTAAAAGAGGAATGTTTATAGGAAATTGCCGGCTAACACCAGGTTTCTGCAGATCTATATTCCAAGTTAGGGATCTGGTTCCAGGTGGGAACCGCAGTTTTTCTGTTCGCAGGTCTGACCAGGTAGCCTTTGGTGACCCTGGTACCTCTCCTCGCTGTGACTAGCAGCAGAGTGAAAGTGGGAACCATCAGTTTCGCTGGTGCTATTCAGGAGGCTGTGGACAGTAGTGAAAGGAGTATCGTTTCCCGTGCCATTGAATGAGAAGACTGTAGGTACAAATAGTTGCAGTTACAGAAGCTGTGATGGAGAAGGGTCACGGACAAAGAAAAAGGAGGTCAGAGGAAAAGGCTAGGTGGGAGGTAGAGGAGTGGCATCAATCCCACCCCACTCAGCATCTGAACACGGGTGAAAACATTGCTCCTCTATCCTGGTTCTCTGCAAACTTTGATGTGCACCAGCCAGGGGTTAACGTGACAGATCAAGGTCTCTGGAACAGAGAGGGATGGATTCGCTGCCAGACCATTTTTCCTGGTTCTCAATTGTAGTCATAGAAATAGTCACATGAGAGACAAGTACTAGAAGGGAGAGCGTAAGAGTTCTGCAGCCCTGCCAGGAAGTTAAATAAAATGGCCCTGGGGTGACCACTGCGGGTGCTGACAATGTTTCTGCCTGCGTCAGGCGCTAGCTCGGTGGACTAAGTTCATCAGGCAGTAGCATGGATGTGCCACCTTTGCGTAGCTTTTGATCTAATCCGCTCGACGTGTTTTCAAACCAACCAAACGGCAGCAGCGCGTGTGTGCAGGCAGAGGTGGTCTTTTCGCCACGTCAGATTCATTTGTGGAGTTTACTGTTGATGCAGGCTGTGCCTGCAGAAGGACCCAGGTGGTCTGCAATGAGGTCAGCTCCTCCTGGAGCAGGGCTGTTGCATCTCCAACCCTTTCTTTTACGCTTGTTTCTAAGACTGCTGTATTTCTCTCTGGGATTTCCCATATTGTAGTGTTGTCTTCTGAGAAATCTTGAGTTCCTGGTTCATGGGCTACACATCCAGTGCATGAGAAGGCAAAAACTTGTGGGCAGAAGAGATGTTGTACCCAGAGGTGCCCAGACTGAGCTGTAGCCCTTCCTGTGCTGACACAGAATATGCTGCTGTGAATGCTACTATTTCAGAGGATGAGAGATTCAAGCAAGCAGCATACGGAAGTCCCAAGAGCTGTGTTGGTGGCTGCTGGAAGCCCTCCCCTGTTCCATTGTTTAAAGAAGAATAGATCCATCACATTTTCACACTCTGCCCTCCGGTTTGGCTTACTCATTGAGGTAGACGTAGCATTTGTCTTATTCACAGGAAGTAGCCATGCTGCTCTTGGTTTGCCTGATAGCGTGTAATTCAAATGGGTTTTAATTCAGATCCACGAAGGTAAATTACTTGAAGACCTACGTACCAAACAGATGCAAGCTTCTAAGCTGGTTCTTATAGTAGTGGTAGAAAAAGAAACCTGAGATCTGCTGTTCTGTTTCTTAGAAAGACCACAGATGTGGTCTTCACAGCCCTGATTTACTGCCTGTGCTTTCTTCAACCAGTGTGGTGCACCTCAAGGGTATATACGGAGCTCCAGTGTCATGCGGTGTCTGTTTATCACCACTGGAATCTTTAAATATTGGGGATAGCAACTGTCAGTGGTTACTACAGCAGTTTCAAAATACCTTTTTAAGACTGTCTGTTACAAGGTATCTTTCTGACTAGGTCCTGCTGCATTTTTGTTGGTTGGCTTTAAACTAGAACACATTTTTAGCCTGAACTTTGGCCGTCACATGCACTAATTCTTCTTGAATCCATCAGAAGAAACTCCTGAGTTAAACTTGCTGTAGTGGGTTAATAATACCTGAAATCTTGCCCAAAACTGTTAATTTTTAATTGGAAATAATTGGTAATAGTTTTTTTTATTAAACTCTATTGGAACATGTCCTTCTGCAGCATCATAATACTTCAGTAGCTGCATGTATGGTATCGTTTCCATCTCAGTGTAGGAATAGATGCACTTCTGTTTAGTAGCCCTGTTCAGCTCATATGGTGTTTGAGGGACTAGAGGAGAGTTAGCAGAAGGCAGGATCCACACACCAGCAGAGATAAAGTTCACTCATTAAGATGTCTCAATAAAAAACAGTCAATACGTTGTACCAGCTAAGCTGCCTGTTCACTCTCAGCAGGGTTGGGTGTTCAGTACTGACCAAGCCGAGTGCCGTGTCTGGTCCCTCTGGGGTTGTGCTGCACTGTCCCCACTGAGCACTCACCCCTTCATCTGTATGTGCTTCAGATTCCCAGTTGCATTATCTCAGTACATTTTCTGGGTATGGGGCTGCTTGGCAGAGAAATGGGACGTGGAAGCCCTACCATCACCAAGAAGGTCAGTTCTGAGTTCCTGAATGTCCCAGTAATTGAAGCATGTTGTATCCCCACACTCCAGTTTTTCCAGGGGCAGTCAGAGGAAAAGGTGTGCAGGCTTTTTAGAGTTCAAATACAGAAAAAGAAAAAATCACCCTTTAAACATCATGCAACATACACAGTTCAGGCAAACTCACGTAGCCTTTCATGTGAGCCCCTGTCTCGGTGCCATGTCATTGCTCTTGGACCATCCTGAGATCCAGTTACCTAGGGAATCCAGAACTGCTGCTTTGGTCAGACCATCACTCTTGAAGGTGTCTTTCCTTGGAAAGGGTTTTTCTCTTCCTTTACTGCTTCCACAGTTCAAGAAGATCCCTCTGACTTGCAATAACATACCCGCCTTACCCTCTGTTTTGCTATTGCATTTCAGGCTCACACAAAGCCTGGAGTGTGATTTTTTGCCACTGCTCTTTATTCTCTTGCTGAGAATTTTCAGTTTTCCTGTCCCCAGCTCTCGATGGAGTCTGGAGAAAATTGTTTCCACCCTCATGGGTCCAGCCCCTTCTGAGGTGCTTCTGTGTGAACGGAACTTCATGGTGCCATGAGGCACTGCTGTCTGGGGCTGCAGGGGTCTTCAGCAGAGCCTTGGCTGAAAGGAGGTGACCCTGCTCTCGGACATTCAGTGATTTGAAGATTCCCCATCATCCAGGGCTCTTACATTGTATGTAGGCAGATTTCTGGAGTAATCACAGCTTGTTGTCTTTATGGTTTTGAATTGAGGGGAAAACACTTCTGTTCACTACATTCAGAGCTAGCATCTTATTTCTGCTGAAGCTCCCTTTACATTGATGGGGTACTGTAAAAGGTGACTTGGGAAGACTAAATTTACATTTGTGTTCATTTAGAGCCCTTTTACATTGCCTGAACGATGTGTCAGGGAGACTGATGGCTGCCTTTGCCCTGCCTCAGGGTAAACAGGGATGGTGTGAAACCTGCACCCACTGAAACCGATAGCAAAGCTGTCACTGGCTTCCACGAGCACCGAATCAGGCCAGAAATGTAGTGGTCGCAGCAGGATATTCATCACAGTTTATTCTCTTCCTGCATCCAGATGCCATTTGCATTGTCAAAACACTGTCATGGATAATTGAAAGTATTTTTAACAGAAACTTCGGAGCAGCTTTTTCCCGTTCTCCAAAAGTCATATTGTCTGCCCCTGTTCAGCCGTTGTGGATGTCTCCTGTGGGAGTCTGCAGTGCTCTGGGAAGCCTAAGAAAATCTCTGAGCACTTAAAGCAAGCGAGAAGGCAGGGAGGACAGTTCATCTCTAGGGCTCCGCTACAAAGCTGCTTCTTTGTACAGGGCTTCCTTGTTTGGTTGGGTTTTTTTAACATGAGCTGTGACTTTGATCTCTCCTGAAGAATCCAGTCCTGTGGTGATTTTCACAGTAAGGTATCTTGGGAGCTCATTCCTTTCGCTGCGGCCTAGGGGCAATGCTTTCAGCCTTAATAATCAAATGTTATCAGAAGAGCACCACAGGCAGCATTGTATGGTGTTTTCTGTTTTAATCAATGGTAAGCAAAAAGGGAGCATGTTGTTGCTCATCTCGTGTGTTAAGAACCCACACTTACCCTCAGCAGTCAGGATCAGGCTGGGTATTTCCTCAGCTTCGGGTTGTAAATCAAAGCTGTTTCACTCAAAGGGGAAGGAGTTCACTCCGAAGGAAACAGGACCTCGGGTTTAGGAAGAAGGCTGCATCCAGGGCACGGCTGAACCGGCAGGGTAGCTCAAGGCCAGAGCTCTTCCTCAAGCAGGTTCTCTCATCCACCACGATGCATACCTGGTGACTCACACCGTGGTTCAAGCCTGGATGGAGCAGGCCCAGAGGCAGGAGAGCCCAGGAGGAGCACATAGGGACAGAGGGGCAGGTCATCTCCACTGCACCAGCAAGATGGACACAACTGGCCAGTGCTGTTTGGCTTTCGGGATTCAGACCCAAGCGTAGTGAGTCCAGTAGGATAGATGCCTCCAGCCATGTGCAGAGTTGTATGCAAGCGAGCCAGCTGAACAAAGGGGGATGCTTTCATTTTAAAAAGTAAACTATGTAAATACAGTTTTCTCTGCTGCTGAGAGAGAACAAGCAGCTTTGCTATGGATTGGGGCAGATGCCTCGCTGTACCAGGCTGTCTTTCTCAAGAGGCAAAGGCTCGCTGAATGTAGAGTAACTGCACGTGACACATAAGATGAAGAACAGGCAGGAGTAACAGCTTTGTAATTAGCGGGATTGGGAGAAAAGTTTAATTTGCATTGCTCTTTCAAAATGGGGAGGGCTATGGAAAAGAGACACTTCCTCAAATCACTGGAGCAGATGATCTAGATGACTGTATTCTGATGTACCTTTTCTGTGAAAGGGAAGAGTTCTTAACCTTGCTTGGCATAACTGGATGGGTCTTGGTGAGGCTTTTCTTGGTGAGGCAGAACAGAAGAGCTGATACTTCCAGTATGCTGCTTAAGCTAAAAAAAAAAAAAAAAAAAGGAACAATTTTTGGTTTTGACTGGGTAGGGCCACACAGAAACAGAAATTATTTTTGTGTGTAGTAAAGAACCATGGAAGTGCAAACAAATGGTTTCATTTTGTTATTTGCAGCTCAGAGTACTTTGAGAATGACCAGTCTTGTTTTGCTTTAGAAGCCAGTTCCAGGGGGATTTTTTTTTCTCTCATCTTTTTTTGTTTTGGTGTGAACCACAGGCACACACAATAATTAACCAGTGAAGGTCAGAAAGGAAGTGACTAGGGAAGATGTACTTTAAGCATAGACATTCATGAGGCTGTGCGCTGTAATTAACTGGAATGTTTGTCTAAGGATCCCAGGTTACATGTTGAATATAATAAGATAGTTATTAAAGAGGCAGTTTTTTATTTGTCCTTTTAATTATCAAGAGCTTTAATGGCTCTTCTGCCAAATGGATTTTTTTTTTTTTTCATTTGGAGACTATTTTGAGATTTATTTCTCTTTCCTAGTTGTGTTTGGTGTAGTACACTTTTTAACCTAAGTTGGTTTAGGAAGCATAGCTTCTAGTTAGAAATACTGTTCAGGGTTATAATTTAACATGAACTTACTAGTCATTAGTAGATGGCATTTGTCATGGACAAACAGCTTTTGGAAATGGAGGAGGACAAGGCAAGTCTATTATCAGTTTTAGGGAAACTGTGAACCTCTGTGATGAAGCAGTGAGAAAGCAGTCCTAAAAGTAGTCAGCTGAGGTGTTTTCTCAGTAGGAAAATACTAATTTGGTTCCACAAAGCCCTGGTCAGGCCTTATCTGGAGTGATCAGGATGAAACACACTGTGTTAAGAGGTGTGATTGCCAACTGAACAAATGCAGAGAAGAGCCATCAGGGTGATCAAGGGAGCAGAAAGCAGGTTGCAGGATCTGACCTTGCTTAGTCTTGCAGAAGGAAGGCTGGGAGGGGATACGACTGATGTTTTGTGAATACCTTGTGAGTAGAAAGGAGTGGGAGGAGGGCTATTGAACCTAACTGATGATGTTGGCACAAAACCAAATGGCTATAGATTACCCATAAATACACTTGGTGATCAGATTACATTAGAAGATGGTTTCTAAATGTCAGAAGCATGATGCTTTTCAGTAGGGGAAATGGTGCTCAATACATTTGTGAATGCAGTGGTATAGACAGGTAGCCAACATGAGCTGTGGATTAGACTGCAGGCTTGGAGTAAGTAGTAGTAAGTCCTGCAGACTCTACTCAGGAATTTCAAGGTTTAGGCAGTTGCCAGTTACTTCATGTGGGGAGAGGTTTGATTGGCAATTATGAAAGCTAGAGAGGTAGGGCCTCTTAAGACTTGAAAGTAATGGTGGTGTCTTGCTGAAACTGATTGGAGGTTGTTCAGTTCTGACTTTCTGTCACCACACTTCAGGGGAATTTTTAATATCCAGTGAGGTTATTAATGGGGCAGCAACATGGAGCAGCCACCAATGTACAGCACATGGTTAGAAGCTGTGCTGATCAGTGCCACCCTTTTGTTTCTTGCCCTGTTGCACCAAATGACCTTTTCAGCGGGGATGATGTCGAGCAGTGTAATAGCATCCATGCAAACTCATAGTGCCCCTAAGCAACGCTATAATTGCAGCTGACCTTGCTTCTGCTTCAAGTTGGGGTAAAGCGCAGTCGTAGCTGGAGTTCAGGGTGTTTTGACAGTCTGTGCTCCAAATACAGCACACTGCAGAGCCACCCAGCTGAGGCCAACACGCAGAAGAAAGGACTGAGAACCCCTCTGGAGTCTATCACAAAGCATGTCTCAGGTTCATAAGGAGCCACTGTGTGCCGGAGAAGCAGCGCTGAGTAACGTGGCTAGCCATCGGCTGTGGTTTCACAGCTGAGGTTGGGTTTCCTCCTCCAGCTATACTTTCCGTCTGGAAACAATGTATGTCTCTTGAAAATGGGGAGAGATTTTTTAGTTTTTCCTGTGTTGTGCTGCATGGTGAAATGTGGGTTCTGATTTTTCCTGCCAGCCATGTGGTGAAGGGCTCTCTTTTGCGTATCGTCAGGAATTACACAAAACATGTGCCGAGTAAGAGATCGGGTTTAAAGCGGAGATCGTCTGCAACCTGGGGGCAAGCTTTTAAATCTCATCAGCCACAGATGCGTAGTGTTTTCCATGCCAAGCAGCCATTTTAATACATTCCAAATTTTCCTATAAATGCTAGCAGCATGCATGGTTTGTTCTCATGTGTGCATGTCTGTGAGTGTATGCGTGCGTATGGTGGGAGCAGGGAAGATGGTTTTTCTGAGGGCAATCAGACAGCCTGAATGTTGTCCGTCCCCAGCAGGAGCTGTTTGGTCTGCTTTCAGAAGCCACCCTCCAGAAGTGAAAACATAGTCTCCTGTGGATAAAGGCAAACATGAAGCAAATGACTTCTTGCAACCAGAATACATAAAACTTTTTTTTTCTTTCTGCAGTCCACTTTTCTAAAAGACAAAATAACGCTTCCTCTAGCTAATCTTACTCCCATCCTCTGGCCTGAGGAAACATCTGCTCTCCATGGTGGGCTTGGTTGTCCCAGCTAGTTCCCTTTTAGAGTTCCTTTCTCTTCCATTAACATCAGTTGCCTCCACCTGCCCCCATTCCTGCCCACCAGCATTCACTGCAACAGCAGCCCTGAAGCTAGGAGCCCACCCTGATGCCACGGTTTTGCTCAGGGGAGGTTTAACCATCTTTACTTGACAGGATTTTAGCAGCTCGTGATACACAGCATGTTCCCCTGAGTGAGATCAGGAGCGAGTCTGTTAGCCATGACGCTGTTCCCACAAAGATCACTGATACAGCAGAAAAAAAAAATCACCCGTGTCCTTGCAGCCTTTTCATCTGTCTTATGCACTGGTTAGCGTCTCTTTGGAGCTGGGACTTTGTTCTGGGAGACAGAGCGGACTGCAGTGCTGCGAGGCGGTGAATGACAGTTGGGAGCCTAATAAATTGGTCATTGACTCCTGGAGAAGAGCACTCTCATGTTGGTGAGGTCCTGTAGACCAGGGGTAGTCAGCAGCTTTTCAGCAAAATGTTTTTTTCATCAAAAGAATGTGCGCTTTTGGTTTGCTTTTAAAACAAAACCATTTCCACCGTACTCAAAAACTTGTCCCAGTTTTGCTGCTGAGGTGAGCTGCAGCTTACTGCTGGGTTACAAGGTGGAGCACTGTGGATGGTTGTGTTAGGGCTTGACCCATGGCTGTTTGTTAAGACAGTCTTTGACTATCGGCATTTCCCTCTCTGATATGCCCTTCCTTTGCTGAGATGTTTCTATGGTGGTTTTACCTAACTGTTGTGTTTTCAGGCTTAACAGTGACAATGTGGCTTATTGGGGAAAACGGAAAACTCCAGAGGGGCACAGTGTGGATTTTACCCTCCAGGCATGGAAGGATTGATCTGTGTTTTTCCTTCCTCGTGAGAAAAGTTGCCCAGTGGTGGGATATTTCTCTGGCAGAGGCTGTAAGGCATTGTGTCCTGCTAGCCAGTACATTGCGTGTCCCCTCTGCTAGTCACCATAGTCCCACCGCTACCTTTCCTACGTGAAAGGGGAAACAGTTTTTTGTTCTGACCTGGTCAGTTGTTTCCCGTCTGTCGTTCCCTGGACATTTCAACTCACTCTGCGTGGGACCACTTTTTTGCCCCTGAGCTGGGTGTTGAAGGGGTTGGATATTGGGTGGAAAGTGGCTGCTGGTCCTCATCTCTGTGACTGCAAAAACCAAAAATAGTCAAGGGATGAAAATGAGAGAGCAGAGCATAGGAGCAGATGTGTGACCAGGCTTGGAACTGCTGAGGGGTGTGGGGAGTGGTGGAAGAGAGCTTTCCTTGGTAGGAACTGGAAGGAGCCTGCTGGGGACAAGTTTATTTGTGCTCAGTGTCACATGCATCTTATTGCCACATATGTGCACAAAAGAGCAGTTCACAAAAGGAAAAAAATTGTAATTCCTGTTAAGAATGTGTATATGCAGCCTTGTGAAAATTTTGTGATTCTCCAGGAGTTTAATATACAAGGTCTATTCTCGCTGGCTGGTGATACTCTTATTCCAACCAGCGCACTATTTGGTTTCATTCCAAGAGCAGTGTAAAGCATGTTTGATATATCATCTTCATTGTAATCCTTTTCCAGAGGTATAACGTTGTCCCTGTCTCATTTCAGAACTGTAGCTGCTGAAGTCAGGAAGCAGATCTCAGGGCAGTATGGAGGATCTCCCCAGCTTCTCAAAAACCTCAATATTGGAGGCAGCGTCTCTCATCATACAACTGTAAGTAATGTTTGGAACATGGAAGACTGAAGAAGGTGTGCATAGTTATTTTGATTACCATTTGGAAAGAAATTGCAGTGCTGACAGGTTGTTGACATAAGCGGCCCTGTTAACACTGAGGAGAATAATTCCATGCAAAGCCTGCTAATTTTGGAGGTCTCTATCTTGCAAAGCAGTCAGTGTGGCTGGGGATTTGTGTTTCTGCAGAATCTTTGTAGGACAGGGGGCTACCCATCCTGTTAGTTGTTTTATCCCAGAACAGCTTGGACTGGCCATTAAATTCCACGTGCTTGTGTGGTTCTGTCCATGAAGAGCTCTTTGCAAGCTCATGCACTTCAGCTAGCTGTTTTCTTGTGTTTCTTGTCACTCTTGAGAGTGGGACCACAGTGGCTCATCTACTCTTCAAAGGTATTTTAAATGTTATTGTGAAAGTTGAATGTGGGTATGCCTCAGGAATGTATGTTTACTTAGAAGTTTACATTCCACTTTCGGGAGCAGCTGAAATGTAGGCCACGTTGTCAGAATCACCCTTTCTGAAGTAATTTTCTTACATGGCCTACCAGTAACCTTCAAAATTTATTCAGTGTGATGGTAAAAATTTCAAGAGTTCAGCAAACTTTTTCAGGCTGGAACTGTGTTTTTGGAAGCATTCCTTTGACTTGGGTTGTTGCTTTGGGTCATAGCAGTTTCTTTTTTGGCAGTCAGCTTAGAAAACAAATACTATAGCATCTTGTTTTCTTCAAAGAGGGTTGATTAGGTCAGGCAGTACTGGAAATGTGCCCTGAATTTGATAGTCTGTACAAGCATTCTGAGTTTACAAGAGTTCTACTCTTGTTTTGGAGTCAGGTCCTGTAGAGTTTCCTCAGCTCATGTATTGCTCTGTGTCCAACGGAATGCATTAAAGCTTCCTCATACAGAGCACAAATGCGTCCTTGGAGCTAGTGTCATCTCAAAAGGGATCTCCAAGTCTAAGTTGACCCCTAGCTTAGAAGAATGACTTCACTGCAGGCTGAAAGTTCACCTTCAAGGAGATCCAGCTGTGCCAGAGTCACTGGGAGTTGAAGAGGGCTAGAATTGCTGTCATTTCCCACTGCATCAGCTGTGTGAGTACAAGGAGACCAGAGGCTGGCTTTATCAGCTGTGTGCCCAGCCTTAATGGTGAGTGAGCGTGAAGGAGGAGGAGTTAATGAGAGCGGTGTGTCCAGGGCTAATGCTTTATCACAGCAATCTCTGTAGGGGTGTGGAATGATAATGCAAAGTCCTGACTTGGCAGTTCTGTATGGTCTTTTGCATAATCCAGTATTAGGCAATAGGGAGGGACCCCTGCTATTAGTGGCGTACACTGGATGGAGCACTCAGGGTCATTGAATCCACTTCCCTGCATTAATGGATAGCTGAGGAATAGACGCCTACTTTTGAAGGACCCACTGGATGTCCATCCCACAAGCTTCTGTGCCTCACTTGTCTCACATGTGGTTTCACCTTGGAACAAGTTGGCTGAATTGCCTTTCTACTCCCCATTCCTTTCATAAAGCTCTTGCTTCTCTTTTATATACCTCCAAGCTGTTCCTGAGCCAGCCATATTTTTGATAACTGTTTTTCCTTGTATCACCTCCTTTTACCCTGAATTGTCTCTTCGACTTTTCCTTCCTATTTCTAAGGTTTTTCCGTTCTGCCATCATCAAAGTGTGCCTGCTCAAATCTTCGGTTCTGTTGATCTTCATATGTAATTCTCAATGCAGGATCAGATTTGTTGGTCACAGTATTGTCAGCCCTGTCTTCAGTTCTGGTATCCCTTATTATCCTGTTGCTGTTGTGTTTTCTAGCAAATACATGCAAGAATCTAAAAATCCTGGAAAAGGGCGTGCTAGCTGGAAGCAGGCTCTCAGCCTTTCCTATCAAACTGCATTGCATGTTGGTTGATGTGATAAGCTCCTAGTTTGTCATATTAAATTCTGTGCTGAGCAGAGATGCTCTTCAGAAGCATGATTAACATGGAGCGATAGTTTGTAGGGAATAGTCTGTAGGAAAAGTATATTTAGTTAAGTCACGAGTCTATATCCTGAGGCTGCATAATATGACAGAGGTTCACTTGGACAGAATTTTGGGTTAATTTCTCTCCCTTAGGCATCCGTCAGAATCTGCTGTGCCTGCCTGTCCTGGTTTGACAACAAACATTATGCAGGGAGAAAGCATTACTGCTGTGAAGCTGAAGTAGCTATTGGCTCTGGAAAAGTTTGGAAGTTTGTGTGTTGTTAAACTTTTACAGAGAAGAAATAGAAGGCCCTGAATCTGCATGGCAGTTTTGTGTAGCCATACTGGTTTGAAAGCCAAGAGCAGGGTGCATAGTGTGGGTTTAAATAGGAAATTTATGCTAAAATGTACGGATGTTTTAATAATGCTGTGTGATTGAGCTTCATGTGACTGTCTCCACAATGGCAGCAAGTTGCACTGTTGAGTGCGCAGCATGGAACTGGAGGAGTTTTAATGATAATGCGGATGTGGTCTCTCCTATCCAGTGCATCTTGCTCATCGTGTTGAGCACTTCCGTACATAGTTATGGTCCAGATAAGGTCACACCACTGATTTCACTGTTGGCAGTTGCCAGCAGTAGCTGCTTATGGTAATTTGTCTGAGAGTCTTACCACACGCAGTCCGATAGGACATTTTTATGGAGAAGTGTATGCTTTTGTGAATGAAGGGCCCTCAGCACTGTGCTCGGTTGGGCCTTTTCTTTCTTGTTGACTGAAGCCAGCGCAGGGACTTTTCACACTCAACAGGCTTGCGTGTGGTTGAACCTAGGGTAAATGCAAAAACCTGTCAGCTGAATTTTAGCAAGTCTCTTCCCTTTTGCTTCACAAGCAGCAGACAAAATGCTGCCAGAACTGTTTCTAATTTAGTATCTGGTAGAGCTGGGGAGAAGGCACTGCTTTCAAATGACTGTACAGGAGCTTGTGGTTTATTATTGTCAGCCTCCACCCTTCTGCCACTTTAGGATCAGCTGATTTTAATTGCACATTCCTTAAACCACAGATACAGGTCCAAAGCCTTCAGAGGCTTTTCCTGTATAACCTAATGTGCTGAATTGGGACTCTGCAGGATGCAGTCCTTGCAGCACTGAGCTTTTATTTTTGAAATCCAGAACAGAAGGCACTAATAGTTTGTTACTGAGAAATAGGAGCTGGTAAGGTCCTACAGTTAGATGAAAGAGATTTTGTTTTTTGAAGTTACTTTTGCAAGTCTCTCTAAATCCACTGGTAAATCGAGTGTGTGTTTGCACAACCTTGCTGTAGGCGTTCTGGGTTGTAAGCCATGTGCTGTGTTCATCTTCGGCGCATTGAGAGGTTCAATATTTCCTCGTGGGAGCTGGGGCTTCTCATCACCAAACTCACTGATTGAATGCACTGAAAGCAGTGAGCTTGCACTTCCTTTCAAAGAATTCCCTAGCATCTTGCAGGATGGGGTATTTGCTTTGTTTATTTGATGAACTGGACTGTTTACTATGGGCTATTATAATCCCTCGTGACTAACCACTTTCTTTTCTTTCCCAGTTTATTTTTTCTGTTGAGGAACTCTTTGTGCTATGGTGCTTGTTAACTCTGTCTGCTCACCCTCTGTTGCACCGGTCATCTCTGCTCATTGGTGCATGCTGCAGTGTGGCAGAGGCCTGATTCCTCTCTCCAAATTTCTGCAGTAGTTTTACCTGGATGAAGCTGGATTGTGGATTGTCAGAGATTAGCATGAGTTACTGTTGAAGTGACCCAAAGTTTTCTCTGAATCTTGGTATGCCTGCCTTGGTTAACTGCTTTGGTGCAGGAAGAGCAGTTTTGGTTTGTATCTGCAAATGGGCTCACAGTCTGGTTTTCTCCCTCTGTCTGCTGTCCTTTTATGAGGGCAGGTGATGTTATCAAAGGACAGAAAATAATCACTGGGTATCTGGACCTCTCTTCAGTTGTAGCCCAGCTGTTTCTGTGTCTTGTTCTACATTCAGCAGCTTTTGTTGCTTAATGATATTTATATTTTTCAAATTAGATGAAGATGTATAAAATCTTGGATTTCTGAATACTTTACTTTTGAGTGCCAAAGATAGTCAGTGAAATGTTTTTCATTGTTGTCCAAAACTTGATTTTTTTTTTCCTAAGAAAAGAAAAAGTTCTTGATTTTTTTTTTTCTTAAATCTTTAGAGGTATATTTTAATTAGAAGAGCAGCATTTTACAAAACTTGCAAATAAGCAGAATGAATGTATAATCAGTTGTTTTATGGAAAAATGACAGCTGTTTCCAAAGGATTAAGGGCAATATTTCCTGTCTGTTGGTGTATGTTACTGCATAGTTGAAGGTTAGTATGGGGAGGAACACTGTTATAAGCAATGCAAATTAGTCTGGGAATAAAGGGGTCTGGATTCTTGGACATGATGTGATCTGACCACATCTGCTCTCAGCGCTCCATTTTCTCTGTGTAAAATAAAGGTGCTGACATTTACATATCTTTGTAAAGCACTGCTGGGTTTATGGGCATTATCTGGGCTAATTGAAGCTTTGTCTTGGATTTATTGGATGTCAGACTTTGGTTGTGTATTCAAGGATAGTATCTAATTATTCCAGAGAATATAGGTTCCTTTGTATATTTTCATTGTTTATTTTAGCATCATTTAAAAGAAGAAGAAAGGATAATTTGTGCAAATGAATGGAAAACACTGCAAGGGAAAACATGACAGTATCCTATGTGGCGTAGAAAAGGGCGTTTTGAAGTGTTCAGAGCCAAGTAATTTTATCGCCAAAATCACTAAAATGAAAAGGAAAAATGAGCCAAGTCTTAATGCTCTCTCGAAGCTGATTAAGGCTTAATAGTGACTCCCATTATATGTATTTCCTGGAGGTTTTGCCCTGCCTTGCTGAATGGTGTATCCTCATCAGACAGGGGAGGATGGGAGAGGCATCCACATCCTCTTCCCTGCCTCCTCCCACTGGGGATTACTCACAGTTAACTCTGCTCTGGTGCAGGCACTTTCTTTAGTAAATTGCAAGTGCTACATACTGTTTCTAAGATCAGTAATGAGTCTTGTTGCGGAGATCAGGAACATTTTATATGTTAAGTTGGTGAGTCTGGTATCCCTTGAAAAGCTGCTGAGTCTCATTTATCTGCAATAGCTTAAACAATTTATACATTAGCAGAGATAACTAATCTTAACTAAATGTTATTATACCAAGTAAATTCAGTTACTTAAATGAAGCATTTGTGACAGGCCTGTTAATAAATACTCAGAATCTAAAAATGCCGTTAAGTCCTACTCTTTGTTTGTTAAAGTTAGTCGTGACACCTCTTTTTCAGGAATAAGATGCATAAACGAACTGATGTTTAGTGGAAATGCTGCTAATACCCTAAACTGCAAAAATTTCTTAATATGGGATTCAAATTGCAATGTAAAAATTTCCAGTGGAAGTTGGTCCGCTTGCAGACTCTTTCATGCTAATGCTGCCACGGTCCCAGCAAGCAGCAACGGGTTGGAAGGCTGCTGCTTCACGATGCTAAATTACGGCTGCTTTCTCCTTCTCAGCTGTCTGGCTGCTGCTTGCCCACGGAGGCTCAGGAGAGCAGGCGGAGCGTGCTTTAGTACCAGCTGTAAGACTGCGTGAAGGAATAAGCCTATGTCAGAGGACACGTGAGCACGTAAGGTGTAGATGCGCTGCTGCAACAGTTCCTTTGTATATACGCGCTCGCAGCCTTTTGCAGTCGTAAGGCAGCTTGAGTGCGTTGTTAGCCTTATTAGCGCTAAGCTAATTTGAATGAGACCCGCGTCTATGATCTGGGCTAGCAGGGTTGGGTGGATGCGCCCAGGTTTTGCACCGGTCTGGCCCAGCGCTGTCGCTGTGCAGGGGCGCTGGGGTGGCTCTGCAGAGCTAGCTCTCAACAGCAGGCAAGGAGACTCGAGGCTGGAGATCCCCAGAGGTCCCCAGAGCTCCGGTCAATGGGCTGAGCCTTACTCCGTGATGGCCGTGCCACTGCAAGGGGGTTAGCTGGGTGCTGGGGCTCATTGCTGGAGCCGCCAGGCAGGGCTGCGCAGGTGCACAAAGCTGAGACATCGGGACTGTCTGTGCCCAAAGCTGGCTCAGACTTGCGTGGTTTGTTAGGAGAGGCTTTGCTCCCTGTGAATGTGGCAGACGCAGTAATTTCTTCACCTGAGCACGTACGTAAACCACTTCAGCTGTCCTCTAGTGCTGCTCTTGAGCTAATAGCATAGGCAGCTCCACACGACGCCAGCTCTGGCGTCTTCGTGTGTCTGGTGGTTAATCCATACCCTGGATAAATTGTCCACTGATAATTGAGACGTGACTGTGCCAAGTATTTTTCGCTCAGAAGAGCGTGCACGTTGGTGGTTACCACCGTTCACTTTGCACGGTTCAGAGCCGCCATGGTTTGCCTGTGTGAATGCTAAGGGTCCAGAGGGATCCGTCTCTGCAGATCTGATGTAATGTTTCTGCCAAAAGTGGGAAGTCTGTGGTTTTCTGCAGTCTCTGGTCAAACTGTTTGGCTTTTTCATTTCTTTATAATGGAGCTTTGATGTTTTCTTTGTCTCAGTCTTTGCGCTCTCAGTTTTGGCACAGTTTATCAGAGGGTAGCTCTTTCAGATCAGTCTCAGCACTTGCGTTTTCTATATCAAAGTCTTTGTATTCTTGAAATGCTCTCTTGGTGAAATGACGTGATTCTTAGTCATCAAAGAAGATACTGTCTGTCTTCTTACCCATCCTTGGAGGCATAATTCGTGTCTTTCTGGGTTTGGTAAGAAATTGCTTTAGTATTCCCAGATAACTAATTAATCTCTGATTAATATTAATATTTCTATACCCAAATGGTTTCTTACATTAGCAACCAGTTATAATAGCAAATAACCTAGCAATATTTGTACATAAAACATCTCACTGGTTTTGTGATTGGCTGTTACTTGTTATATGTAGGATCTGTCTTTAGGTAGGTATATTTACAAATATTTCCTTTCATTAGAGGCTTTTTCCATTTCAAGCATTGTGATATTACATGAATTTGACACACATTACAAATCACTGGGCTTGTCTGTAAAAAGAGTCCAGAACTTTAATATTAAATATTCTCGGATCTTAAAAATGGAGGCTTCAGATTATTTCTAAAACAATTTTTGTCTTAACAGAGAAAGCTTACAGAAATTTTTGAGGCATGTTTACGGTTTGAAATGAAGGACTTTTATCAGCTATTCTCTATAGTAATTACGTCTTTCAAAACACCATGCAAAAGAAGTAATAAGAGCTAGAGCAAAGCAGGAGATACGGAACTGCATTCCAGAGGCAGTATGCATGTATGTGGAGGTAATGACTGCACTTTATGGCTGGGGAGGTGTCATCCTTGTTGAGGGTTGCTAGCTGTCTGTGGTTGATGAAAAGCAGAGATTGCCTTGGAATCTCCTTCGTTCATTTGAATATTTCCATATATTATAAATGCAGCCAAAAAGTTAAATGCAGGAGTTCTCTGTGCTTACCAGTTATCAGGCTTATGAAATTAGGGGTATGGGTTTTCTGAAATGCAGTAATGACAGCAGATGAATATGTGATTCTTAGAATTTGGATCCAGTGATGACCATTTTTGGAGTAAGTGTTTAGGTGAAAGAAAATGTAATTTATGCAAGTAAAACATGTTTTTTAATTACTTGAGCATTCTCAGTGGTTAATATTGCACTGCTTATGTTTCAAAACCTTTTAGAGTGACCATGCCCTGTAGTTCACACTTAAAAATAAATCTGATGACTCTGTTTAGCAAATATATTTCTTTAAACCGTTACCTTCTTTAACTTGCCTGCAAACTTTATTTTTTTTTTTAGTGTGTTACATTTCCTGTATTCTCAGATTTATGCTGAGTCCTTCCTATGGTACATCAGATTTGACTCTTGTTGCAGTTCCCTGAGATACCAGTATCCCTTTAAGGGTGACAGGATTTTGCCACAGCAAGAACAGGCCATCTGCATTCCTGAATGCTCAACAAGGGAAGTGACTGTTTGCCCTGGAGACCTAGTGATAGCTAAGAGCAGGCTGGAGCTCAGCTTTGAAATGTTAATCTGCTTCTTCTGTCCTTCCAAGATTTTGCCCAGGGAGGCAGTGGGTGGGAAGTTGGTATTAATTTAGAATTTGAAGCTTTGGCGCAATCTGTTACAGTTTTACCGCATTATAAATTGTTTAATATTTAAGGAGGTATTGAAGTTAAGATGGAACTTTGTCCTACTTTCAAAATTGGCAAGAAATATCACCCTGATTTTGCAGAAGTGCTTAGCTGCCAAGTAAAAATAGTAGTCAGGATCCTCCCTGTGATGAGGAGCTCTGCAAGGTTAATTTTTCAAGGTCCCTTATCATACCCTTGCAGGGAATTTTACTCCCAGACAGGAGGCAGGAGGTATAACCTTCCAGTCTTTGCAATCGTCATTTTTACAGGGCCCCAAATTATACTGCGATCCTCACAGAGACGGGGTCTCTGCCCTTGGGAGTTATGCATCTCATTTTAGATAAAAGGAAAATTGGTCTTGGATTGGGCCACAAGGAACTCGGGTTCAAGTCCTTGTTCTGCCAGATGCATCCTGCCAAGCCATCACGTCATAACCATTTAAAAAGCTGTTGTTGCTCCCTGTGAGAATAAGCATCTTGGGAGGGCAGAGGTGAGGGAGGGAGAAGGAAATGCGAGGGACACGGTCCTTTTCATACGCTAGCTGGAAGAGTCTGCAAAATCATAGCTGGGATCAGTTGCTTAGAGCGCGTCCCACAAGACTACTCGTGATGCTCAGTACGACGCTTGTGAGTTAGGCAACAAAATTCTGGAATAGGATCTAGAAATATCCCCTCTGCCTAGCTGTTTGTGTAGGGAAAGGATAGGTTAAAGTCCTTAAGGCAAAAATCTGAATGCCTGTGGACATCGGAGCACACAGCAATGATCTCTGCCCAGGACTACTTCTGTGCTTCCATCAGTGTCTGTGAGATGGAGATAATAATTGTCCCTTTTTCTGCCCTAGTTGCTACTGTGATCCCTTACTGACCTTCTGTACAGTGCCCAGGAGAGCAGACCTTTAGTCTTTAGGTACTAATGTAGGTGTAATTGGTTCAGTAAGGCAGCAAACTGGAGCGGGAGGCTGTTCAGGCAAGGGCATGTAACGATGGCTTATTAAATGGCATGCTAATTAAATACTTATCCTTTGATCATTTCTTGAGCACGATGGAAAAGTGCATCTGTGGCAAGTATCCTCATTGCCTTTGTTAGTGAGGCATCCCTGCTGCCTTTTGAATCACCTCGCACCGCACACTTGTGTTTGCTGAGCTCCTTCTGAGCACGGCGGCTGCTGCCTTCCCTCTCGGTTGTACGTGGCCAACACCGCTGCTCGGCAATGCCCTGGTCACTGGGACACGTGGGAAGTCCTGCTTGTCAGAGGGGTCTGCTCTGCGCACGAGGGAGCTGGTTGCGGTCGTCTGTTCTCAGGAACGCCACAACAGCAGGTCTAATACAAATCTGCCCTTTTCATTTTATTTTTGGCTTCCTTGGTGGGGTGGAGTAAGCCATGAGCTTTGCATCACGGTGCCCGGGGTGTAGCTTTCCCTCCGTGTTAGCCCTTTGCTCCTGTAGTCCTTGGGTAAGATGCTTGGCTTGAAGTAAATGGGGGTTTGTGTTACCCTCCGTGGTGTTATGCCACGTTCCCTAGCAGAGGATCCTTCCCCTGTCGCCACATTTGTGCAGATGCTTCTTCTGTAACTGATGATGATGATACAGGTAGGTGCTCAAAAGAAGGACATAAATAGGACGGAGACACGTTTCGGCTAGCAGTGCACTAAAACTACAGCAAAATACAATGTTTGCTGTCTAGAGAAGGACAAAGTCAATAGGAAACGAAATTTTATTTTCAAGCTTTTAAGGGGATATAACAGTGAAGAATAACACAGCCTTAAAGAAGAAAGCTTGACTGTCCCTGTTGCAGGAGAGTTGTAAACCTTTGAAATAGGGTTTCGAAATGCAACTTCTGAGAGCTATAACTGCAACAACGCAGATGCACCTATGGAACGTCTGCCTTAAATAGTTTATATAAACCAAATCAATCAGGTTGTTGTCTTAGTTAAGCTGACAGAGTGTTTGTCTATGGTCAGGTTAAGGACATACGTGGAATCATTATTTGCAAGCAGTGTGTTTGATTCGGGGTAATTGGGCTGCGTAAGTCTGAAAAAGAGAGAGTCCCATTTGATTTCTTCTGTACTTTCAGTTTATCAGTACTTTGTATTTGGTGCTTATGTTGGCAGGGAGCAGGTTATGCCCCTCTTACTCATACTGAGCAGCCCCTTTCTCCCCATGTAGTCCTATTCATTTTAACAGCACCAGAATAGCACTTGCACTGAGTGAGGTGGCAGTGTCTGATCCTGGGATAAACACTGAGTGAAAACTGTGTTAAGGAATTGTCTGAAAGGTTGTCCAAAATTTGATCTGTAATTACAGTTTGCACAAAATCAGAGAGTATTTTTCAAAAGAGCAGCAATCGTGATTCTGGGAGCAGGCTTTCCTTTGCATATTTTTAGTGTGTATTTGCTATTAATTTAGGCTATTCCATAGTCCTGGTTGGGAAGATGGTCAGAGCTCCTGTACAGCTTTGGTTTCTGAACAGCCTTAATAAACTCTTCTTGGAAGAAACGGACGTGCTGTCAGTGATTTCTTACAGTAATGCTCCAGTATTCCCGTTAGGTTTATTAGCCAGCTGGTAGGTGGACTGCACGTTTGCAAATACTTGGCTGAAATTGTCCCTCTGCCTCTGGAAGTCTGATGAAGCAAAACCGGCTGCATTTCATGGAGGAGATGTTGCTTCCTAGGAGCTGTTGGGAGGGATCGAAAAGGCTTTTCCTGGAAGCGGGATAAAGATTGCATTGAACATTGCTGTCTGCAGCCTGCCAGCAAGCAGGGCTGTGGGAGAGGACAACTTTACAGTCCCTCAGCTGTTCCCCCATTTCTGCCGCAGCAGATTTCAAAACCTTTTTATATGCAGCTGAAAGCAGGCCTTGCTGTTCCTGTGATAATCTGGAGATCAGCTGTACGTCAGAGTGGTGCACAAGGATAAGGGCAAAATTTTTGTCAACTAAGGAAGTATCACAATCCTAATAGGCCAGGGGAGTCGGCTGTTGGGTGCCTCGTTACTTTTCCTGGTGCCAGAAGGAGGTAAGCTGGGCCTGGAGACGTGGAGGTGAGATGATAGAGCAGGTTCTGCTCCTCAGGCAGTGGTGAGACTGGGATGATGAGGGTGGATAACATGGTCTTTATCTGAACTCGCCCAACTCTTTCAGCGTGCGCCTTCAATCTGGTGGGTTTGTATGACTATTTCAGGCGACTTTGGCCAGGTTGCAGATGACACAGGAATAGCCCCTTGAATACTGTGTCTGTTCTTGGTCTCATCCACAGCTTCAGAGGGATGCAGGACAGGGGAAAGGTTAAGGCATCAGCAGTGAGAGCCATGAGAGGAGCTGTTGTGGTTCAGTTCAGACACTGGGACGCCATTTGGGTTCATTTTCCTTTCGGTGCATTTTTTCATCCTTATTTCCTCCTCCTCTTTCATCACTTCTTCCCCCACAAATACCTAAAGCTTAAAATAATGTGCTTGCCTTTTATCTGCCAATAGTCTGACAAGAAGTAGTTCCTCTTCATAACCATGAATTTATGTTTGGCCTGTTTGCTCAGGTGCTAGACAATATTTCTGGTTGCACAGATGGTGAGTCCAATACAGGCTTCTGGGTTTGACTTTTATGTTTGTTTACATCTTCATGGTACAATAGTTATCTGAAGAGACAAACTGGAAAATTGTGAAGTGCAACCTTGGGCCTAATCCTGAGATGTACAAAGGGCTTGGAAACCCCCGGAGCGCCGACCCGGGACCTGGTGTTGGATAGTCCCCTAAGCGCTGTCTGCCTTTCCGGATTAGGTGGGTTTTTTTAACTAGCGTAGCCAGTTCATTCATCTTTTGTCCAATATATTACAATGCTCTTGTTGGACAAGTGAAATCTGAGATGTGAAATGCCAGGGATGGGGAAACACGGTGTGTTTGGGGCAGTGGCAGTCTCTGCCCTGTGTCTGCTTGGTCCTGCACGTCTCCATCAACTCTGTCCTAATACAGGAGTTTTTTTTCCTTGTCTGTTTGTAATTTTCTTCTGTTTATCAGGATGAGTGGATTAGAAAGATCAGAGGGAATGAGGAAAAGGTTCCTCTTTGTTAGCCGGGGGAGATGCACAGGTAAATGAGTTTGTGCAGGTTGCATGGTCAGCTCAGTTTTGCTGAGCAAGTGTACTGGAAGGTACCTCAGCTTTGGAGCTGCCAGCGTGGAACGGAGGTCAGCAGGAGGAGTAGAATTCAGTCTTAAAATGTTAGGGCTTAAAAATAGGGCCAGTTAAGCAGCTTTAAGTCACCCTCCGAGGCTACCTTGACCCTCTGGCCTTCTTCCAGTGAGGGTCTTTCAATGTCCAGCGCAGCTGCATCGCTGCATGGATGGGGCTCTGGACTGGCAACGAGAGGACCTGAGGGAGTGCCTTTTCCCAGCACCTCTGCTACCCAATGCCTCTGTGGCTTTTGCCCAGTGATTTTGTTATTTTTATCTTCATTTGCAAGGAGTCTCCATTTCTGGGTGCTTACTCTACTTTGGTTTTGAGGTTTATCGGTGGAAAGGATTATATGCACTCAAAAGTCGCAGTAGTATTATGCAGCAGGTCTTCTGAAAAAACATGCACTTTTAGCAGTTCCTCAATAATAAACTGTCACACTTCGCTGCTGGATGTTTTGTCAGGTATCTAGTGCCAAATGGAGCTGGTCTATCTGTATGTAAGAAACAGATAGTGTGGGGTGATGACATGTTAACTGTAATGTGGGGAAGAGCAATGACAAGTTCTGCTCGTTGTGAGTTTGGCAGCGATGAAAACAGTTAAAAGTATCTGATCTGTATTTTCAAAAGTTCCCCAAATCACATACTTCAAATTCATTTCAAGAGTTCAGGATTAGAAGGGGAAAAAAGGTTATGGGGTCAGAGTTAAATAGATGATGATGACGATGGTGCATTTCTTTACACAGAAATTAACTTGTATCTTTTACCTGGATTGCAGAACTAAATACTGAGTTTCTAGACATCATTTTTTTTTGGTGGACCAGATTCTTATCTGGCATAAAGTCATCTGGTCCAACTCACCTGACTTTATTGGAGTCACGCCATTTTTCTGCTGAAGGGTTTGTCTTCTGTATTTTAAGAAAATTGCGCTATTCATTGAAGTTGGCTGTGGTAGGAGAGATTCTTTCAATACCCTCTGTGTTAGCCGAGTCTTTTTCCTTGAACAAAAAATTGACTCATTTCACAACTTTTTGGCAATACAAGTTTAAAAACTAGAATTTGAGATTGGTATAGCAATTTTTTTGAGACGCACATTTAAAACTTAAGTACTAAGTGTTGTTTTTAAAGTCATTGCCAACAGAAGACAAGCTACAGGATAGTTCCCTGTCCCACAGAAATCATCTGGATGACAGTAAAGAGGAAATAGTAGAGAAAAACTGCTGAATTTTGATGTGTTTTTGTGACTCATATTAAACCACTCAGCCTCACTGGGATGTGCCAGGGAATTCTAGGAAATCTGTCAGTTGCTGTAGAAACAGGTTCCTCAAAACTTGTTTTTAGTGTTTCATTTTCTTAATGTCTATGTTTATGTACAGCCTCATAGGATAATGATCTCATATCAGAATATATATATGTATTTATATAATATACATATGTAAAGACACAGTTATGCAATGTATGTATCCAGTTTATGTGATTTTTTTTTTTTTTCATGTACCTAAAAAAAGCTCACTTTTTTCAATATGGTGAGATCAGTACCCCCAGTGAAATCTACTGTTTTCTTGAATGTGTGTTTGTTCAGTCATTCCTTGTGCTTTGGGTGCAAGCTTTGTGCCCAGTAAATATGTTTTTTAAGCAACCATTTTATTTAGAGCAGTGCCTGGCATGGGCAGAGTCATCGTGGCACTGAAGGCCCTAATATCAGGGAGAAGAGGTGGTTAAACTTGTACCTGTGGTGGATGAACATTGTGTTTTGTGTTCCCCAGAGAACTGATTTAATTCAAAATAATGTTAGTCCTTAGAGTTCTGGCTTCGTGAGTTTCTGGTAAATCAGCCCGTGCTCTGGATTCCTGTCCGGGGGTTGTGCCTTGGGGCCAGAGGGTTCTTGCATCTAGCATCAGGGTGAACGTTCCCTTTGTGATCAGAGCAGCAGCATGGTAAAAAGAAATCCAAAGTCATACACGTGGCAAATACAGTGTAATATTTTCTTCTGATGCAAACTAATGAATTTCTTGAAAATAGATGATTTTTTTTTTTTTTTGAGATGATGATGGTATGCATCCTAGAACTGTCTGGAGAAGTATCAGGTAAAAGATAAGACATGAAAAATAACTATATGGTGTGCTTTAGCTAAGATGAACACCGCTAGGGTTAATTGTCATCTGATGTTAGATCAAGTTTCCTCAACAAGGCAGAAGAGCTGGTTTAAAAACCAAAGTAGAATATATGTGTGTGGGTTGGGGTTTTTTTTTCTTTCTCTGTGTTTTAAGACCCTTCCATTGCTTGTTTTTTCCCAGGTACCGCTTACAGAAGCAGTGGACCCAGTTGAGTTGGAGGACTACCTTATTACACACTCGACTGCAGTGGAGTCCGGACCCCTGAGAGACTTGCTTGAGTTTCCTCCCGATGACATCGAGGTTGTTTACACGCCCCGAGAATGTCGAACGCTTGTGTCGGCTGTGCCTGAAGAGAGGTAGGAGGTGACAGGGTGACACCTTGCTCAAGGGAATTAATTGTTCTGCATTTGAGTATGTGCAAGGCTGAAGCATGGAGTTTTTGGCTGTAAATGCCTGGAAGAGTAAATACAAACCTAAGTGAAAGTATGTATGTTTAAGAAGTCATCATCATGTCTGTGATTTTGAAGGTGTTTGTTTTTATTCTTTTAACAGTGAGATGGACCCTCATGTGAGGGACTGTGTAAGAAGTTACACGGAAGACTGGGCAATTGTGAACAGAAAGTGAGTTCCCCTGTGGTATTTGTCAGCTTGATTTCATATTTAAATTTTTGCAGGGTGGCTAGCTGGTATGAGGAAGCTCAAAAATTATTGTCCTGGCTACTGATTCCGTGTGCCCTGGCTTTTAGTTGCCCAGCTCAGCTGAACTGATGCTTTGTGTTTAGCTGAAATGATGCTTTGTGTTTTGAAAATTAGATCTCAGATGTCAAAACCCCTTGAGGCAGTTTTGAAAATCTAGGCCATTTTAGTCAACAGTTGCTCCTTTAGAATGGTAGAGTATTTAGGGGATGCGAACAAGTAAAATTACTTCCAGCATTTGTTTCATTCTTTGTTCTCTATGTTTTTAGCTCTTTTTAGAGAGAAGTTGCATTAATTTCGTAATGATGTAAGATTCATGTGCAGTCAAAACCACCTAATAGATAAGGTGTCCTCTGCAGCTTTCATTTGTTCCCAAAGAGACTTTGAGAAAGTACGTAATTTAAACAAATAATTGTTAATATTTGAACTATCACGACATTTACCTAATGAGTTAACAGTTTAGAGAATGTGTGTACATTGATTAATTTATGCAAATTAGCAGGAAGGTTTCTGAGTAGCTTTACTTGGAACATACACTCTCTCGGATGATTGAAAGTCTGATGACTTCAAGAGCTACTGTCAAGGAGTAAGTGATCCATGTGATGTGCATCACCTACAAGTGACTTGACTACAGCTACAGCTCTGCCCTTGTGGCAGTTGCTACAATTCACTGGTTTAATGTTGTCCTGAGAACCACTTCAGGGGATGCTGAAGATATGCTTTGCAGTGCTAAGATGACCTAATAAAAATGTGTTTTGTAATCTCACACCAAAAAAACCCCAAACCCCCACCCAGAAAGAAACCTGAGAGAGATGCTTTATTAACTCCCAGCCTTTGTGGGCAGAGTCTAGAATGCACAGTAGGCTTGGACAATGTGACCCACTCAGCCAGCACACCTCTTGGTTTCTCAGCAACTTTCATTGGTCTCTGAAATACCTGTTTGTTATTCCTGCACTGAGGAGGTTTAGTTGGAGGTAGTGGAGCTTTCTGTCCTGTGCAGATCAGCTGCACATTGTGTTTTGTGTCAGGGAAAGCATGAAGCTAAAGACATCAAAGTTGCCAGAGTGGGTTGAAGGTGTGATGAGTGATTGTTGAACTATAGTCAAAGGTTGTCTTGCCCCTTCAGAGGAGGAGAGGCACTTCCATAAACATTCATAGCAGATTTTACTTGGATAAAATCATGGCGGTGGACTGGGTAGAAATAGAAGGGTTACTGCTGGAGCAGAAGAACCCGAAAGCCTAGCTGGGAAGGATTAAATTATTTTTCAAGTAAGGATGCTAACAGGTTTCTCTTAATCCATCCTATTGGATGGTTGCAAGTGCTTTGGCTAGCTCTGGGGGCACAAAATCCAGCTCTTCTAGTTTTAGAAGAACATGACTTCTGATGTGCTATCCTCTCTCCCCCACCCCAAGGGAAATAATCTTTATGTCAATCTCTGTCTACAGTTCTTTGTAACCAAAATATTTTTGGGGGCAGGCAAATCCATCCATTCATTGATTACTTTAATGGTATTGGAAAAGCTAAGTAGGTTTTCTTTACTGGCCTGAAAAAAAAAAAAAAAGTATGTTCTTATTTCAACCTTATGGCATAATTTCTGTATGCTAGATATGGCATGATTTCTGTATACTAGACTGATGGCAGTAATGATCACAAGCACCTCTGAAGTCAGGTCTGATTTAGAATGAATTTTACACTTGTTGGTGGAGCTGTGATTGAAATGCGGACATCCAGGTGAGGATTATACAGATCGTATTGTTCAGCTCTTGGGAGTTATAACCTAGCGAAGAAAATGCTTTCTTCCTTTTTCTCCTCCCTTTCATTATCCACTGCTAGCACGTCCATGGTTTTCACATATCTGTGCATCCTTCTGTGGTAACTTTAGTAACAGGGCAGGATAAGAACAATTGATTCTAGATGTGACCCCAGCACTACTTCAGAACTGACTTAAGAGTTTGTATTGTAAGGAGACTGTGGCTCTGGCCATATGCATGTGTAAATATAGACATAGTGCCATTTGGTATCCAAAAATTTGCTAGTCAAAGAGATCTGATCTTGTCAGCAACAGTAGACAGACTGTTTACTAGCAAGCGCTCTTACACCCTGGAAAGCTCTGAAGGACCTGATTCTGCTTATAAAGATGCTATGGGAAGATGCTCATTTTACTTGGGGTTGTAAAGTCATATGTTTTCCAGAGGTGCTTAGGACTTCTGTGCTTCATGCAATCTTATCTGAAGTTGATAAGTACTTGAAAACTTGAAAAAGTTGATAAGTAACTTGAAAACTAATACTAATATTGTCTAAGTTACTAATAGTGTTATTAATATTGTCTTCTCCAAGTCAGTTCTTGCTCTAGCAGAACCGTTGGCCTTTAATCCTCATGTTCTCAGCCTGTTTTAAGCTTGGCATCACAATCACACATTTTACAATGACCTTAATTGGCCATTGATAATACTTCTTTTGACATCACTCAGGGTTGTTTTATGGTTGAACAGAGTCACATTGTAGTACTGGAATACTGGTTGTTGGATTATTACCCAGCTACAGTGAAGGGTGACTGGAAATACTGTTTGCAGAGAGCAGTTTATGCTTTGAGAGGACCCACACTGATAATACTGGGTTTGTTCTGTAATTCTGCTTCTGGGTTTGGGGTCAAAGAGGATGCTAAGAATGCATTTGAAATACTTTGTTTTCAGATATCACAAGCTGGGAACTGGATTTAATCCCAACACTTTAGACAAACAGAAGGAGAGGCAAAAGGGGCTCCCCAAACAGATCTTTGAGTCTGACGAAGCTCCGGATGGCAACAGTTACCAGGATGAACAAGTAATGTACCTTTAAAACCTTGCTACATAAAACCTAATTTATAGTCATGTTTTAAAAGTGCAGTCCCTTTCCCATTATAAGTTGCTTTTAATTTGTTGAATCTCAGGATGACCTTAAACGACGTTCAATGTCGATTGACGATACTCCCCGGGGCAGCTGGGCATGCAGTATTTTTGATCTGAAGAACTCCCTTCCAGATGCCCTTCTCCCAAACCTGCTGGACCGAACCCCAAATGAAGAGATTGACCACCACAATGAAGATCAGAGGAAGTCCAGTAGGCATAAGGAGCTTTTTGCACTACATCCAGCACCAGATGAGGTATTTTTATATACCTGTGGATGAGACTAAAAAAGTGAAGGATATAGGGAGTCTGAAAATTGTCAGTCTGCCATGGATTTAAAGGGGTTAAGATCACCTATGTTTAATATTCATGAGAACCTTGGCTATTTTGTGGGTCGCATGTTTTTTAGCATGTTGTCTTGTCACAGATTCTACTTTCTGAAGACTGGTTTTCCTTTATGGTTATGCAATCCCCTATAATGTAGAAACATTAAAGGGATTTACTTTAGCATATTTGTAGCTGCCGATGAATGCAACATGCTGGTAAGCCTCGGATTAAATTGGTGCTAGTGTCTTAGAAGTAAAAAGTGATCCGTATGTTTGCTTCATAATGCTATTAGTGGTTTGAACAAGTGTCTTGTCTTTAATTTCAGGAGGAGCCCATAGAACGACTTAGTGTCCCTGAAGTACCCAAAGAACACTTTGGCCAAAGACTCCTGGTGAAGTGTTTGTCCCTTAAGTAAGTATCACTCCGACAGACAGCTGCATTACAGAAATTGAGAATTGAAATCTGCTGTTTTATCCACGTGCATCTGGAGTAACTCTGCTGCCTTGTTTATTACGCTTGAAGGGATGTAACATTGTTTGGTTTGGTCATAGGCTTAAAGGTTAGTTCCATAACGGATAAGTTACAGAGTACTGTGCATCAGACAGTTTTATCTTCAAGACTTTTTTGTATTGGTGTGACATAGAAAATATTCACCCTCCTTGGCTTTTCTGTGTTGCTTTCCAGCCAGTCTGTAGCTATAACTGTTCCATGTTACTAGCACGCATGTGTCACTGCACTTGTTCAGTTAAGTTGGCCAGTCATTGGTGTTCAGCTCTGTAACAAGGATGTTTAAGAGGGGGGAGAAGATTAAAAATGCTTAAGCCATAAAACATAAGACAACCAAAGATTTGCTGAAGTTTAGGCTCAACAACCTTGACTGTGTCCCTTTAAGAGTGAAGACTTTATATACTTAGCAAGCATTAACTGGAGGAATAGAAACCTGTTAAACAAGTTTAATGAAGTGGAGCTCCTGAATATAGGGTTACCTGCAGCTGGTTCATTGCCTATAACTCTTCTCTAATAACACAAGGTAAAATTTTACTGTTATTCCCTTGGAGAAATAAAGTACAAAACTGATTTTCCACACTGCTGTATTCATCTTCTGTGTCCTCAGTTAGGTCAACCCTTCTTATTAGAGAGCTTCGGTTAGACTACATTGCGGCTCATAACTGAGATATATGTGTGGGACATATCTCCTGCTCGTAGAGTACTCCAGGACCTAATATAGCCATAGAGATGAACTGATTTTGCAGCCTTTTATGAACTGGAACAACATAATATGCAGTAGCAGTGGAGCTTCCTCTCCAAAGGATGGTGTCTTTAGCATAAATAAGTTAGATGCTGGAAATTAATGATTTCTGCTATTTAAGCATCTCTTACTGACTGTAAATTATAGCAAATTGGCCCAAGTACATGCTTGTTTGTGAACCAAAGTAATCTCTGAAACCATACTTAGAGTTGTAATAGTGAGCATCCAAGATTGTGCTATCTTGGTGGCACAAGAAGTACGTAGTCTCTTCCCTGGGGACAAGGCTAAGATGACCTAAGCAGGGTCATTTTCAGGTTTATCTCACCTTTGTTGCAAAACTAAAGAAAATACCTGTTTGATGATGCAGTCCTGTATGTTGTTCTCCCTGTTGGCAGAAGAGAGTTCCAGGCTGAAAAGCTGAGAGGTCTGTGCAAGGACTGGGTGCATGGGGGTGTCCCACCATGGATTGGGCATTAATTTCATGGGAAGGCTGTATGGACAGGAGAATGGCATTTCAGCCCCTGCTTACTTTGGTGTAGGGACAGGTTTTGAATGTTTTTTAATTTCTTTAACTTCCCAGGTGATTTAGCAATAAGTTTAGCTTTATTTGGTAGGTTAGTGTTTTCACTGGAAGTGTTTCAGTTAGCATGAATACTTGATAACAGTTACTCTGAAAAACTGACACCTTTCTGAGAGAGTTTTTGAAATATTGGTATTTTCTGACAAAAGTTAAATGTTGAAAATTGTCAAAATAGCTGTCTCTGACTCTCCAGAGGAAGGAGCTTTCTGATCAGTAATGCTGGGAGGAGCAGTTGGCCATTTAGCCATATCAACAGGTCAGCATAGTAAATTAGTGCATAGAACAGCTTCTCGAGGTAATCAGACGAGATAAGTGGTCCAGCTATCCCAGCTTTAAGGAAGCTGTTATGTTGCTTTGCTTAGCTTTCAAACGACACTTGAAGAAGATAAAAGCATTTATAGAAGTATGCTTTATGTCCTGTGGCCCTAATCCCAACCTTTCTGTTGGGTCAACGTGTTGAAATGGCTTTTAGAAGGTCCAGGGAGCACCAACGTGTGTCATAGTGGAAGGGAGCAGAGGCAATGCAGAGGAAGCAGGACAGGAGAGGAGTGGGGGGAATACTGGGGAGCGAGACCTCCCTTTTCAGCAGGAGCAAGCCCCTAGGTTGGCTCAGCTGTTCCTGACATCTAGGCTTAACAGTGGTCAGCCGTCACCTTACGCAGGAAGTATTTGGAGAGGGGGGATAGGTTATTCTTTCTTACAAAATGCAAGTCAACTGATTTTATGTGTTTCTTTCTTTCAAGATTTGAAATAGAAATTGAGCCCATTTTTGCAAGTTTGGCTTTGTATGATGTTAAAGAAAAGAAAAAGGTAGGTTTTTAATTACTTGAGTGATGATGTTTCCACTGAAGCATTACAAACCTGTATTTGAAAAAAAAGAGAGGAATTAATTCTGGAAACAAACCTTTATGGAGGCAGTGACATACCAGTGGTTGGAAGAATGATGAAGGCATTTCATGAACCATCTTTGTGTTCTTCTTCTGCTTAGTAAAACAGTTGAAGTATAACCACTTTTCTAAAAATATTATTTAATATGCGAGTGCCTGAAATCAGAATATATATATTGTCCAATCTTGGCTTTCAGAAGTCTCTTCCCCAGAGAGAACTTAAGTAGCTGAAACCTTTTATTTAGATTAAGTTTTTATGACTTTCTTAATCTCTTTTTCATGATTCAGCATGGTATGTGTCCAAGTAACATTTTAATAATGCACAAGAAAGTCATACGTGCTAAAATTGCTAAAATCAAAACAAAACTGAGGAGTCTTTTCAAGATCTAAGTTATAGGAAATGCAAAATACATTTATTCCCCTATTTATGTTCTGTATTTAATATTTGAAGAGTCTCTTAGTTTTCCTAATTCAAGATATTAGCAGTAGTAGAGAGAAAAATGTTAAAAATATGCATTTTGACATTTATCTCTTTAAGACTTGAATTTAATGCATTGAGTTTTAAGTTATGTAGATGAGAGTATGTGGAATATTATGTGAACTTTGTTTAATATTTAAATCACATTTCATAAGCCAATTTTATCATCTCATTACTCCTTTTTTTTTTCCTCTAATGTAGTAAGTTCTTTAGTGACCTCTGGTGTTGATAACCAGCTCACATTCATTTTGGCTTTGAAGCCTTGATACAGTCAAGGATTTGGTGCTTCAGCTTAGAAAGCTCACAGTCTGTGCTTCAAGATGTGTTGTTTTTTCTTTTTCTGTGAATGATCTTAAAGATCATTTTCTATTTTGATACTTTGATATTTTTAATTCAGATAGCAATTGTAATTCCTAGTCCTGTGATGGAACTACATACCTTATGGGAGCTGGAAGAAATTTTATAGGTAGTGTGTGTTGTTTGCTCTATTTCCTTTCTTCTTTCCCACTGTCCTGCCTTGATTTCTTAATGAAGAGGCCTTTTTGTTTTTCTTTTTATATGTGGTTTGAAAAGAGGCACCGTTGTTAGTTTTTCTTATTATTGCTTTGAAATTGTCTGTTGTGTTTATGAAGAATTTGCCAAAAATAAAAAGTATAACTAATGCTTGAAGCTACCCAATTTCTTTTTTAGATTTCAGAAAATTTCTACTTTGATTTAAACTCTGAACAAATGAAGGGAATGCTTCGTCCACATGTCCCCCCTGCTGCTATATCCACTCTGGCCAGATCTGCCATCTTTTCTATCACTTATCCCTCTCAAGATGTCTTTCTGGTAATAAAGGTAAGAAATGCCAGAGAAATTTAACTTATTGTCTCTTGTTTTCTATTTAAAATAAAATATAAACAAGTCTGGCTGACTAGTTGATTTCTTATTTACATTTGGAGAGCAGAATTCTATTCTCAAAAGCATAAACATTGGCACCACAGAATTCTGTTTCATTTCAGATATTCTTAGTACGTTAAGTTCCTTTGTAACAGAAACAGTTCAGTGGAGATATGCATTATTGTATTATCGAAAAACTGAAAAAAGCATAAAGGTTTGCTTGATATAGAGCAGCTTTCTGGGGCTTGACCTTGGTTTTCATGTGAAACAATGTGCTGACTCCTTAAGATGATAGACAAGTGAGTGATTTAAAAATATATATTGATCTGAATCCCATTTCAAAAATGATATATACCCTTAAGCCAGATTTTCAAATGTCTTTAAGAATTGAAATTGCTGAGAGAGTGAGATCCATAACTGAAATAAAATGCCACATTGGCCACTCCTGGAATAAAGTATACAAAGATAAAAGTTATTTTCTCTTCTTTCATTTGATTCAATGAGCACACAAATGCTACTAGTTCAGATTGGCATTTGAATCAGTTTTTTTGGCTGGTCTCTGCATAAAAAACATCCTGTTGTAAAAAGGGGAGTTCAGTACCTGCTTTCAATTCACAGGCAGTGGTTATATTGCTGGCTAGCTAAGTCCTGTGTTTTGTGAACCCTGTTGACTGAGGTTTGTGCAAGTTCTTCATGAACTGCTTCTTACATGAGGAATAAGCTTTTGAAAATGAATTAAGACTTTCTGGCATGACAAAACAGTCCCAGGTGAGAATAAGGCTTTTAGTAGTGTTGGAGCATATTCTCATCTCCAATTTTTGGTATGATTCTTTGAGTTCCTTCTAAAAATCATGTTCTGCCTGTGCACACATATTCACTCTTCTGATTTTTACAAGATATGAGGAAGAGAGAACCCCATATTTATGAGGTGGGGATCTGTCCAAAAGAGCTTGTGACAGCACGTTAGTGCTTGTAAAACTTGTGATCCAAGAGGAGCTGGTGGTTTAGGTGATTTTTTGATTTAATGATGAAAAGGATATAGTCAGGGATAAATAAGACAGATGCATAGTGTGCCTTATCAGGTGAATTTTCACATGGGTCTTACTCACTGGGAAACCACTTTTCAGACAGCTGGTATTGCTAGCATAAACTCACCAGGGAGTGCAAGATTTGATGGAAGGTAGTTTTGTTCTTTATATTCTGGTAGCCTCTTGGAGTTCTACTAATAGACAAGTATGAATGACACTCTATAAGCATGGGAGAAGTTTAAAGATATTCTAATCTAGTAACAGCATGTGCACAGTAGCGGGTGTGGGAGGGAGGGCCAGGATGCTTCTGAAAAGAAACAGTCTTCATGCATGTGACAGGTAGTATATTTCTATCAGAAACTGGGTGTTAAGCAGTTTTGTGTTGAGGAGGCATTGACTTACTTGGAGACTTCAGAAGGAAACATCTACTCTTTGGCTAATTTTAATTATTTGATTATTTCGTTATTTGATTTGAAAACACACTGATTTAAAATAGTGCTTGTTTCAGCTGAGTGCATCTGAGTCACCTTTTTATGCTGCTGCAATAGGTCCTTAATATGAAGAACAGAAATAAGAACAGAATTCTGAAAATGATGATGCTGAAGACAGTGTAAGCTGTCTTTAAGACCTTAAAAATGAGCTGAAAGTGGCTCTAGAACAGATCACACCAAAGTGAAGTGATAAATGTTCCCTTTGAACCTATATTTTACACCTGTGATTCAGTTATAGCTGGAGATCTGGGAACTTAATGGCTCTAACAACTTGAGTGCAGTGCTTGTTCCCTGACTCACAAAGGGAAATCAAGCTTTAACTCTTTTGAAAGAATGTTTTTGCTTCCTGGTGTTTGTTTAATTTAACAATCCTTGCTGGATACATGTCCTTCTAATGGTTCATTTTCCCTTCTCAGCTGGAAAAAGTATTACAGCAGGGAGATATTGGGGAGTGTGCAGAGCCTTATATGATTTTTAAAGAATCTGATGCAGCAAAGGTAAGAATTTTTTTGATGTTTTGGTTAAATTTGGCTATAAGCGCTTGAAGGCATTTTGTTATTAACAAATGAAACATACATTACTTTCTTTCACCTTGGACTTAACAACCATTGATACTGTTCCTGTTGTTAAAAGGGTCCGTTTTTAATTAAGAATCTAGTCAAATTCTAAAGGCCAAAGAAGAGTCAAAGACCCTTGAATCTTGATGCCTTATTGGGGTAGAGTAGTTAAAGGTCATCAGTTTTTGTAGCTGGCAGGGGACATGTGTGGTTACCATCAAGCTCAGTCATCTGTGATTCCCTGTCCCAAAGGATCAGCTGTGTGCTTATAGCTGGGTCAAGGAAAAGCAGCATTTGACTTGAATTTGCAGTAAAATTTCAACTTTTCCATTGCTTCTGCAGCTTAACTCCATCACAGTACCTCTGCCTTCCTCTAGAAGGGTTATAAAACAGATGAAATACGTTAACAGGAGATTCTCCATCAGGCCTGGTTTTGAATTGCAGTGCATTTCTGGTTCTTTTTTTTTTTTGCTATTCTCTGCTGATTTTTCTTTTTCCAAATACTGTAAAGAAGGGCCACACTCAACAGCAGGCTGAAGCTGTCCTTTTTACATATAGTAAGGATAATTTAAAATTTTTATACTTTAGTGTTTGGTTTTTTTCATTAACAGTGTTGTTTTAATTCCTGCCTTCAATGGTTTTGGGCATTGTCCTGTGCAGTGAAGTCCTTGGCATTTTGAAGTGCAGGGGATGGCATGGACCTGCCCCAATTTGACTGATTCTTTGTCTTTCCTTTCCATGTTTAAATGGAGCCTGTCTCCTTGCAGGACTAAAAGCAGAGGTTTCCCCACAGAGAAGAATGCCATCTTATAACCTACAGTTGGCAGCTGGTTGCTCATTGTAGTGTATTGGAATTGATACCAGTCGAAGAAACTCTCCAAGATTTGTTTTGGAGTTTTAGAAAGCAGGCATTCTTTATTGCAGCACTGGATGCACGGGGGATAATTTCACCTAGTGTGCATGCCACAGCTTCAGCACAAACAGGTTATATGGAGTAACTAATTACATATTAATCAGATTAGTATATATACACATAAAATTTATTGTAACTGATTATCATAGTACTGCCTACACCCAATCATGCGCAATGAAGAATTTATTTGAGTCGAAGGGCTGCTTTTACGACCACTGACCTGTTTGAGATTCTGTTGGCTGTCCTTGAAGTCTTTGTTCTTGTCCTTGTTCTTTGATCTTGAAGCTTAACGCAGTTTCAATCACACGTGGTCAGTTTCAACATTGTTCCCATCAAGAGTGCAGGAACATCTAGTCATAAGAGCAAAGAACTGTAAAACTACCTCTACTAGTTAATTACTTGGCTACACTTTTGTCTATTGTTTCAATCATAGTGTTAGTATAAGATTTCTAATACTTATTTACCAAATCTCACTTTTACAGTCATCTAGCAGCAAACCAGTTTCAACGGCTGGTACAAAATATTAAAACCATAAAAATATTTAGACATACCATACAGAAGGTATGGTCATGTGCTATTAGGGTGTGGGTGGGAATTGCAGATTTGGTAGGTTCAGGAGCAAACAGGAATGCTGGTAGCACTTGCAGAATTTAGTGGCACCTGGACTATGTCCTTTCCTCAGTCTTTTCACCCGCAGGCTACTATTTGTTTTTCTGAAGTGCTTTCTCCAATACAGCAGTGGTTATAGCATAGCAAATCTCTGATTTTACTAGCAGTCGGAAGGATAAAACTCTAACTTGAGCTCAGTATATTATTTTATAACTCTAGTTTGTAAGATGTACAAGCGAGCTTGGAAAGGAAACCTTGGATACGTGGAATGTGAAGCAGTGCTTATGAGTCTCAGAAATGGTTCCTAATTTCTTGTGCAATTGGATTGAGCCAAGTGAAGATCAAAGTGTAATAGTGAGGACTGGATGAAGGGCAAAACAGATGCCAGCCCTTCTTGTGATGAGAGGCTTTCCATTATGCTTTTTTCAAAGGAGCTGGGATGTTCATTTGTTAGTTTCGATCAAACTCTAACAAAGTTTTGCCGTCCTAAAGTTCTAATCTATTTTTAGCTGAAGAAGTTAACATTTTTTGTCTAACTCTGTCTTTATATCACTGCACCACAATATGAAAAATGGATATTTTTCACCTCAAGTATATAGATAACAAAAGTAAATAGCTACATTTCCTGTGATCAGTAAGTTGACATATGCCTAAGTGAAATTTTGGAGCTGGATGCTTGGAAATGTAGGTGAAAAGTTGATTTTTCAAGATCTCCTTCCCAGCAAGGTGCATAAGCATGTCCTGAACTAGAAGAATGTGAGCAACAGAGCGCGCTCTGTTGTGATCCAGCCCCCTCTCTGGGGACTTCTTAAAAGCCTGTAGGTGACAACCTTTCTAAAGCAAAAAATTGCCCTTTAATATGCAGAATTGTGGAAAAGTCCTCTCTTACTCCTTTTTTTCCCTCAACAAAATGAGTATGGTACTGCTTCTTATTTGAGCAGTGTTTTCAGTTTCCTATGCAACTGCAGATGATCTGAGCACCTGCTGCATAAAATCACATTAAGAAAGGCCATTTCAGACTTCATAGAGTAAAATTCAGCTTTTCTTGAAAGGGCAGTGGGCAGATGAGCTCACTGGGATTTGATGGGCTATTCAGGAGGCTTAAGAGCATGAAGCCAGCTGCTCTGGCTGTCAGGCCGTCCTGTGTCTGGTACTGTTGGCCTGCTGGCAGTTTTGTGAAGCAGAAGTCGGTTTGCATAGCACGTAGTGATCCTCCTCTAGAAGGTGCTATTGAAGCACAGAATCATTGCAAGTTAGAAAAGATGCCATTGTTATGTACTGATTTTGCTAAATGAACCTTTGTTCCTATTCCTCTCCTTTTAATCTCTTGGATTGAATATTTTCTTCACAGAATAAGGAGAAGTTGGAAAAACTGAAATGCCAGGCAGAACAGTTTTGCCAAAGACTGGGCAAGTATCGAATGCCTTTTGCCTGGACAGCTATTCATTTAATGAACATTGTGAGCAGCGCTGGAAGTTTGGAAAGAGATTCCACAGAAGTAGAAGTTGGCACAGGAGGTACAGTATCTGGCATCTGCATGAGAGAATGTGGACAAATCCAGAGTTTACTGAAGTCTTGATTCATACCCTGTAGCTGCCGTTGCTCCTTTTATCACTTTCCTCCCCCTGCCCTAGGCCTTCTGATAGTCTTGGGTCATGGTTGAAATAAAACAGAAAAGTCCATGATAACAAATGGATTTATCTTTCAAGGATTTTACAAGCAAACCATCTGTTATATTATTTAAAACCAGGCTTCTAAGACTGAGAGCGCGTTACACGCTGATGAACATTTTCCAAAGGAGTGGATTAATCTTTGTGAACCACATAGCTCATCTGAAACTGCTCTTCAGCATCCCCAAAACTGCCAACTTCATCATCTTTCAGAGCAAGAGAAATACATAAATCTCCACACGATAAAGACTTTTATAATAGCAGTAAGGCACTGGGGTGAGGTTGCTGTGAGAGGAGCAGAAGTAGTCAGCTGTGCTTCATAGCCTCCTGATGCCTCAGGAGTGTGATTGTCTTAGCATAACCACCTCTTCTATCACGCTTATTGCATAATTTCCAAATGCAGCACCTATCTTCTTGTGTAGAAAATCCTGGTTGGAACAAAAGTACGTTCTTGGACTATTGTTTTTCTTCTCTATTTTTTTTTAATTCCTCCCCCTTTTTATTTTTATTTTTTGAAGAACGTAAAGGATCATGGTCGGAGAGGCGGAATTCCAGTATTGTCGGGAGGCGTTCATTAGAGAGAACCACAAGTGGGGATGAGGCTTGCAATTTGACCAGTTTTAGACCAGCTACTCTGACAGTGACAAACTTCTTTAAACAGGTATTTTATGAAGCTATCTAATTAAGGAGTTGCTTCTTGGACAGAATGATTTGATCATGTGGAGTCAGTTTAGACCTGAATGATTAATTGTGATGCTTTCAATGCATGTAATGTCTGTTCCCTGATCACAGGATATCTTTGGACAGCATGCAGTGGGTTTATTATATCATGTGCTTAATTCTCCCAGCAGTGGGTCCACAGTTGATTAGTGGATTCTTTCAATAAGTTTACTGTGAGTGATTATGTTAGGAATTCAAAATTATTAGCTGGTTTTGACTTGAATGATAAAGCATCATTATGGCATAGTGATTTAACCGCTCCAACTAATAGAACTGGGTCTCCCCAGAAGAACAGCAGTTTATTTTGCTCCAGATTTTTCTAACATGCATTGGAAAAATCACTGCCTGGCCTTTTGGTAAACATATTTGGAAAAATGCTTATAGAACCAAGTTCACAAAAACGGAGGATAACTTCTGTGGATTAGTATATGCCAAAAAGTATTCCAGATATTTGTCCTAGTCTAGGAGTTGCATAGCCTTTATCATGATGGTCAGTTGACTCCTTTGGCTTCATTGGCTGATAGACAATCCCGTTGAAACATCAGCAGGCTCAGAACCAGGTTCATCAATGTGATTTGAGGTTGGCATCAGTTCCCTGGACACATCCAGGAATGCCTGAGAAAATAAAGCATTTCACTTCTGATGCTGCTCTGCTGAGTGGCAGCTCTTCTTAGCCAGAGCTTGGGATTTCCTGAGAAGCAGTAGAAAACATGATTAAATGGAATAAAATTTTTAGTTAAGCTTAGAAAATGGTTTCAGTTCATTAATTTTTGCTAAGATTTGCTTAATGCCACATCTGGTTAAGGAAAATTGTTATTTCAATGTCACCTTTGTGTATAAAAGGGATTTAATAGTGTACAGCCAGATATTTTTTGGACTGATTTCTTGATCATTGGGAATACAAAAATTTGGATTCTATATATTGAAAGTTGGTTAAGCTTTTTTTTTTTTCTTTTTTTTTCCCCTGATTTTTTTGGTTACATGCCACTTTCACTGTGGGTAGCCATCCAAAGTCTGCTCTTAAATACAGTAGTGTAAATAAGGAGAAATGTCATCAAGGGCATCAAGTTAATACTGGTGCAAACCATGTAAGTGGAGGGTGACTCATGCCTCTGGAGCTCCATGCTTTCACGGAACTCAGTATGACTGAAATTGGGCTCTCTGAACGGTATCTCTGGGGTCTCAGTGACACAGAGGAGCACAGGAAGTTCCTTTTGCTTGGTTACCAGTTCTGTAACGTATTCACCCAAAATGTAGAAAGTAAGAAAAAAAACTATTACAGCATTGCTAATGCAGCCATTCCACTGACCATGTTCTGCAGCCCTCTTTGTAATATACACCAATTCAAATCTGGTCACTAAGTTAGTAATGATTTACAAAAGCATATATTTATTTACTTTATTAAGGTTTGTTTTCACTTGACAACTTTGAAACAGCTTGTTTTATTAATTTGTCCTTTAATAATTGCCAAATGTTGATTTAGGATTTTAAGCTTCTGATTTTTCTGTATCTTTTATTTTTTATCTTCCCTTCCTTTTCTGTTGTTGAGCACAATTAATTGAATACTACCCAGCGTTTTTCTCCTTCCATTTGCTTCTTTTTTCATATAGTGATTTATGACCTTTATTATCAGATATTTTCTGCTTTTGGATAGTGAGAGGATGGCAGAGTCACATTTCCTATAATGTTTCCAAACCTAACAAAATTCTGGGCTACTAGAATGTGGCTCAAGGAAAAGTGGCAACAGAATCCTTCCACTTCCCACCATTTCTTAAAACTTCTCCTGAAAAGTAAGGCTCTTTTAGACTCATACCAAAGAAAAGGCAGAGGAGAAGGAATGAGGATCACTACCTGAATGACGGATACTTTTTCAAACTATTATACTTGCTAAAAATTGGATATTTGGGGGAAATCTTTTAATAGCCATTTTCAGTTTTGAAAAAGATAATATTGATGGGGAGAGAAAAGGTTTTCAATGAGAAGTTCCTGCAGCTGTCATGATGATTAATAAGGAAAAAAGGAAGGAAAAAGGATGGAGAAATGAACTGTAATTTAGCATGTTAATGTTAACACCTTCTTCTGGGAAGGTACATTTTGATATCAGAGGAAAGAGACTATAGTATGAGGTGGTTTATTCATTCTCTTGCAGTCCTGAAGGGTTGTGTAGCTAACCATTTTCTTCCCAATGTCCAACAGGAGGGTGATCGCCTAAGCGATGAAGATTTGTATAAGTTCCTTGCTGACATGAGACGGCCATCATCAGTGTTACGGAGATTGAGACCTATCACAGGTATTGAACGAGATCTTTTTGGCTCACGTGTTAAGGTATTTGATTAGTTCTTCACAATTGCCACCCAGTTCTTATAAGTGAGCAGATGAAAAAAACCTTAAGAAGTCATCCACAGCAATCCCTGGTAGACCACAAGCACTAAAGATGGCATTTTGGCAGGTTTTTCACTGTTACGCGTGCACATGCAGCTCCTGCAATGCTGAGACTAGTATCTGTGAGAAGACGATGCAAACCACAAAGCCCTAAACCCAGCAGGGACTGAGGAGCCTCTGTTTTCCTGAGTAAAATACCACTCTCTAGCTAAGAGGAGAACTCTCTTCTGGTTCCTACTTGGTTAATAGGAACAGACTCCACCTCTGTTTGAGATAGGAAGTAAAAACGCTGGCACACCAGCAGTGAAACATCACTGGTCCCTGACCTGTGCTATTCCTGACAATATTTACTTAACCTCTTTTTAAAAATCTCCAGTGACAGCAATCCTACTGCTTCCTTAGATCATCTCTCCCAGCACTCAGCTGTCCTTATGGTGAGGTTAGGTATTAAGAAAACTTTGCAAAATTATCTTGCTGCAAATTAATCTGATTATGGTCTGTCATGCCCTCAGGGCAGTTATCACAACCTTTCAAGTACTTGAATACTGTTATTAGTTCACTCTTATTCACCTCTATTTTGTAGCCTAACCAATCTCAGGTTTTTTTCAACCCTTCCTCAAAGGTTGGGATTTTAAAATTGCCTGTTACTCTCTGCTAGAGTTTCTTTAATCTGTCCATGCTTTTCTTCAAGCATGGTGCTCTAAACTGGTTATGTTGCTCTTCCTAAGACCTCATGCCAAGCAAAGCAGACGAATTTGTCTCCAGTGTCTTACACATGACATTGCACTAATGTGGCTTAGAATGGTTGTAGTTTTCTTCTGACGTTGGCTTATTTTCACTGCTGTCACCCAGCCCCTTTCTACAGAGTTGATCCATGCCAATTATTATATTTTTTTATGTTTGTATGTTTGGTTTCTCCTTCTTAACGCAAGTCCTTTGCTCTTTCTTATGTTTCACCTTAGTCATTTGATGCCATTTCTCCAGCTCTCCTGTCTTCCAAATTTTTACAATCATTCCAGCCTCAGTGCCATCCACCCACAATAAGTCTGCTGTCAATACTGTCAGCTGACCTACTAAGGAAAATATTCAGTAATCTTGGTGCAGATTAGCTTTCAGCAACTCCTGCTGTATTCTTCCAGTTTGATAGGCAAGGTTCCTGATGAGACGTTGAGTAAGGTTTTTAACAGTAGTTGGGCCTCGCAGTAGCATTATCTAGACTGTATTTCCCCAACTTGCCTATAAGAACAGCATTTGGGACTTGTTAAGATACATCTTTTCTCTTGATTCTTGTTATCTGGTACCCCGGTTGCCCTAGATACCAATTTGATTCACTGTTACTTGTTTTTAACAAATCCACATTGGCTGTAATTTATCATCTGTTTATTTATGAAATTAATATATAGGAAATTAATCTGAAGAAACAAAGCATGAATATGCTTTTTGATTTAAATTAACTTCTATTTATCGTAATAAAATAATTTTCTTCTTACAGCTCAATTAAAGATAGACATATCTCCAGCTCCAGAGAATCCCCATTACTGTCTAACTCCAGAGTTGCTGCAAGTCAAACTTTACCCAGACAGCAGAGTTAGACCTACAAGAGAAATCCTGGAGTTTCCTGCCAGGGATGTCTACGTTCCAAATACCACATACAGGTTAGAGTTTTGAAATACGTTTCACATTTCAGGGCCTGAGACTGGCAAGTCTAGAAATTCCTACCTTATCATCTGGTTCATTGCAAAACTTGCTATATCAGTAGATCTGCTGTGCCAGAGGTACAAAAAAGTTCCAGACTGACACAGCAGAAAATACACAGTTGTGAAGGGACAAACATATTTGCATAAAACTTGGCTGTGAACAATAACAGCAGAGAGGTTTCTCCATTTCCCAAAATTCACGGTGCAATTTAGCTGAATTCTTTTAAGTTTTATGTAGGTTTTTTTCTTCATCTGTCTGCTAAAGTCATCATTCTCTCACTGGTTTTGTTACTTTCTGATACTCTCAGTGACTTTCTTTTTTTTTTTTTTTTGAAGTGGAGGATAAAAATGAAGAAAAAGTGTAATCCCTTTGTTCATATTTCCATTTTGATTTAAAAGCAATTTCTTTGTTTACAATGCTTGGAAAAAAATCTTCAGAAGATCTGGAAGATAAGAAATTTTTCTAAAGTATCTTGGAAGACAGTAACATTTCTGTAACTAAGCCTAGGCAGGGAGCAGATTTCTTTTCATTACATACCACTATTCATTTAAAGCTTTTTCAGAGTATCATTGAAGACATTACACATCTGAATGGAATTGCTGTCTTCAGCTAATTTCACCAATTTACTCATGGAATCTGTTACTTCTTGTAAAAGTTAGATAAATACAAACCAGGTTTTTATAAACCAAAGCTTACAAGAAAGAGTTCGGTCAAGTTCCATATCTCATGTCTTCAAAAGTTAAATTTATTTATTTATTTATTTATTTATTTATTGAGGTTGGACAGGTAATTAAACATTACAATACACCAGTACAAATAAGCTGCACTGTGTGATCTCTTCTTCTTAATAAATCCATGAGAAGTAAAAGTAATTTTGCAGTTTTTCTGTAATTAGCACATTCTGTTCACTCTGAGAAATTACAATTTAAAACCATTTTCTCTATGGTTGCAAATGTTGAGATAAAAAATCCATACTGTACAAGGATTAGGTAAGACATACAAGTCAATATGACTCAATGTAACTGCAGAATCAGGGCCTTTGTCAGTCAACACTTCCATGGCCAGCCATCCACAAGCATGTCAATAGTCCTTCTGCCTTAGAGTATTCTGCAGCTGAAGTTAAACAAATGTGAGTGTGTTCTCAGGAGCAGGACCAACACTGTCACGTAGGTTGTGCCTACAGGGTTTGTTGGTTGGTACCATTGACTCTATTGGAGTTGCCCCACAGGCAACTGTTCTCTATTTGAAAGGTGGTTTGTTATGTGCTCACTTGGTCTTTCATTTAGTTTCTTAGTTAAGTGTACTAAAAGGTTGCAAAGGGATGGCTCTGATTCCATTTCAAACGAGAAGGAAAAAATCTCTTATTCATTTCAGTAAACTTTGAAGCTTAGCTCTTAGCTTTCAGTAAGAAAGAGTAATTCTTAAGTTATTTTTCAAAGTGTGGCATCTAAAAGATTAGGCCTGTGCCGTGGCTTACTTGATGTGTGTGTACACATCTGTAGCTGTGTGAGTACAGTGCTTCAGCAAAGATTGGCCTGAGCTACACTGCTGAAAATTTGCCTGGAAATACATAGAACCCTAAAATGGGGAATTACGCATCTTTCATTTGCTCATAGAAACATTCCACAATAATAACATGAAACAAACATCAAATTAGCTACTTTACAAAACAAAATTGCCTTTTTTTCCTATAGAGTAATACCTAAATGTCTTCCGTAGCATTTTGCCAGCCCTTTGTTTACTGAAATGCTTTTTGTGTTCCCTACTACACAACCCAGAAACGAATGCAACAGCCTGAAAACCCATTCCCTCAAGCACTATTATCTAATACATGAATAAGCGGTTGATTCTTAGGCATTAGAGTTTCATCCTGGGGAGGCAAAAGCTCCCTGAAAGTTACAGCACATTGACATTGGGGCTAGAGGGAATGAGATACTCACCAAACATACTGTAAGACCATCGCAAATGCCTCAGGTTTATGTATTGGAGAATACGCCATACAGTGTATGGATATAGACATGCATCTGTTACTAAACATAACACGAACTTCTTTGATGTAGTAATGTTCAGTGTATATGTTCTGAATTAAAATGCATCAGGTTGAGCATTCAGTCAAAACTTTTTAAATCTGTTGGGTGTATCATTATTTTGGTTGACTTGAGCAAGTAGTATCTTCCTTTCTTAGGCTTCCAGTATAAGCCTTTTCTTCTGTCTAGTCTTCCTCTTGACCTTGGTGCAACATATTTCCCGTTAAGATTTGTTTCCTCACATTCGCTGTGCCACCAGCCTCCTAAGGAAAAATATTGTAATGTCAGTTACTGTCAGTTGTACACTAACATATTGTGCTCAGTTTCCGAGTAGACAGCTCCTGTTTGCAACATAAATCTTTAGACCAGTTCCAGTAAAAGTGACAATTACCCAGTATACCCAAATGAAATGGTGCTTGTATGTATACCCACTTACACTTGCAAGTTGAGGGCCAGTACAAAGATACTGTGCTCCCCATTATTGTCAGCTTCACATAAAAGTAGCGGTGCATAGGAAAACTGCACACACAAATGGTGCCACGGAATTGGGACACCTACAAAGTTAGCTCCACACTTTCATGTTTCCCATGACCCTCTACAACTGACTTTCTGATTTGCTGATATTTTTCTCAGGTACAAATTGTTAAATCTCTGCATCTACAGGAGGCTGAAGAGCCTTTAGTAGACAAATTCTCTTTTTTATTGGCTGGTGTCCTTAGCTACAAGCTTAAATTGTAAGCCTAGTTCTGCTTGCAAAGGACTGGCAGTGTCTCTGTGCTAAAAATGAAAGTTTAGCACTTTGGAAGTCATTGGCCATCTGCTTTACGGTCACTAGAGCTGAGTAACACTCTTGGCATTGTTTCAGACATCAACAATTTTCAAGCCTAGAATGACGTACAAAACGTTTGTTGCATGAAGCAGGTGTCTGGAGGGCAATTCTGTATCCTGTGTTTCAATCATTAATTGCTTTTTTCAATTGTTTGCTTTTTGCTATAAACTGGCCAAACATAAAAGCTTCAGAAAATCAAAGAATTAGGAATCCTTTAACCAAATTATCTTTAAGGAGAAATGTCTTCAGCCTTGCATCTCTCTTGCTCTTTTGAAAGTGATTATGTCATGTATACTTGACAAAATGCCAAAATCTGCAGTAATGGAAACTCACCATCACTCTTAACTTTTGGTTTGTAGTCAAAATGGAGTTGAGTCGGTTTGTCTACTGTTTATTTTTTTGCAAGGAGGGATTAAACAATCCAACCTAGGGCTGCCACACCAGACCAGGCATCAGAGGAAGAACTGCCCTTTACTTCATAGCTCAGAATCTCATCTTGGGGTTTTGTTTCAACCTGTGCTGCTAGTTCTGTTTCTGGTGTTGGTCATTTGCACAGCCTCACTATGCTTTAGTTTTACCTCTCTATGAAATAGAAAGGGGATGCCTTGTTGTAGGACCCTGCTATCTGCCAATGAAAAACATCTTCTGCCCTTTCCTGCAAGTGGAAAGATGCTACTACCTGCTGTTTTCTGTATCTAAAGCCAGGCTAATATCAATAACTACCCACTAAAGCATACTACCATCCTTCATGTAACAAAAATACTTCCATGGCAATATACCCAGCATACTGATACCTAGGTAGTTTTCTGGACAGCTGAAGTCATTTATTACGTCCATGTCATGGTCTGCAGTTGAGAACCTCAGTTCTGTCTGCTCTGGCAGGGCATTGGGGATGCTCCCGGAGATCCGTGAAAGCTGGAGAGTGTAGTCTGTTTCGGGGCCTCCCAAGCTGAATGCATACTCGATGTAACGTTTATTATCTTTCCAGTCCTGCAGCTCAATCCGTAGGATGTAGTCCCCTTGTTTAGTAATGGAATAGGTCTTGTTCAGGCCTAGCCAGAATTCCTCTGCAAAAGTTGTAGTAAACAGATGCTGTTAATATGGAACTAGGCATGAACACACCATGTTTTTCAGATCTCTAACCCATACCTCAGATAGCTCATTCACCTTTAAAATAGCAGTATTTGAAAATATGTGTTCAAATAAGCTGCGCAATGTCAGAATCAAGAGATGTCAGAGATGAGGATTAGGGGACAGAAGTCACCAGGCAGAGAGTTAGTGGGGAAGGGGTTATGTGATAAACTTTCCCTAAAACCCCGTATCACTCACGCTGCTATTGAATTTGTTTTTACAGATAACCTGTGGGTAGTATGTGTGAAAATATAGTATTTAAAAGGATTTATTCATTGCTTTAATTAAATCAATAATATGAGTCTTGGGGACTGTTGATCTTTTCAGAGGTCTCCTGCTACATTCTTTTTGTTTACCTCTTCTTAATTGCACACCAGTGATCAATAAAAGCAAGAGATATAAATGAACTGGAGCTCCTCTCTTAACTTTCCCACTTCTTGTGAAACTCTGAGAGGGAGCTCAAGACATTTAAAGCATGCATAATTGGAACTGTGTGACAAATGAAGCAAATGACATACATAAAACCTAATTGCAATTGTTGTATTTTTTAAGGAAAGAGCTGCAGAACTAAACTGAGGTTTCGATACCCTTGTGTACAAAGTGAATTTAACTTGAGCATTTTTCTTTTGCTAGAATTCTTGATAATTAGTTTAGTTTCATAAATTATATTCATTAAGTAGCTTATTATCAGTGCCACTGGTATCAGTGCACAATAGGTAATTGCCACATGTAGAAATAGTGCAGCTGAACGTGAGTGCCGTACATGCAGGTGGCATTTAAAGCAATAGAAGACAAGATGGTTGAGTAAAATACTCCCACAATTTACAGGTAAGCAGCAGTAGCCTGTTACGTTTTACCACCTTAGAATATGCAGCACAGAACTGAGTAGGACATGGCTGAGAGTGATGTGATCCTCTGCAAAATCTTTCCAACACTGGAAAGATGTGGCTTCCTGTTGGTGTAATATATGGGAATTGGAGACCAATCAAGGGGCAACTGTAGCATTCAGTATCAGACAAACTATACAGGTAAAAGTCTACCTCAGCTGTGAGCTACTGTCCCAAAATGTGGGAGAGGTTGAGATATAGCAGCTCTTTATTGTAAAAGAGGTGGAAGTAAGTCAATATTGCTGCCCACATTGGTGAGGTTTTGATCTGTGCTGTGCCTAGAAAGTCAAAATATTTTCTAAACAGAAGTAGACTCATCTCATTGTACAAGAAAAAAGGGAAAATCTCCTGGATGGGGAGGCTGTTGGGCAGCACTTGGTGCTACAAATTCTTTGGAGTTGATGATTAACAGGGGAACATGGGTGTTTCCTCACCCTATCCAGCCATGGAAGGGATTGGCCACTGCACGGAGAACCTGGAGGTGTTTGTGCAGGGAAGCACACACAGCTTCGGGCTCTCTTGAGGTTGGAAAAATTGCTGTGGCAGTTTTAAGGGAAACAGGATTGCAGAAAGTGTGAGAGAAGGTAGTGGCAGCAGCTTGGTGAGGTTTTGCATTAGTGTATATTTTAAAGGCTTTGGAAGGTGCTTTTATAAATAGTAAAATCTCAATAATTAAAATAGCATTTAAAGCATTCTGGCCTTGATTCAGCAAAAGTTTCTAAACACACATTTGAAGGTGTGTCACTGAGAATTTTACTGAGTTACATTTTCTGGTAAGCACTTTCTGGTGTTCTACTTATTAGGTAAGATTTGTTCAGATTTGATTGCAGGTTTTGTCTGCTCTCATGTGAACACCTTTCAGTAAGAAGATTCAGCTTCTCAAATCAACTGATACAAAGAAAAGACACAAAAAAAGGCATTTTTACCATTGAGGTCACCAAAACCATTTGTATAGGCATCCCAGGTTTGGTTGAAATCTAGTGATCCATCCTCTCTGTTCTGGATTACAGTCCAGGAACTGCCTGTGAACGCGAAAGGGAAATAAGTCACAAGCCTGGCTTAAGTGTTTAAAGCACTAGAGAGATGATGGAAAGTAACGGAGACCATCAGCTGCTGACCTACAGACTGCACTGCTGTGGCTGCCCTTATGCGAGCTCGCTCTCTACCACGGTGAAGAAGAAAATGGTTTTGCATTGAAGGTGGCTCTGTATGAATCCCACTTACTCTTCATTTTGCAACAGACTGGAGTGCACGTGTACTGAGCCATAAAGCCTCTCGGCTGTACAGAGAGCAGATGCTTGACTCTTCTCAGCCTTGGCCTTATTAACTGTCCACGAGTGTGCTCTTTGGTGCTCTGGTTTTGAGGTAGAATGAATTAGTCTAAATCCTCATGAAAGAAATGCGAGCGAGCACAGCTGAACAGAACGCAGGGCCGTTCGAGTGTCCTCTGCCACACTTGGGGTGACGCAGCTCACTGGACTTAGTTTGTTAAGCTGCCTTAACTGGATTTCATTTGTTTATGAGGGCTGAGAAACGCAAACGTAGAGAAAATGATAAAAAAGAGATATGAAATGTTCCAGACATTTGATCAGATTATCAGACTCCCTCTACTGATAGCGTTTGACTACTGGGAGCGCAACTCCACAGAAGGTATGGAGAGTTGGAGGCCATGTCCACGCTAGGGCTGCAGTGGGGTCTTTCTCCTGACCAGGTCATGACACCCTCATTTTACCAGTTTCAACAAATGTAAGCAAAAGAGTTTTTTTCACAGGGCAACCCCGTGCCATTCTGTTTACACATCCAAACAAATGTCATGACCCTGCCACGTTTGCACCAGCGTGTTCCCAGGCTCTCCGGGTAACCGTGGCAAAGGGACCGTGCGGGGACGCTGGACGGGACGCGCACAGAGCAGCACTGCAGGATGCTGCGTTGCAGGGTGAAAAAAACGCGGAGCAGTGAACTGGCCAAACGATGTGTGATCTTTGGGTGGTGGCAAAAGGAATAGGCAAATGGGTTTCTTACAAAGAGAGGGCTTGGGTAGGTGCTGTGCATTCCGGTCCATGACAGTTCTGGACCTATATGTTACATAGCTACTGACTCACCCAAACATGATACAGGAATCCTGCCTCCAGGACTCGGCTCTTTGGGTTAGTTTGGTATATCTAAGTCTCAAGCAATAACCCTTGTTAATGAAACAAAATTTTACTAAGGTATTTACTATTTACTGTTTGCTTTTATTTGGAAAAGCTATTCATGGTTGCAATATAATGGCGTTTGTAATTGCCGTTTTCGTTATCTATAGCTAAAGGGGCTTGGTTTTTTGAATATACTTAATTTATGTCACGTGATTGAAAGTCCTTTCAAGAGGTGAGTAAAGAATGAAAACAGTGTTAAGGAGGCTTCAGGACATGGGAAACCTGAGTTCAGAGCACAGACAGTCCAGTTAGAGAAGTCAAGAGGATATATAAATCATGATAAGTTTTTGTGTACTTTGGGATGAGGCACAGTTTTTTGGCTTATAAGAAACTACTTGTATGAAAATTAGACTTGCTAGCACAGCTGTCTTACCAAATTTCATTTCACAGTAGACATCGAAAGCTTCTGAGCCGTTGGGCTTAATAGTGTAAACACCATTGGACTGCATGCCGCTGTTATAAAGAGCAGTGCAGTCAGGAGCGGCACCTAGGAAAGCAAACAGGAGACAATTACAAATCCTAGTTTGGATGTGGTAAGTTTTAATCCAGCTTTGTAACTTTAATTTTTATATGGAATAGAGCCAAAGCAAAAACTAGAACAATCTTTTTGGTAATTTTATTTTGTAGTAAGTGTCGTGAAATGGACAAACTGCTTTGGGCTTGGTAGTACAGCTGCCAAGTTGTATGTAGGTTGGGCCGCCTGTATTTTTTAAGTTAGGCAAGGTTTCAGTTTAGATAATTTGGAAAGTTTGTAAGGCCTAAGACTAGACTCTCGCAAATGGACTTTTGTACCCCTTGTAAAGTTCCCGATAAATACCATTCCCATTGCTGCAGTTCGAAAATGCCTTTCAACTTTAAAGCAAGCTCTTCCAAGTCTTGTAATTAGCCAGCGTGAAGTAAATTATTTCTCTGTTCATGCTCTTCAAGACAGTCATTGGCACTGCCAGAAGTGTCAGTAAAAGGATGGTCACAGCACGTGTTTACAAGAGGTAAATGGAGGGTGAAGATGGAACACAGGGTTACTGCGTCGTTGGATGTTGTTCCTGTACGTCACCCCAGAGACAAGTACACATACAGTGGGGCTATGTAGATGATGACGTTTTTTCCAAAGCAGGAACTCTAACTCCTTCCCACAGCACTGTATATAACATAAGTCTTTTGCTTTGGCTATTAAAAACCAACGCAAAACTTTCACAGAGAATACTGCGAATGCAATGGATTGTGTAGTCATGTCTAAGAGAGAAGGTCTCACCATCAGATTTGTATGTTACAGCTGTGGCGTTGCGCACAGCAAAGGGGATGGCCTCTGGTTCTGTTTGCTCCCCCGTGAAGGAGTTCTCTGCGAGTTCCTGGAGCTCCATGTGGTTTAGCTGAAAGAACCGTAATTACAGACTGTTAATTTCCCAAGGCTCTGAAATGATGAGATTCATGTATCAAACCGAACAATGTCACGCAGAGGATAATTTTTCTTGTGAATGTAATCCTTTAGAATACCCAATTTACAACATAAAAATAACTTTAGAACCACACTGGTGGATTTCAGTTGCATGAATGTCAGCTGTGCCATTGCTCAAACAAGGTAGGATTCATGAGGCGAGTAAATGACTCATTCTCATGAGGTGCACCTTAATGGGCAAACAGATTTAACTTATTTCCTCAGGTGACATCACTTAGACAAATAATACCACCATCTAAAGAGCACAGAACCCAGAGTTCTTTAGGCTGAAATGCATTTTCCTTTTATAGTCTCCTCTTAGGAATAAATTAAATGTGAGCATGTCGGTTATACCCAGTGTTACGGTGACGCACATTGAACTACCGAACATGGTTCCCTATTGGAGTGAATATTGGAAAAGAAGAAAGAGGTAGAAAGTAATGATACTTAGAAGGCCAATGGAAGAACAATAATATGATAGATAATAAGAGAAAATAAAGAAAATTAGTAGTCAGAAAATACAGCAGCCTGGTGTTGATAGGCAGTATTTCAAAGCTGTGTTCTTGGTCATTGTGTGCCCTGGCTATAGCCCCCTGCCTGGCAGCTCAGCAGTCTCTCACCCAAAAAGGTACCTGTTTGCAGTCAAAATTGTTTATACTTTCCTTTACTTCCCCAAACTGTGAAAAAGAGGGATGGCTGACCCAAATGAATGGTTGGGCCGTGGACTCCTTCAGTGTTCAGAGGGATGACAAATTCTGGAAAGAGAAATAGAGATGATTCCTGTACCTTGTCCTCCAGCTCCATTATTTGATTGTGCTGTCTGTTGAGTTGCACATGCTGGTCCTCTACGATTTTGAGAAGTTGCTTGATGTGGTTGTCCTGCTGCTCCACAAAAGCCTGAGGACAGGAAAGGAGGGAGGAGGGTTGTGGTTAGAAGCAGCAGAAGACCTTCACAGTGGCGCTGCCTCCATAACTCTTGTCATGGGGCCAGTTTTGAGAAGCACGAACCATTTAACATTGCCTTTCCTTTTCCAAAGGGTTGCCTGCTTTGCCTGTGAAGGGGTGAATTTCTTTGCCTCAGAAGTGAACACCCTTTATTTTTTTTTGAGACAAACTACTAGCAGCTTTGTAGACCTTTTTTGTTGTTGCTCTTTTCCTTCCATTTTCATGTCCAGAACAATTACGTTCTGTGAAGTTGGCCCTTGATTCAAACTAGATGTATGCAACTGATAAAAAAGGGAACAGTTCCCAGCATCTAGGGTATTAGCTTGGCATTTAGGAGATCTGGATTCACCTTTCTACTTTGACACTAACTTCCAGTATTTTCTCACACAAGTTGCTTAGCCTTTTTATGCTTCTGCACAGTACAGTTAATACTTCCTTTTCCATAGGAAACCTTATACCCACCTAAATACTTGCATGTATTGACATTAAGTCTATTAACGCTTGCAAGGTTCTTTGGTCCTGGAGGTCATATAGGTACTATAGATGTTCCTCTTTAAAGGTTTACACTCCTGTTTTTATACAGGAGCAGGCAGTTCCTAGTGCATTGATTTGTAATGAGATGATAACGTACAAACCTATGGGCTTGGTAATCACATCCTTTTCCTGGTTGCAAAAAATTTTACAGAATTTCTTAAAACCTGTTTGCAGAAAAATACTGAAAGAGATACAGAGCCTTATAACTTCTCAATTTTCTCACTGGTTTCACTGGGAAATTTTACTGCAGAATAAAAAAATGTGTCAGATTAAGACACTGATTCTTTTAAGATTATTGCAGTGATTTATTTCTCAAAATACACAGTAGTGCTACAGTGAAGAGGAAGGGAAAACGTGAGCTTCTCTTGCATAACTACCAATAATAGCATTACAATTTACTTTGGCTTTGTGTGTCAGGGGCTTTCACAAGCGTACTTACTTTGAGTGAAGAAATTTCTTTTGTCTCTTGCATCGAAGGCTGGATAATGGCCAGTTTAGTGACTTTGTCTTCCAGTCCCCATACTTTCTCTTGCAGCTGGATTTTGTTTTGTATGAGGTCTTCAATCTTCGAATTCATCTCCTGTGAGAGATTCTTTATCTCTTCATTGTTGATTTGCAGTCTGGCTGTAGTTTGTCTGAGCTGTTCTTCTTCTTCTTTGATTTCACTGGTTTGCAGTGAGAGCTCATAGAAGGACCTATCAAAAATGTAAAGTTTCTGAAAGATGTCATTCATCTGCCCCTTCGTCTTATGGACAAAGTCTTTAAGACCGTGCCCAAGCTGGAGGAGTCCATTGGCTAAGATTCGTACATCATCTAACATGGCAAATCTTGATTTCGTCTCAGGAGGTGCAGCAGAATCAGAGGAGGAATAATCCTTCTCAGCTCTAGCTGAAAGAGCAAGTGGGGCAATGAATAGAAAGGCTAGAATGATTTTCATGTTTTCTTCTCCTGATACTGTTTGGTTGTTCAGGATGCAGAGACTTTTCCTACTAACAGTTTTTGCTGTGTGGCTGTTCTGGATTGAAGAATTTGATCTATTTATACTCCTCTTCATTTTAGAAGAGGCAGACTGACAAGTTGATCATTAAACTGTGTATTTGAACGAATGTAACCCCTCTTGAATGCAGGTTGATATCTGGGAAGATAAAACTGAGAGACGGGCATGTTGCTGATTAAACTGGTTCTGAACTTTTCCATCTGCCATACCTTCTGTTATAAAATGTTATTGATGACATAGTGTTTTTCACACAATGCTTTTTAATAGATTAATTTGGGGTCAAAATCTTGATAAGGGCCTAAATTACTTCTTGTTTGTGTTGTATGATTCCTTTTATTGCCTCAGGAGTGTAAAAGGGTTTACCATACTTAAGAGCACTGGATGCTGTATTTCAGGTTGTGCAGCTCCTTGATAAGCTATGGAAGGGCAAAATATTCCCAGATGATTCACACAACTTGATTCTCATCTTGTACCATTTTCTGATGTAACTCATTGTGCTGCAGTGGATTTACTTGTCATCTACTTCAGATTAAGTGAGAAAGAGGGAATTAGGTCCAGAGATTGCCTGGATGTGATTCTACTATGTTAAGGTTTGTGCAGTAATTTACACCATATAAAACTTATTTTTTAAGAGCTGCTTTCCAGAGGTGGGTGAGATAAATAATACCTCGCTTACATTTCTCACCTTACCATTCTTCTTACTGTTTAAGATTCACACTACATAAAGCAAGTCTACAAGTACTCTGAAATAAATGTCCTGTTCTGCAGTAGGTCTCTGCATGGAAGCATGTATGTTTTTCGAGTGGTATTGTAGTATGAATGAAAGGTATTTTTCTTTCTGGAATCACTCAGAGCAATCCAAGAAATCAAAATCAATCCATGCATAATATAGTCTGTACTTTGGAGAGTTTTCAGGTTTTTGCTAGATTCTTGTATGTTTAGTAATTCTTCCCCTGGACTTTTTGTTGTTGTTCATGCACATATGCACATATGATATGAAACATCAACAGAAAAATTATTTTAGAAATGAAGTTGTTATACATTGAACTTCCTGTGTGATGAAGGATTGATAATATGTAGATAGCCTCTCTGCCCATAATTAAATAATGTGGAAGTATTTTAAATCTCCAGTTAACTGGTGGAGAACATTTTGTACCAGTACAATTTGGATCAGACTTACTGGAGTATCTACACAAAGTATAGAAAAACAGCAGGAGCATGTAGATCATCAGGTCCAGCACTGGGAAGAATGGGGATTCATTCAAAGAGAATCTGCTGGCATAGAGTGGAAGCAGAGGTAGGAATTATCCTTAAATACAAATAGTAATCACTATTCTACACCAGGAAGCAGCACTGCATTTTCACAACCCAAAGGTGCAGTTCTGTCCCATGAAAAAGGAACCCAGTAATTTCTCATCTTGCAAGGTGTCCCACTGCGGCAGAGGGTCTTGAATGTCCTCATCCTCGTACACTGCTGAGACCAAGTACCGAGAATTGTCTCGTAGGGAACAAACCTGTGAAGGCAAAGGGTTAAGTAAGATTTTCTTTTTTGTGCTCTATTTCAGATGTTTGTTTGTGAATTCACAGCATTGTAAAGGCTGTGACCAATCAGGAATTGTCTCTCAAGCATAATTTTAAAACCCTTAAGCAAAGCAACGAAGTAATGATTTAAAAATCCCTGAACACTGAGAGTTTTGAGGATTCTGGCCTGAGATCGCAGCTCTGGCTGCACTGTGTAAAGAGTCGGGGAACGGGAGGGCAAGGACAGCTCTGCGTCCTGGTGTGTAGTGCTGCCAAGGATCAGAGCAGCCTTTGCTTCATTTGAATTGCAGCTTGTTGTTAAGCAGCTTGTCAGCTACTTTAGCTGGACAGTCCTTTTGCCTTTCAGGACAGACTGCAGAGCTACGAGGAGGCCTGAGATATGTGCAGGTCCGTGCAGATACCACAATGCTCACCTAGTTCTGTTCAATTCTCTGCAGCTTGCATTAAATCAGGTCGGAAATGTGCACGCATAAGATGCAGAAAGAATGACTTTTACCAACTAAATGCCTGTCTGGTTCTCTGTTGACGACTCTTGTAAAGCCACAGTTAGCTGAGCCTGGCCAGCTGAGACTGAGCTGTATCTGCTCCCTGTTGGCAGATGTAACACGTGGTGGAGAATAGTTATTTGCTTAATTACTCATTTGAGCCTGGAAGGCTATAGGCAAGTGAGGAATTTGGTTATGGGCTGTTCATTATTGCTCCTGTACCTCCATTCACTTGCTGATCATTTATTTTGTACTGAATATGTGGTGCATTGGTGAAGACACGATGGCGCCTTCATTTCTAAAATAACACAAGTCAGTCATTGGTGACTGACTGGTTGAGCACATTCAGGATCTAAACAAGCAGCCAAGAGGTGAGCGAAGTGCTAAGACTTCTTGCTGTGTCACAGAGCTCATGCCACTCTCTAGGTGAGCAGTGGGAGCAAGGTGGTTTTGTGCAGAGAAATGAGAGGGAGTTAAGACTGTGCCTTTGGTTTTTTTCTGATGCTTAGAGATACAGCAGTCCACAATGCAAAACCACCAGTGACTGCGCTGGAGCTTCTTACAGGTTGAAAGTTATACACATACTTATATGTGTCACTCTGTGCTGGGAGTTTAGATTCAGGTTTATTACGGTTGGTGCTGCTTATTCAATGGATAAATATTACATTGGCTTTGGCCAGTGGGGAGTCTGCTGTATTCCTAAATCAGGGGCTTCTCAGGGGTATTGCTGTTGGGCTGGGTAGGTGTGTCGTCAGGCGAAGCAAAGTAAAAATATTCTAGTCATGCAGTTGGGAAGCTCAGTCTACAGACACAGAATTGAACAGGGACTTTTGCTAAAATGAAACATGGTTTAATCTTTTTGCTTCTGCCTTTTTATTGGCACTTTATTTTAACTCCACATGTAAAAGTCTATAAGTAGGGCTCAAAAGCTAATCATTATATTAATTCTTAATTTTATTGTGATAATGAGTGTTTATCATTATTAATTCTCTGATCTGCATGGCATAGGGCTTTATTCCAGAGATCTAGCTTTGACAAAGTTGATTGCTTTCACAAGGGATGTCCATGAGATTCTAGTCTATGAGAAGCTTCTCAGTAGAACGCTATCATGCCCTATTAAAATTGGCAAGTTTTTTTCAGATTAGTTTCTGAAGAAACTCCTCAAATCAGTATTTACTCAACCCTACTAAAAATCTGTTAGAAAAAGAACAATTAGGGTTATTCATGGGACAGTGATTATCCTGGAGGGTTTGCATTGAGTCATCATTCCTGCAGCATTTTCTCATTTGGTAATATCAATGGAAATGTATGAAGAGCTGTTCAAATGAGTTAAAAAAAAAAAAAAAAAGCAAGTGGAGGATCTGGACGGTGCTTGTGTTATACCTTTGTAGGACATTGTTAGGGTTCTTAACACTTTAACTGAAAGGTTTGATAGTTTTTGCTTTGAATGGTAGACCGAGATACATAACACCTGATAACCCTATTAAACACTTCCAGTGTTTAAAAAAGTAAGATAAGCGTATGCTTTGAAGGATTTGTATTTTCTGTAGGGGAAGCTCATTGGAGTTTCTCTTGTGTAGATGAAGTTTAGGTATGGTTTTTATCTGGGCCTGACACTGCTCTGTAATAGGGAACAAAATCCAGCCTCTAGCAACTGACACAGGGATTTTGGGCTGCAAAATTGAACAACTGGTTGCAAAATTAAAAAAAAAAAAAAAAAAAAGTATAGACTTTCTGCAGTCCACTTCAGAGTACTTGAGTGGCTTTGGTTTTACAGAATTTCAAATGAATCATTTTCTGTTGTTTTAGCTATTTCTTTCAAGAGGTCTTTCTGTTTTGTTTTAAATAGTTTTGAATTTTTCCTAACCCCATCACCCCCCAAAATCTTTATGCTTGGCTTAGTCTTCAGAAAAATATAGGAAGTTACTCAAGAAATAGCAATGACCAAGCAACTGGGGATCAGACATTTTACCAGGTTTCTACAGCTTGAGAAGCTCCTGCGTGTCACTGTACGCTGCCTGTTCCTGTGCCGCAGTCGTCGCGGTTCAGCCGACGCGTGGTAACTCAGCAAACTACGGGAGCTTGCTTGTGCCGGGTCGCTGCTCAGACATGACACTACCCTTCAGAAAGGTTTGTTTTCCAAGGGGAAAAGGCAGTCAAAATGCTCTTATGTCAAATATTAAAAAAGCATAAGTAGCTGCCAAGCACGTTTCCATATTAATGCCAGTGCCAGTAAAGTCAGGCAGTGCGTCATGGTTTAATCCCAGCCGGCAACTAAGCACCACACAGCCGCTCACTCACTTTCCCCCACCCTATCCCCATGGGATGGGGCGAGAATCGGGGCGGGGGGTAAGTAAAACTCATGGGTTGAGATAAGAACAGTTTAATAGAACAGAAAGGAAGAAACTAATAATGATAATAATAACAATAATAAAATGGCAATAATAATAACAACAACAGTAATGAAATAATAATAATAGGATTGGAATATACAAAACAAGCGATGCACGGTGCAATTGCTCACCACTCACTGATTGATGCCCAGTTAGTTCCCAAGCAGCGATCCCCCCCCTCAGCCCCACACCCCCCAGTTTATATACTGGGCATGACATCACATGGTATGGAATATCCCTTTGGCCAGTTGGGGTCAGCTGTCCTGGCTGTGTCCCCTCCAACTTCTTGTGGCCCTTCAGCCTTCTTGCTGGCCGGGCATGAGAAATTGAAAAATCCTTGATGTAGCCTAAACACTACTTAGCAACAACTGAAAACATCAGTGTGTTATCAACATTCTTCTCATACTGAACCCAAAACTTAACACTATACCAGCTACTAGAAAGAAAATTAACTCTATCCCAGCTGAAACCAGGACGCGGTGATAAGCTCACTACAAAATACCACCCTTAGATGTCACAACAGTCACAGAGTCCATAACCAAAGCAGGACACAGGAAAACAGAGGGAAGAAAACCTTCTGGTAATGATTCAGCCATAAGATTCAGGGGCTGTAGAAACCCTAAGGGGGAATCCTGCCTCTGAGAGCTGTTAGCCCAGCCAAGAGAAGATGTATATAACAAACATGATCCTGAAGATCTTTCATGCACCTGGGTCACCCTGATTAAATGGGCTTTAAATGATTTTTATAGTAGGAATAAAGCAAAGAAAAAGGTCTCTGGGTTTTACTGAAAAGAGAAATTTTCATAATAGTTAGACATTCCCTCTAAGAGTTAGGATCAGCTTTTAATGTTTTAATACCTTTATGAAGGATTTTGCAAAATGGCTGCAATCACATTATCTAAATATTTAGAGGAGTGCCTGGTGCCATTATTTCCATGGCTTGGGAAGCCTTTGCACTTTAGCAATTCATTTTATGGAAGTAAAAGTACTTTTGAGATCTGTTTGAGATAATAGTATAAGCTTTGCATACATTTTGCATAGCATTTTAATAAAAGCTCCAGGCACAAGTCCTTGGGTTTAGAGCTTCTGGCTGGAACTTTTACTGATAGAAATCTGTGAATAGTATCATCAAGAAGTAGCTGTTACCTGGAAGCATAAGGACTAGTGGTCCTTTTGTTTAATCAGTGTCTGCCTAGCATGGTTGTTGGCATTGCAGTGTTATTTTTGTGGTCAACCCCTTCTCCTCCCTTTATCCCTTCTATAAAGAATTGATTGCTGTGATATGACACCTCCCCATGATGTCTGGCCCACCAGAAAGTTGCTCTCTCCTCTTGCTTCCCACTGCTTGTGTGTAATACAGGGCTGGGGCTGTCCTCTCCTGATTTCTGAAAACTACATTCAGTGCCATGGCACTTATTTTGCCTTTAAAAGCCCAGCAACTTTGATGCCTGTCTTCTCACCCGTGCAGTGAGGCAGCTTCTACCATGACTTTGCACGGAAGACTTGTTTCCCTTTTTACCAAGGATAGCGGCTACGCCTCTGGTGTCTTGCAAAGCCTACTGAGCCCAGGTATTTGTGCACACAAATAACAAGGTGAGAACTTGAGATGTATTGAATTGAAGGAAAGAAGGTAACAGAGGAGAAACTGAGAAGTCAGCCACCGAGGGTGGCTATTAGGCCAGGGGCATCGGTTCCTTCAAGAGATTTATGACTTTCCTATTGGTTTTTCAGCTGTGAATCTCTTTCCATGGCTCCTGTAACTGCTTTTGGCAGACAGGAGGATCTACAGCTTTTACCTATGCAGGGTAAGGTAAAATAGGAGTTTTCATTTGAGGTCACATTCTGACGTGCGAGCGGCGGAATTTTTTCCCCTCTCTATAATAAGTTTTCCACAAAAGGATGATGCCTGTTAATAGGAAATCCCCCGGGGAGAAGCTGTCTGAACAGGAGCAAGCATCCAACTCCCGCTTGTCTTACAGTGGGATCTGTGCATCTGAACTCCCCGAAGCAACATGAGCTTCTTGCTAACAAAATGCAGAATAGTTACCCTCTCAGTCTTTCACACGACAGGGGCTTGGAAGGCGATGGAGGGAGGAACAACCTGTACATTTCCTCCAGTGCTGGTTGTTACGAATGTAGCTAAAGCCCTGCCCGACGTGTAATGTCGGTGGTAATGTCTGCTTGTCGGTCTCTAGCACCCTCTTTCTGGAGTGGCATCTAGCTGGTGAAATGTCTCCTTTGGTCCCAGCAGGCCAAGCCCTAGCAGAGGAGGTGGTAGGAGAACTGCAAGCTTGGTTTAGGCTCATCTCTGCTATTCAGCATAAATCAGTCCCAAGCATAGGACTGCTTTTAATATAGGGATCCTGTAGCCTGGCTTCACAAATACATTAAATCCTTCTCTTAAGCACTAATAATACTTAATAAAAGTTTTATGAGCAATGTACATTTTAGAGTAAATTTTCATATCCGTTTTCATTTTAAAAAGAACATCAAGGAGCAAATGTATTCATGCCAGAACAAAGTAATTTAGTGGAGTCACAAAAACGGCACAGGCCTCCTCTGAAATAGTAAGAGAGTGCTGATTAGCCAAAGTGACCAATGGGGATGGGATTCAAAAACTTAATTCACCATGAAGGACTTGAAAGGGAAGAAATTCCCACATGCCAGCTGAGCATATTTCTCTGCCTGCAGAGGTGAAAAAGAGCCTGGCTTCATATTGCTGGCCCATATAGGCTCCTGGAGCTATACAGCTGGACTGCTCTATAGGTGCTAACCTGGAGGAGGTATCTTCTTCTTCAGAGACACTTAGAGAATTCCTTAGGACCAGCATTAGCCCGTGTCTGTATGGATGGGAATACCCATGGGTATCAGGGAACAAATGGAGTTGCCATCAGAACCAAGTCCTTGGGTGGGATTCGTTGGCCAAAATGTTGACATCTAGTGCAATTTCAGCCCATCTTTCCAGCTGCTGCTCCTCCAGGAGAGTGACCCACTGCTAGCCCAGGTGTTTTGGATACCCATGGCATCTAAAAAGGCACCAGGTGCCTTCACTGAGCACCCGAATTACTGCCCTCCTGACAATCAAAGAGTCTACTGCTGCCAGCACTCTGTAGCGGCTGCTTTATTATGCTTAAAATGTTGTCCTGCTGTGCTCCTCACTTCAGTTTTCTGTGCCCATCTGTTGTCTCTTGTCTCTCTGGGACGAGGAACAGTTGGAAGTTACTTACAAATTGTGTTCAGATTCACTGAATAGTTCCCAGAGGGGGAAGGGAGCTTCTTTTTCTTTTTGCCTTACAAGTCAGAGCTTGTTACAGAATTAGTTTCTTCGGCATTTGGGCAAAATGCAGCGTGCCAGCCTTTTATCCCTCGGAGGTGCAAGGCAGGAACATGAACCTCTCACCTAACCATCAGGCTGCCGGGTAGACTGTGGTGAGCATCCTGCTCGGTTCTTCTTCTTGGAGCTGTAGGAGCCAGGGTGTCCAAGGGGGAATGGTGCTGGTCTGGTGGGCAGGGCTGTGTGGGAGATGGATAAGGGATTTCCAGGCTGACTTTTTAAAGACGTGTAATAATTCATGCACTTTTACTTGTTTGGGGGCAAAAGAAGGTATATTTCCTTTGAATAATTGAGTCTGTTGAGTGGGATGGTTTGGGGGCTGTTGTCTTTTTTGTCTTTAAAAGAACATGGAAGGGAGTTTCTGTAGGTATAAATTACTGGCTGATAGGGCAGGTGGGGGCTTGTAGTGGGCAGTTTTGCTAACTGTGTGTGAATCCAACTTGCGCTTCATTGGCAGGGACTCAGCAGGGCTAAGAGGATGGAAAATACTGCAGAATTTTGCATCTCATCACTGTTGTGTTTAAAGTAATCATAGACTTGGAGAAATGGAGCTGGAAGGGGCCTCCAAAATGTGCCCTTCCACCCCCAGTGAAGGTTGAGATTGTCTATAAACCTTTCTGGACAGGTGTCTGCCTCACCTCAAAAGCTACCAGAAAATGGAGATTTCACACCCTCCCCAGGCAATTTGTTCTACCGTTTAGCTAGCCTTACAGTCAGAACGTTTTCCCTCGTATCCAACGTAAATCTCTGTGCTGCAATTTCAGCTCATTACGTCCTGTCATATTCCCTGTGGATGTGATGATCACTTTATTACTTCAGTCTTTGCAGCAGTTCTTTAGAGACCTGTGGAGTGTTGTCATTACCTGTGGCCCCAGCTGTTCCCTCAAAACTAAACGCTCCTGGATCAGTCCAGCCATCCCGGCTGTTTTCCAGAGTTCCTGCCTGTTCTTGCTTCTCAGATTTGAGTTTTAATTGATCTCCATCCTTCCCAAAGTGTGGAATTCAGGTGTGGAATTGGAGACACCATTCCATCTGAGTCATTGCAAGGATTGCATATCTGCTGAAGCTACAGATATCCATTTAGTTTAATCTGTTTTCAGAGGAGAGGTGTAACCTGAAGTCATGATGATATAAGGAGATTTTTAAAAAAGAAACAACCAAACAAAAAAAGGACAAGTCACAGCAAGGAAGGTGTTTAACAGGAATGAGTCACTCTGTTGGAAGAATAAACACTTCTCAGTGCTTTTCTATTCATATGTTTTCTTTCCACTTGAACTTCTTAGATTGTAGAATCACTGGTAAGTTTTTAGATGTATTTTTCAAGTACCCTTATAAACAGGAACTATTTCAAAATATGATGGCAGTTTAAAAAATTATGATTTTTGATGCCTAAAATAAAGGGTCATTATCAAATTGCTTGTATGGGTGTGCACTTGTGGTGAAGAGAAGACCATCTGACTAATGGAAAATGTCAAACCCTTCACTTTAACTCTCTGAGTGTTTCCATAGAGGTTTAAATAATACCATTAATGAAGGTGTGAACCCTCTCATTCTCACACGGAGATGCTCACTTGATGCCTTTGTCTCTTGCAGGAATCTTCTTTATGTCTATCCCCAGAGCCTTAACTTTGCCAACCGCCAAGGATCTGCCAGGAATATCACTGTAAAAGTCCAGTTCATGTATGGAGAGGACCCAAGCAATGCTATGCCGGTGAGGAAAGTACTTTGTGCTCCATGTGAATGCTGCATGCTAATAAGGCAGAGCACACATTGCAGTTGTAAAATCCCTGCATTAAAGAAAAGCTCACCGAAATACATTTCAAAATAACAAGTTCAGAGGAATAGAAAATTACAATATTTCAGAACAAAGAGTACATTTGTACAGAGTTTGCAAAGTAACAATGTAGTAGCTAGTATTTTAACCTGAGATGTTTGCAGTGGACACCCTTGTGTTTGGAATAGCATCTCTGCTTCCATGCCAAAAAAATTAAAGGTGATAGTTATACTTGTGTTCAGGGCCAGAAGTGATCAGCACTTGGTGAAGATCTGCGTAGGGGTGGTTACATTCATCAGTTCTTCAGCCATATCTGTGTGCATGTGTAACTGGGATTATTAAAATTGCGAACTCTTTCAGTGACTAAGTAAAACATTGCATATAAGTGAAGGGGCACGTAACAAGGAGATGTGACTGTACACAGCTACAGAGACTTGTGCATGGAGCTGTAAATGTCTCTGTGGGATTATGGAACAAATTCTTGGCACAGTTTTACAGGGGGATTTCTGTGGTTTTCTTCTTTTTTGCAGGTCATCTTTGGCAAATCTAGCTGTCCTGAATTTTCCAAAGAAGCATACACAGCTGTAGTATATCACAACAGGTAAAACACATGACAGCTTGTGAAAGGGCGTGACCCCATTGGGATAGTATGATTCCACCCAAAGGAAATTTACCAGTGTGAAAGTGGAGTAACTCACCCGTGACTTTGTCTCAGTGTTAATTATTTAACAATGACTATCTTGGTTAGCACTCACAACAACTGCAGTGTCAGTTGATACTGTCATTAAGAGTTTTGCCATGACTAGGAGCCGGAGTCTTTGTTTGCTCTGGTACAAATCAGCATTGTGTCAGGGGCTCTGATCCTGAGCACGTAGCCCTACTTGGCAGATGCTGTAAGTATGAGCGTCAAGTTAGTAGTCATGAGGATTTATGTTATAAACTCATGTTCGCATGTGCTTTGTTATTTTGCTGGAGCCTTTTAGACTTTAGTTACAAATTGGAAGTATTTGGTCTTGAAAATAATTTTGAAGGAGTGTTGAATCTGGCCTTAACATGTTGATTGCCTTTGTAGCTGTACTGGGGAGAGATATAGTGGGGTGAGAATCCTGTCCTGCAGGTTGGGGATTGTGGCAGTCTCCACCTTGAGACGAGTTCATTACTCGTGGGGAGCAGTTCAGAGTGCCTGTGTGAGGAGGGGGCTGCCACTTTCATTTTTTGTGGACTGTAAATGCATATTGGAAGTTTTTCCAGTCCTTGGTGATCAGAAAGGGAAGCTTTAATCCCTTGGGATAGTCCGTATACTGCCTTCCCTCCAGATACTTCAACTCAAAGGATTTGGTCTTGAGCATAAGATAGTAAACCACACTGTTAGTATCGATGACTCAGTTGAGGGTCTGGTCTCTGCACAGATCGCCTGATTTTCATGAGGAAATCAAGATTAAGCTTCCAGCCACTTTAACCGATCACCACCACCTGCTTTTTACTTTCTACCATGTCAGTTGCCAACAAAAACAAAACACTCCCCTGGAGACTCCAGTCGGATACACCGTGAGTGTCTTTCAGTCTCTATGTTTTTCAGCACAGGATATATTCATAATGCAATTGTTTGCAATTTGTTTAGCATCACTGTCAACTCATACTCCATTGTAGAATTTGCTAATTTGACAGTCAAGGCTGCAAAGTTCAAGAAAGCCTTAAGAAGTGTGTGGTTTTGTTTTTTCTTTTGTTAATTCCTTCTCCTTGAAGTGGATACCGATGCTTCAAAATGGACGGTTAAAGACTGGTCAGTTCTGCCTTCCTGTTTCATTGGAAAAACCACCACAGGCTTATTCAGTGCTTTCTCCAGAGGTGAGTTGTTCTTTGTGCTGAAAATCAGCAGGAGAATACTTCTGTTAAAAAGTCAAAGAATGTATGTGTACGTATACATGTGTGATTGTGTGTGCATGTGTATTTTTAACTCTTAGGTTATTTATTCCTTAAATACTGTTAAGTTTAGATAGGTGTGTGTATGTTTGTGTGTGGGCACATGTTTGTGATCTGACAATAAAATGAAAAGAAATGGCAATTTTAATTAGAAGTACCTTAGCTCTGCTTTCTGTCACATCCTCACTCATCTTTCTGTTAACCTGCAGGTTCCACTCCCTGGAATGAAGTGGGTGGATAACCACAAAGGGGTTTTCAACGTAGAGGTTGTTGCTGTATCATCCCTCCACACTCAGGTAAATGTTGAGAGTAGTCATTGTAATAAAAAGAGTTTGATAGTCTTTTGACAGTTGAAACACTGTTAGAGTTGATACTGTGAAGAGTATAATAATTACTTGCAGTGAATTACAATCTCATTTTCAGTTCTGAGCCAGCAGACCTGTTATTCCACATTCTGCTGTGAGTATATCTGAGAATTTCTGCTTAAAAATGAGTAGTTTGGCCTTTATTCACAGGGAGTGAATGGCCAGCAGTGTTTTCAGACCTCAGACTGTTGTGTTTAATACAACAGATCTAACATACAGTCCAGGCATATGACATTTTGTTGTTTTTCCCCTCTGCTTCTTTTATTTCTCCATGTATTTTTCATCTGTCTTTCTTTGATCTGAAAAGAAAGATGAAAATAATTTTGACTAATCATTTCAACTTTTGTTTTGTTAATTCCCAGTATGTCATTTGATGTTTTTTGTGTATTTTATTTGTGTTGTAAATAGTAACATGATTTTAGTGCATTTTTGTCTGTTTTTCTAAGAATACACAGTCTGTGGGTCCTCTAGTTTTGCCCTGACAACTTCTGAACATTGGCTGATTTCAGTTGAATTAGACATATGGGCATAGCTCTCAAAGATGTTGAGTTTCTGCTAATTTTGTGAGATTTAAATGGTCAGATAGAAGAATGAGGGAGAGAATCCATCCATGAGGTACAAATCCATAGAAAGTGGAGTTACTTTTGGAGCTTCTTGCTGATATTTTTTTTTTGTTTGTTTTGTTTTTTTTTGTTTTTTGCTTGTGTGTAGGACCCTTATCTTGACAAGTTCTTTGCACTTGTCCATGCTCTGGATGAGCACATGTTCCCTGTGCGAATAGGAGACATGAGAATTATGGAAAACAACTTGGAAAATGAACTGAAGAGCAGCATTTCAGCTTTAAATTCCTCTCAACTGGAGCCGGTAGTGCGATTTCTTCATCTCCTGCTTGACAAACTGATTCTTCTGGTAGTAAGACCTCCTGTCATTGCAGGCCAAATAGGTATTCTATTTAAGTTTTATAGAGAATTACATAGCTGCAAGTTTGACAGTTCCAATTCTACCATATTTATGTAGAAATGAAAAAGTCCATTTTTATGCCTTATTTTAGTGCCACTAATATACCATGTATCTTCAAAATAAAACATGCTGGCTTCCAGATCAGTGGTGATATACACAGAAGCAATATTTAATACAAAGGTTTGCAAGAATGACTAGTAATTTGGTGTCCACATTGAGACACCAGAAAGGGGCCTGACTTTCATGAGTTGGATGCTCAGCATTTTCTTAGTACTGGAGCCTGTTAAGGTGTCTCCATACTGACATTCAAAAACTAAGAATTTCAGCCTTACTAGTCACCTTGGAAAATCTTGAAGTAGGTAAGATAAGAACATACAGATGCTGTATATTCGTCTAGCTATTGTGGATCAGATACTGTCAGCATGAATAATGCCTCCTTTTGCTCTCTGTTATGAGTATGCTCTGGCAGTAGAAAAAAATCTCAAGTGGAAGTCAGGATTAGATCGTTAGTATTTAAAATAGCAGTTGGGATTTTTCATAGGAAACTTGAGTTTGTACATGATGGAATATAGGTATCTAACACTGCTTTAAAAATAGCAATTGTTTATTTCAGAAAGGTTATCTTTCTGGGGAAGAATTTTGCTTGAATTTTTATTTTTTGTTTTAAAGGTCTTTAAGTGTTCTGTATTGGTTTAGTTTGTCTGTATAGAGCATTGAGAACATTAGTGTCTAGTTTTTAAAAAACTAAGATGTACAGTCTCCAGCTGCCATCTACTTCATCCCTAATTTGTTTAAAATATCTACCTTGGTCCCTCTGTAGATTTCTGCACTAATTTTTAGATCAGATTTTTTTCCAAAACAGAATGGAATTGTTCTTTTTGATATAGTTTATATTTTGGCTAAGGCTTAAATGGAGGAAATAATTAACTGAGCAAAATATGATAAATATCCAAAGGATATTATCCATCAATTAAACAAGGACTTGATCTTATTACCATTGCCATTGATGACCAAAGTTGGGCTGATTCCAGAAATCAGGCCTAAATTCATTAAATTTGTTTATTAATAAAAGTGGAAGCTTATCACTGCAACACCTGTCTTCCTGTCAAGCTGTTTATTAGACGTAGTTCAAATACCAGGTTCAGTTTTTCATGAGAAATGCTTGCTATACTCTTAACAAGCTTTACCATTTATCCTTTAGAAGGTGGATGAAATGCACATTTAGGACTTGCTCATGGGTACTGCTGCAGTCTAAAACAAACTCCTCACTTATTACTTTCAGTTAACCTGGGCCAAGCGTCTTTTGAAGCGATGGCATCAATCATAAACAGACTTCACAAGAACTTGGATGGAAACCAGGACCAGCATGGCAGAAACAGCCTTCTTGCTTCCTATATTTATTATGTTTTTCGCCTACCGAATACCTATCCCAATTCACCATCACCAGGTAGCTCTTTTTTCATTTTATTTCAAGTCACGGTTTGTTAAAAGCAAGCAGAAATTGCTTGCTGGCAGGTGCTCTTGAGCTCCAACTGCATGGCTGGTTCCCTGCCAAGCCCTGTTACTAACTTTCTCTTATGATCCAATGTACCCGTGTACAAGATTAGTTTAATTACAGTTAGCCGTGTCAGAGTTTTAACTATCTGATGATCTTAAATAAGTGTCACTGCTGAAAGACCATGAGGCTTAAATATGGCAAAATACTAGTTTGGGGTTTTGGGTTTTTTTTGGTTTTGTTTTCTGTGGCAAGTAGACAGATGTGGTATGCTCTTGGCCTGTCCTGCTTCCCAGTCTCCTTCACTAGTACTTTCAGACTTTCATCCAGTTCCAGAAAAACTTGATACGCTGGCAAAGGAGTGTGAAATTCTTGAAAACACATGTCTGGGTACAGGAGGGAAACAAATTAATTCCACCCCTGCTGACAACAAGGGATGTATCTGCATGGGGGAAGAGATGGTGTGAATGACAGCCACAGAAAACTAGGCTTTGGAAGGACTGTTGTGCACAGCACTTGCTTCTTGCATGGAGCGGAAAACCTTGGAGAGGTGTTGGGAAGGTTGTGTACTTAAATTTGTGCCCAGTTCTTTGGTGGTTTTTGATTCTGAAGTCTGGCAAATATCCCTCTAGCTAAAGACATACCTCACGCTGGCTGCCTACATCCACAGGGAGCTTCCTGCTTCCCACAAATCAGTGGATAAAATAGCTTTTTAATCCCATCCCTTTCTCCCTGCTGCTTGCCTTGGAGAACCAGGCAGGGGAAGGCACAGAGAAGATTTCCTTATGGGCCAGACCTACTGGTTATCCAGAGGGTTTGCTGCATCAGACTGGTGTAAAGCTGCATGGCAACAAAGCTCTGACTGATGGTCTAACTGGATGTTCTTTTGTACACCACCGTAGGTCCCGGTGGCTTAGGGGGATCGGTGCATTATGCCACCATGGCTCGGTCTGCTGTCCGACCAGCAAGCCTTAACTTGAACCGCTCACGGAGCCTCAGTAACAGCAACCCAGATATATCTGGGACCCCCACCTCGCCGGACGATGAAGTTCGCTCGATCATTGGCAGTAAGGTACACATGCACTGCTGAGGGTCTTACAGGAACTTCAGCATCTTTTATTTAATCTTTAAAGAAATAACAGGGAAGTTTTTGTGATTTTTTTTTTTTTTCCTATGAAAAGATGTCCTTACTAATGGCCCCTTCTCAGACTTCTGGCAATTGCTGATAACACTACTGAAACTCCACTCCTTGAAAACAGTTGCTGTTCTCTCTGACTTCTTGGAGACCATCCTGGCAGTTTTACTTCCACAAGTGTGGTGGCTAGGTGCGAGAGTCCTTCTGGACTTGTCTCCCCAAGACTAGTAGGACAAGAATGATTTTACTACCTCACTTTTCACATGGCCAGCAGCCATATCCTCTGACCAGCTCTGTTATGTCTCCCCAAACCTTGCATCCCCTAACTTGCCACCCTGTGATCCAACTCTTACCTCCCAAACCAAAACTCTCTCTTCTCCTCTGCATTCAGCGCTAATGGCTGTTCAGATGCTTTCTCTACTACTTATGTCCAGAGAAGGTACGTTGCACACAGCAGGAATATTCCTAGTCCCTGCAGGGGCCAGAGAGGATTTCAGATGGTTAGTTAGTGAGTGAGCCATAGTCAGGCCAGCTGAGCTGCAGTGTGAATTTGTGGTGTGCTAACTCTGCACCCACACTGACTCCTCGCACCGAAAAGTGACTTTCTGGTGCGGGCACGTTAGTGCAGAGCATCTTGCATGGTCGTACTTTGGTCCTTAAGGGCTCGGTACACGCATCTCCTGCAGAAGGGCCTGTACCTCTCTGGTGAATTGCAGGCACATTGGACTGCTACAGTCCCAATTTGAGCACTTCAGTTTTGTGCCTGAAATAGGTGGGATGAGCCAGGGCAAATCTGCTGTGTTGGTAATTCCCTTCCCTGAGAGGGGCACCTTAGCTTGGTTGGGGTTCTCTTTTTTTAATCTTCAAACTGTGATCACTTACACCAAGATGAGATGCTTCCCTGCCTGTGACCCTTCAGTCTTCCAGCACAGATGAATTCCTGAGCCTTTTCAGAGAGCTGTTATGTTCGATCCTTTGGAAGATCAGTGAGCAAGTTTGTTAAAGCCACCAGCCTGACCAGGCAGGCTTGACACTGGTTGGTCCTGGGTTTTATAAGAGCAAGAAAAACATAGTTTCAGAAAGAGATTACCAATTTTAAATGAACAACAACATAATTTGCTGACCAAATAAGAGGCTGAAGAAGTGTGGGTAGGCAAATCATTATTTCTCACATCAAAGTTTGCACTTAGAAGTCTTAAAATATTTTAAAGACCACTTCAGTATCTTGCTAATTAAACAACCCTGACCTTTTGTGAAATGCCATAGGCACTAATGGGCATACGGAATTTACACAGGCTATCAGAAGTTTAACACGTGCTGGCTTAGTGAATAATGTCATGATACAAAATGAAGAGAGGCTTTCTTCTAGAGATGTACTCCAGGCTTTAAAGAAAAACCTGTTCTGTGAATAATTGTTGAGGGAAAAGTTTTCTTTTAGGGTAGTCTGAGCATTGGAAATTAAGCTCAGTTTGACTATACAGACTTTTGGCTGAATATAATTATTTCTGCATGTTAATATCAATAGACAAAAATAAGTTACTTATTGAGATGTTGAAATAAGTAGAAGGGTGCAAAAATTCCTATTCTGTTTTTCCAAGTAATGGCTTAAGCGCATATGCCTAAATAGGGAACCTGCATTTCAAATTAGAATCTGTTGTGGGAGGCTTTCTGCTTTAAAAAAAACCAAATAGCATTTTGTTGTTTGATGGAAGTCTTCTTAGTCCAGTCCTATATTGTTTTTTTATTGTAATGCAAGACATTACAAGGCCAGGTTGGATGGGGCTTTGAGCAACCTGGTCTAGTGGAAGGTGTCCCTGCCCATGGCAGGGGGGTTGGAACCAAATGATCTTTAAGGTCCCTTCCAACCCAAACCATCCTAGGATTCTATGATATTTATAGGTTTGGTAAATATACTTTAAGTCTCCCCTTTATCAGCTTCTTACTTAATTTTGAAAATTCAAATAGTCATCCCCTTTACAGGATTTGGAAGATTTCTGTTTATTTTCAAAAGAGAGGAGGTTTTAGCTCTGTCACTTACTATGCCTTCATTTGTGATTTGAGGCCATGTAAATTTTATTCCCTACTAAAGCAAATTTATTAAGCGTCTAAAAAGACCTATGGTGAGATTTTTATGCTTTAAGTGTTCCTGAAATGTTGGAGGTGTGCTGGGGAAAAAAACAGAAAAGATTGTGGAGTTTCATTGCTCCAACAGTGGATTTTCACAAATGTGTGTTATGGTCCTGCACAGATCCAGCTGCAGGTTGAACCGCAGAGATAGAACAGAATTTAGTAGCAGTTTTGTGAACTTTTGAGTGACTTTGCCAAGCAATAAGAAGCTCTTGTACTCTTTTATTTTCCAAAGAGGGAAGAATCTTTCCCTTGTCAGATTTTTACAGAATGACTTCTGCTTCTACAAACTCAGTATATGTTTAACTTTATCCTCAGAACCAGAGTGGCATGATTAGAAAGCCTGTGAGCAGAAATGTAAGTGTGATAAAGGCATTTTCAAAATTAGACCAGATTTTACAAAACATGAGCTTAGTTCAGCATTCCGCAAAGTCCTTTTGACTTTAATTCACTGTGAGCAAAATAAAGCGTGTTTATGGGTCGGAGCATGGCAGAGAGCTTTGATTCATTTCTTCTAAAAAGTAATTGAGATTAAAACACTCTCCTTATGTGTTCAGTATTTTTTTTTTATTGGACATCTTAAGCAAAATTACAGCATTGCTGTACTCTGCATAGAGGATAGCTCAGTGGATTAATGGTTTGAATCCCAGGCTACAGCTCTGATGCTGGGTTCAACCTGGAGGTGGATTTTTCTTTGCTGAGAGAAATAGATTGTTAGGCTTGGTGGACTTTGCAGCTGATGATAATTGCTGTGATGAAGTGGGCTGCACCTTTGCTTCATGTCTTGGGAAAAAGCCCTAGGTTGGCATGAAAACCAGGAAGAAAGCTCTTGCTCAGATGAGGGTTGAAACCAATGTGTTGAATTTATAAGGAACTGCTATTCAGTTGTGGCTTTGCAAAACTGCCTCCATTAGAGCTGGTTCCTGGGATCCAGGAAAGTCCATGGCATCCCACTGAATGTTCCTGACTTGGGAGCAGCCTGGGTGACAAACACAAGTTTAAATTTTTCCTTTTCTTCTTTCTGAGTGTCTTGAGAGGAGAAGGCGGGGGGGAGAGAGAGAGAGAGAGAGAGAAAGGAGGAGGAATTCACAGAAATTTTGCCCATATGATCCGTTGCAGGAGTAGAATTTGGAGTGCAAACTAGATTGAGCTTTTAAAAAGCAGGATGATTTTTCAAATATTTTGCTTGGCAGAGCAGGTTGGTCCAGAAAAGGTATGTGCTCTTTCTTCTCTTAGCCGCGCTGCCCAGAGAAAATACCCGAGTGTCCATATGAAATCCTGTTCACAGGGTTACTCTGCCAGCAGTGCTGAACTTTCATTCCATGAGTAGGAAACCCTGTGAGAGCTGACAGTCAGTCTCTTCAAGGTTTCTCAGCATTTCTATAAGAGGTGTAGAGCTTATAAACTGTGGGCTAACAAGCAGTCTACCCAAAAAGTGCTGGAAACCTCAGAGAGCATCCTTTGTGGTTTACACATCTGTGCGCCAATTTTCCTCTGTCACACTGTAAATCTATGCTGGCTCCATCTACTGAAGTGGATGGGTTTAAACTGATCAAAGGAGTGGGATTTTTCAGGAAGAGGATAGGTTTTGAATGTCAAGCATTACAGATAGGACAGGTTGGACCAGAGCTGTCGACAGTATTAATGTGGTGTATGTGCGTGATATAAAATAATCCTCTGGACTAAAATGTCTCAACAGACACCTGAGAATTCAGGCTGCTTTAACAGTGCTAACTGATGATGTGTTTGCAGTGTACCCGGTTTGATTGCTTTTCAGGACTAAACTTTGACTACTGTATGGCATGCAACATGTAATATTTCTTTCCTTTCCCAACTGCTTTCTATTACATGCCCAGGGTTTAGACCGCTCCAATTCCTGGGTAAACACTGGTGGTCCAAAAGCAGCCCCATGGGGATCCAACCCCAGCCCAAGTGCTGAGTCAACACAGGTGGTGTCTTCGGTAGAGGTTTTTCTGGCTTTGTTTTCCCTGATGTTTCCCTGTAGAATATCTTCCTTTCAGTGTATACTCCAATTTTGGTGGTTTGTTTTTTTTTTATTATTTATTTATTCCTTGAAAACTTTGTGAGTTTTATTTTATAAATTAGCATCTTCTCCCCCACCACCTCACCACACTGCATGAAAAACCTCAAAATGCGTGAACGTGTCCCCTTCTTTCATTTCAGTGGTTGCTGGTCTGTGAAATGTAAATGCTGTGACTGCTTTTCTTTTCTTTTCTCTCTCTCTCTAACACTAGTTTCAGCTTCAGGTGGAGCACATTTCTAAGTGGGAACATTAATCACAGCTTCATAGTTTTGTCCATGTTTGCCATTTCTTTTGATGTTGTGAACCATTTTGCCATTTTCATCAAGCATTTAATATTCATCATCAAGTAATCCTTCATGACTGTTTGAGTGGAATATTGTTGAACCAAAATTGATTACCACATGTAAAATTCTCTTAAAACATGTAAATTTGAGTGCTGGAGCCAGTGACTTGCTAGGGCAAATTATATCTGTTCTGTGTTGCAAAGTATGAAAACTTTATAGCAGCTTCAGTCAGAGTTATTTAGCCCCTATTGCCTGCTGCTTTCCACTGCATGGTTGCCTTGAACGTACCTCTCAACTGTACCTCCTTTCAAGTTTATCAGTCTTCCAGAAATATTTAGTCTTGAGTTCACATGCACTCATGGCAAATTATTTCTATCAAAAACAGAACTTTAGTAATTTTCTCATTCCCTGTGCCAGTAGCAGCATCGCTGTGGGTTACATCCCCACATGCTTGGTGTCTGGTAGATTGAGAGGTATGGACTGAAATTACAAGTATTACCTCCTTGATGTATGCATGTTGATAAAATACAATGATGAAAAAGTTTCATGCTTTGCAGCATTAAGTGTCTTTGTGCATAAGAACATGCAGTTATTTAAATAGCCTGTATGTCTTAAAACAATAAAAAGTACTGTCATTTTGTTTAAACCAAAACTGTAAATGAGTAAGAGTTTGAGAATGCATAAAAAGGTGTAAAGACAGTAAAAGACTACAGTTGGAACAGTATTTTTGTAAACGTACATTGTCCTTGAGCTGCAAAACCCATCCACAGCAAACTTTAATGTCCTGTCATCATTCATTCATCTCCACTCCGTAGGCTACGGATCGAAGTTGTAATCGTATGTCTTCGCACACTGAGACGTCAAGTTTCTTACAAACATTAACAGGACGATTACCAACTAAAAAGGTAGATTTCAGTGAAGACAATTGATATTCTGGGGCAGGGAGGTCAAGTCATTCTGAAAACATGATGCAAACTATTCTTTTATTTATAGCCTGATTTTTTCCGAGGTCATTAGGAACTGCTGTTGCACCTCTGAATATCCAGGCTGTAGTGAATATGAAGTATTCCGACAGAGTTGAATTGGGAAGAATAAAATGATCAGGAGTAGCTTGTCTGATTTAATGTCCATAGTGTTTGGAAACTGGCTTTCAAAAAATATGGATAGCACTGTCTAGGCACATAAATGGTACATTCTTATGTGCAAAATTATAATGTGTTAGATGGCTAGCATTACAGATGTGTGCTGAACTCAGTTAGTTATATAGGTGTTAATCCAAAGTGACTCCAGAAAGTGCATGGGAGTTACTTTGAAAGTGCACTCCTTTAGAGGAGACGAGATCCTACTAAACAATGTCAGAAAGACAAAATGCCTGACTTTTTGTGTAATGAAGATGTGAACACTGACAACGTCCAGTCTGTGGGTTGGTCCTCTCAAGAAAAGAAATCAAAAAGCTGTTTCTTAGCCCCATGTTTCTTTCTTACTGTTTTAAGTCCTTTATCACAGTAAATATACATCTTTGTACAAATCGCTTTATATGTCCACTTTTTACTCCTTTTTCCTGCAAAAATCAGACCAGGCAGAAAGGTAGACTTTTAAACTAAACTAATTTGAGCACCAAACTTTTTTTTTGGGGGGGTGGGGTGGGGGTGGAAAATTCTTTTGACACTTGAAATTCAATTTTGGAGCAAGATGCTGTGAAATGTTTCTCACATCACATATCATAATATCATCCTTCATTGTTAGTTGGGGATTTCTTTAAGGGATGCCACCACTGCTGTCATGTTCTCAGTTATTTATTTTGCTTAACCTCATTGTTTGCCATACTTTCCATGGCCCGTGCTACCATTTCTCATGTGGAATGTTTTGTGAGCTGATCTTGAGGCTCGGGCTAACTCTGGATTTGAATCTGTGTAGCTTTTTCACGAAGAGCTGGCCTTACAGTGGGTTGTGTGCAGCGGGAGCGTGCGGGAGGCAGCCCTACAGCAGGCCTGGTTCTTCTTCGAGCTGATGGTGAGCAAACTGGAAACACCTTGCTTATTGTCTTACGGTTCGTAGTTTAAAACACAAACGGCAACAACTGCAAGTGACTTTGTTGTAATTTATATTCCTATAGGTGAAGAGCATGGTGCATCATTTGTATTTTGCTGACAAACTGGATGCGCCAAGAAAGAATCGTTTTCCTGAGCGTTTCATGGATGATGTAACTGCTTTGGTCAGCACAATTGCCGGTGATATAGTCTCTCGGTTTCAGAAGGTAATGGCGAACAATTAAACTGAACCCGGTCAGAGCTCAGGCACCAGACCTCCTGCATGTTGTTTGCTGGTGCCTAGATCAGGAATTGTTTGAAAACTTACAGTGTGCTCTTCTTCATTTTTCTCTCCTGTTTTTCTCTTCCTTCTCTCTAGGATACAGAAATGGTCGAAAGGCTCAACACCAGTCTTGCATTTTTCCTCAATGACCTGTTGTCTATCATGGACAGAGGATTTGTTTTTGCTCTTATTAAGACCTGCTACAAACAGGTGAATGCAGATAAATATTATGACTTAACTGTGAACCGTAGCATAGCCTGTTACTTTAACTTTCTTTGGAGAGACAGTAAAGTATGGACACAGAATTCTGCTATTCAGGTCTTTTTAGAGCAGCTAGGCATTCTCAGTGGTGATTTAGAGTTTACGCCTCTCTGATTACAGTCTTATATGCGAATTAGCAGTAACTCCCTTGAGTGAATGGACATGCAGCAGGAAGGAAGAATTATTCCCTCTGCTCACCACGTTCAGAGTAATCGAATAAAAAATTAGTAGGAGGTTTTGTGAGGGAGCTCAGACTATTACAGTTTGTCAGCAGGTCTCTCAAGGACACATTGACCCTGCATGATCGTATTGATCACCAAACTCCCCTTCCATCCTTCTGAGAATGCAGGGTCTCCTCCCCCATAAGGAGGGTTCCTGTGTTATGCATTGGGAAGCTTACTCGCAATGTTGTGGCAGGGAAATCACCTCAAACCACAAAGTTTCATTTGACTACAAACATCCGTGCTGACACTCTGTACAAAGGAGATGACAAGGTATCAGGAGCTTAGGCTTAGACTCATTTTTGCTGCAGTCTAAAACATTTTATGTAAGGGGCAAGAACAGCAATAGCAGTTGAGCTTTGTTGCCTGCTGTGTATTAGCCAACCTGCATCTTTGACCTGTTAATGCATCACACTTGTGTGGTCCCACTTCTCATAACTCCCTACCGAAATCAAAAGGATGTGGGTATCATGTGTGAAGTACATAGTTCTTTATTTGTTATATAAATATGGCTGTTCTGTACATTTTGTATTGATACATTTCCTGTTGGCTGGGATGTGTATGGCTCCTGCACATCAGAAGTTTAATCTGTAGCACAAAGAAGTGATGTGGGTGCGACCATTTAATGATTCAAGCTCTTCAGTTCTTGCTTCGGAAGTGTTTTTTGGGACCAGTGGTGGGACGGGGGGCTCGTGCTACATTTATACTCTCTTTTGGTGCTAACTGCAATTTTATGGGCTAAACTTGCCAGGTGTCTTCAAAGCTGTATTCCTTAACAAATCCAAGTAACCTGGCATCTTTGAGGCTGGACTTCCTTCGCATCATCTGCAGCCATGAACACTATGTCACCTTGAATTTACCCTGCAGCTTGCTCACACCACCTGCATCTCCATCACCCTCTGTGTCTTCAGCAACTTCTCAGGTACAGTGTGACAAAGATCCTTTGAGGAAATGCAAGCTGAGCTTTGTTCTGAGACTTAAATCATATGAGGCAGTTGAACCGCCCATATTTTCAGTCTCTGCTTGCTAATGTTTTTTGAAAGTGTTTATTTAGAAATTGTTTTTTCCTGCCACATAGGTTTTGACTTCTTTTGATCTTTTATTGTTGAAAAAAGAATGCCCATATCCCTATCCTCATAGTGACCACACACTGTCCTTAGGGACCTAGTCCCCTCCTATATTGGACAAACATGTGACCATAAATGAGCCATTAAAGAAAATGCTCTGTCCAGCGTTACCCTTTTCTTAGAAAACAAGGGTCTTTCTAGCACACTGTAGCTTAGTCCTAGCCTGCTCAGAAAAAGTAATTTGAATTAGCAAGCGTGTTATTCAAGTGGATTAATTAGTTGCAAAATTATGTAAACTAAATCAAATTAAAGCCCTCTTTAGCCTGAATAAGAGCATCCATACCTGAGTTAAAAGTTCAATTAACCCACTTTTAAAGGTTATTTGGCTTAACTTCCCTAGGGCCTGCCCTGTGGGTGGGAAGGCAATAACAACAAACAGAATTAATGGAAGAGTTAGTGAGCTTGAATGTAACGTAAGTAGATGTGCCTAGATCCAAACAAAAAAGCAAAAAGGTAGTTTATGTGAGATTGTCTTTCATTCTGAAAACTGTTTCTAGTGTATTTCATAACCTTTGACACTGTTCCAAGGGGCCTCATTATGCAACTTCTGAAACTTGATTTTTTTCAGAGTTCTGGGTTCTCCACAAATGTCCAAGACCAGAAGATTGCAAATATGTTTGAATTGTCTGTGCCTTTCCGCCAACAGCATTACTTGGCCGGGCTTGTGTTAACAGAACTGGCTGTCATTTTAGATCCTGATGCAGAAGGGTAAATCTTTACAATTTTTTTCCCCCAGAGTTTTCTGTAATTCCAAGCAAACGGTGGATACAAAGCAAGTTCTGTCATGGCCAGAATTGATGTAAATTTGTGAGCTGAGAATATAAGAAACCAGTTCTTTAAGAATCCTCTTCTTTCTCCCTACCTGTCATATTTCTTACTTCCTTAGGCCTGACTCTGTAAGCATGATTTCAATCACATTTTTCCAGCTGAGAAGAAGGGAAAAAGGTTCCTGCTGGAGCCCCCAGCTGCCACAGGGGCACTGCTGGAGCTCTAAGAGGAAAATAGCTTTTCTCAATTGTAACAAGAAAATAATTTTCAACATTTAGGAAGTCTCTGTTGCTGGTGGTTTTAAATGTTACAATGTATTTTGCCTGTGGTCCTCCCGGCTCTTTTTAAAGGTAAATTATGCATTGATGAGGCCCCTGCGGGTTACATAAATAGACAGCTAGAGTCAAGCATGCAGAGTTTGTCAGTGACTTGCCTGGCTTGTGCAGCAAATAATTTTCTGGACTAGGAGTGTAGCGTGTAGTCCTGACATCCAGTCTGTTACTTGTGTTATTTAGGGCTGTATTCTGCGTTGCCTCTTTAAAATGGGTTTCAATGGAAATTATTGATTGCTTCCACAGTCCTAAGTTCTCTCGCAGGCATTTTTCTCAAGGTGGACTCAGGAATATCAGCCGAGTCGACAAATGCTGATGATTCATGGTTAATTCTGCCCCTTTACCAAGCAGTCTCAGGAGTTAAACATTCATTCTGTTTCCTGTTGGAGAAGAAAGTGATGCCATAAATTAGAATATTTCCTTGTATATGTACATAACACACTGCAGTCCCATTTGTTTGGCCTGAAATGGAAAAAGCAGCAAATCCTTACCCACGTACACTGTCTGCAGAAATCCTTTTTGTAGCATAGGAGCATCCTGCTCACTGGTTAGAAATCAGGTCCTGTCTCTGACCATATTTGCCCCCGTTCTTCACAAACTTTCTGTTCTCACCTGCCTGCCTCTTGAGCTCTCTCACCTTGCTGTTCTCAGCACTTAAGCTTGGACCAGGACAGTAATCTCTGCCCAGCTGCACAAAGGAGCTATCAGCATGATCTTGCTGGTGTCCACTGGGGAGACAGCTCCTCTCTCAAACCTTGTCTAGGCAGAAAAAGCCCCCTGATACCAGTTCAGCTCCAGAGATGCATTTTGATCAAAGCTCCTGAATTTTGGTGGAGATGTATACTAGTGTCATGGTTTAACCCCAGCCAGCAACTAAGTGTCACACAGCTGCTCACTCACTTCTCCCCCCCCCCCCCACTGGGATGGGGGAGAGAATCAGAAAAAAAGTAAAACTCGTGGGTTGAGATAAGAATAGTTTAATAGAACAGAAAAGCAGCAGCTAAGAATGATAATGATAACACTAATAAAATGACAACAGTAATAATAAACGGATTGGAATATACAAGTGATGCACAATGCAATTGCTCATGGCCCGCTGGCTGATGCCCAGTTAGTCCCCGAGCGGTGATTCTCCCCAACCCCACTCCCCCCAGTTTATATACTGGGCATGACATCACATGGTATGGAATACCGCTTTGGCCAGTTTGGGTCAGCTGCCCTGGCTGTGTTCCCTCCCAACTTGTGCCTCTCCAGCCTTCTTGCTGGCTGGGCGTGAGAAGCTGAAAAATCCTTGATTTAGTCTAAACATTAGCAACAACTGAAAACATCAGTGTGTTATCAACATTCTTCTCATACCAAACTCAAAAACATAGCACAATACCAGCTACTAGGAAGACAATTAACTCTATCCCAGCTGAAACCAGGACAAACATCAGTGTGTTATCAACATTCTTCTCATACCAAACTCAAAAACATAGCACAATACCAGCTACTAAGAAGACAATTAACTCTATCCCAGCTGAAACCAGGACAACCAGTAATACATTTGTTTTTTATTGTTTTCCTGAATGACTTGCAGTTTGCAGCTTATTAGCTGTTCTCAGGCTTCAACCTGCATTTGCCCTGGTAGATCCACCATCTAAAGTAAACCAGTCTGTTCAGATCTGCTCTTCCCTTGTCTGTGAAGACTTTTAACGGTCATATGGTATCATCAGCAGGTTATTAGTAGAGCATTCGGACATGCCTGCCATTAAAATATTTGGGCTGCCATTTTAAAAAAGCTCAGAATTGTTCCCAGTTGCATTATCCTGTCCTGCAGCAGGAGTGGAGAGGTATGTCCGTTTAGTTGCTTATTGTGTTAGAACTTTGCCTTAGGTCTTGACAGGTGATACAGAGCCTTACGTGTGTTCTGTCCTTGCTCTTTTTGTTCCATTAGCAAAATATGTTAAATTTTAGCTCACCCATTTATAAGAACTCTTTGGATTGAGTTGGACAGAAATGACTGCGATACACTGGTGCGTTAGAGATCTCTCTGGGCTAGGTCCTGTACAGTAACAGTACAGTTAACTCATATTGCTTTTTTCATAGTGCCCGTGTTGCCCACATTGACTGATGTTACAGGACAGAAGTGAGAAAATCGGAATTTGGCCCTCAGTATTCAGTGACAAAAGTTAGTTTCCCAAAAGTGTGCGGTGTTGACAGGAATTCAGGCCAGGGCTGAGATAACAGAGGGGATGGTTGGAGGGCGGCAAGATCAGTTCATTGCATTATCAGCCAGAAAGATTAGGGGACCATATTTCCTCCTCTTCCCTATGGATCAATCCACCACTGTACCTGCTCTGTTCTGGAAAAGTGAAAAAGAAATCCATGTAGCCCTAGGTTTGAATTACGCTGCTTTATTTGGATGTGTATTCCCTACATGCAGTTCTATGGCCTGCAGGATAGTTTCCCTTGAACTGTTAGAAACACAACTTACGTGCCGCTTCTTCAAAATAACACGAAGACTTTTCTTTAACCTTAATATGAAGGAACCAGTCACTTAAAGAAGCCTTTCCTTCCTAGTTGTTAAGGGTCTCACTAATTACACAAACAAGCAATTGTAGGATCTCATTATGGCTTGATTAAAAAACGCAGGAAAGACGTGTAGCTACAACTAGCTAATGTCCTCCTAACCTGTACTGGTGTCTTTTTAATCATTTTAAACCCCCAACAATCCACTCAAAGCCTCTCGTCTCTTTTAACCAGAACTCAACTCTACTTTTCAGGTAAAGTGGATACTGCCTGAAATTCCGCACTTGTTTTAATACCTCAGGTCTGAACACTGAAGCTTATGTTTTGCTAATGCATAATGTATGAGCTTCCTTGGCTGCTTCATGCATGGGGTAAAGTTGTCTTCTTGGCCTGGTTTGCCTACAGAAGCAAATAGCTACAGAGATACCTGCTATTTGCTCTGAGAGAGTTTTGCCTCTGTGTGGTGGCTGAGGGAATTGAAAGGAGCAGAGCGAGTTCTTGAGAGATTCAGGGGAATTTGTGTTTTTAAGGCATGAGCACCAAGTAGGCTCACGCAGGGTGCCCTGCAAAAGGGGATGGTGCTTGGGCCTTGCCATCGTTTGCATCTTAATAATGAGGAAGGCCATTTTTTGCTCTTTTTCCTTCTACCCCTCCATTTTTTGGACACTTTTTATTCAGAATTATGGATCTGTAATCTACTGTTTTAGTTGAATAATTGCGTGGGGGGTCAGGGAACTGAAGCAGAAACTTCCTGATCATTTGATACAAGCAATCTTCTGTCTTAGGAGGGCTTTTCTTTCTGTAAATGGTGTTAAATAAAAACAAAAAAACCCACAATGAATAGTTTCGCTAAACCCACTGTCCTCTCAAGTTTCTCTCCCTGTTTTCCATATTCCCTAAGTTCTCCTAGTGGTCTTTAGTAGACTCGATACTTCAGCATAGCAGTAGCTGGGGCTTTGTTTTTGTATGGAAAATGTGGGAGTGTTCACATTTTATTGGGTGTGCACCTCCACAAGATATTTTTGTACATTTTATGTGGCATAGTGAAAAGCCAGCCATTTGTAAAATACATGGGAGATCAAAAAACATGTGTAATGGCGGTTTATGTGAAGTTAAAAATAAAAACCAGGATTTTTTCTTTTTTTGAAGCCCCTTAGTTACAAAGTGTAGTTTGCTTTGGAGATATTAACTAATCTGCATGACCCAACTGTCTTTTAACAGTTTATTTGGATTGCATAAGAAGGTCATCAATATGGTACACAATTTACTGTCCAGTCACGACTCGGATCCGCGGTACGCTGACCCACAGGTAAAGGCCCGGGTGGCAATGCTGTATCTACCTCTGATTGGTGTGATCATGGAGACCGTGCCTCAGCTTTATGACTTCACAGGTATTTTTTATTCTGTGCTTTGAATATACGTTCATCTGCTCAGAAGACTTGAGTGTTTGGGTTCTAAAATTGAACTACAAAACCCTTTATTGTTGGATGTGTTTGTTTCTATTTCTGAATTATAGCTTTGAAATGTTTTCACATCCATTTCCTAAACTGCACTTGCAAAATGTATCTTCAATGACTGTTAATGCTCAAAAGCTGCATTTGCCCACTTGTTTGCATGAAGCGAAAAACTAGCAATGCATTTTAGTTTACATCTGGCTGGCTACTGTATTTGCATAGCCAGCCTCCTTCTATGTTTCTGACCTGCTTTAAAAAGCCACCCCACATACCGTACAATTCCCATAACAATTCCAAAGGATAAGCAGATTTCCTCTTCTTCTTCTTCTTCTTCTTCTTCTTAGTATGTGCTCTGTCAGCAGCTCGTTTCAGGGGTGCTTTGCAAAGCGTTCTGAAGAGCAGCAGAGGTGGGTTATTTCAAATCAGGGCAGGGAGTCCAATCTGGAATAGTTTGGAATTTGGAGTTGTCTTCTACATCCTTTGAGTTTAATGACACAATAAAGCTGCAAGTAAGGATTTGGAGTGAAGTATTCAAAGGGACAAAAGGTCTATTTTCAGAAGGGTTCTAGATACTGAGGTTGTGTAGGTTGCATCTGAAAATTGTTGTTTTCTTTGCTTTGTATGACCTCAAATAATATTCCTGTTTACTTGCAGGACCCCATGAGTGTGATGATTTTCATTTTTGCATTCCTAGACAGTTCAATGAAACTAGCACTGCGGAGGGAGGCTGGGGAGAGAAACTTTGAATTTGGGGATTGACTAGATGCACGTGTTTCTCGGCAGAGAGTCACAATCAGCGAGGGAGACCAAGCTGCGTTGCTGTTGATGATTACGAAAGCGAGGGTGGAAGCATGATAAGCCAGACAGTTGCCATGGCCATCGCAGGAACATCGGTCCCTCAGCTCACCCGGCCCAGCAGTTTTCTACTCACCTCATCGGTACAAAGCCATCTCTCCCTATTCCTTGACTCTTAGTCTGTGTCAATAAGCAAATATTTACGCATGCAGGTCTTGTGGGGCTGATCAGTGAGTGATAGGGACTCACATCGGTTTGCAGCTGGGTGTTACACAGGGAGGCAGAGGGTGAAAGACGAGGGGAATAAATCACGCTTGCATGTTGTTGTGCATGTCTTGGAGAGGGTATAAGAAAATGCCAAGGAGGGATAAAAATCAACAAACCTCAGAAAATGGAAGAATTCTCTTTTCTGATAAAGATTCCCTTTTTCTGAAACAATCTGATAAAAGCTCTTTGAAGTGCAATGGTCATTATGAGCTGTAAGCCCTAAGCAAAAATTCCTACCACATCTAGATCCCACCTAGCTGAAGACATAAATGGCCCATTTCCCCTGTTCTCTGCACAGGGAGGGAATCCTCCTGATTCCAGTAGCAGGCAGGCCCTTCCATTTCTCCCTCCTCCTCCCCTTACTCCTTCATCAAGACCCCATTTTGCTGGGTTTTACATGCACTCAAAGTGAGACACTGGTACATACATGAGATAACGAATGGACCCCCTCTGCTTAGCTGTTAACCTGCTGGAGGTTATTAAAGGCATCTTGAGGGAAGTGGGTGTTTGCTGCCTGAACAGAAACTCATTCATGTAATGTGATTATTTTGGTTCAAACTGCTGCTTCACTCTTGTGACCTGACTGTCTGTGGGCTCCACTGAGCTGTTGGGTTGAGAAAGAGAAATATGTGTCTCCTGGTTGTTAGTAAAAAATGTCTATTCACCTTCTGTTCTGTTTGGTAATCATTTAGGCTGGGGTGGTAGCTGGTACAGATCCTTTTAGTGGTGATTGAAGTGTTTGGACATGAAATACAGTGTGGCAAATGTACTGACCTGTCTGTTTTAGAGTGGCAGGCAGCACTCCACCTTCTCAACAGAGTCCAGCCGCAGCCTTCTGATCTGTCTCTTGTGGGTGCTCAAGAACGCGGATGAAAGTGTCTTGCAGAAATGGTTCACAGACCTGTCAGTGTTGCAGCTCAATCGCCTGCTGGATTTGCTTTATCTTTGCGTATCCTGCTTTGAATACAAGGTACTGCTATGTCGTTTAAACCTCCTGAAGTTCCTTCTAGGGCTTGCTGAGGAACTTTCTGCAGTCGTGTCAAGGATGGGAGCGTAAAGGCATTTCCTGCTCTCTCCTAAGTATTTCCTGTATTCAAAATCCCAAGGCTAAGCATGTCTCTGTACAATCTCTAGCCTTTTTCCATGTTTACTTTTCAGCCATGCAAGTGTCTGTGCCTTGTTCTTCTTAAGCAGTTTGTGCTGCTTGCCACTCATCTGGGAACTGCTGCAGTGAAAGGGGATAGCTCTTGGTCATTTTGCTTACTATCAACAAGAAGAGAGGTTTCTGTAGCAATGCTGGAGTCTGGGTAGATTATCCAGCTAGCAACTAAACCTGTATTCCTTTCTTGCTGTATGTCTTTAGACAGGAAAGATATTTTGAGTTGTTAATGCTTAGAAAATATCCCAGATTGAAAGAATCTTCCCTCATGGTCTCATTTGAAACTTGCAGGGCAAGAAGGTATTTGAAAGAATGAACAGTCTGACGTTCAAGAAGTCGAAAGACATGAGAGCCAAACTTGAAGAAGCTATTTTGGGAAGCATAGGGGCAAGGCAGGAAATGGTCCGAAGAAGCAGAGGACAGCTAGGTAAGTAAAGAAGTCTTCTGTGCTGTCCCCTTTTTCCAAAAACTGCTACTCCCATCCCCAACAATTAATTTGCACCCGTCTGTGGTGTGGGATACTACCCATCAAGATCGTCAGACAAAGAGGCCCCCAGAAAAAGCTGTTTGCAGTTTGCAGCATGCTTCACTGGGTCTGCAAAATCTCTACGCTTTCCCCAAGTTCCATCTACAGGCAGCTTGTTTGTTACTTGATTACTTTTATGTACATGTGATCACGTCTCATTTATGGGGTGTTCTTGCCTGAACTTCTTCCAGTGTGGCATCTTTCAGAGCCACCTTCTAGTACATCCTGTTTAAGGATCAGAGTGGAAAACAAACCGCCTGATGTTGCTTTGATAGCTCTGAAAATGCCTGGATATTTCTGCTAACTTAATGAGGATTGAAATAGCCAGTAGTTGGGGTAACAAGCACCTTCTGATGATTTTTGCTGTTTACATTGTTTGGGAGGAAGGATGGCCCTGGGGTTAAGACAAGGATCAGAGCTGTGGTTTTGTCTCCTGCTCTGCCACAGGCGTCCTGGTACATGCGAACCAGTAATTGTAGGCTAAGTTGAATAAATATTTTAGAGCCATAAGTAATGAATCACTTCAGAGAGATGGGGACCTTCGTATTTTTTTTTCTTAATCTGGCCTGATTGCCTTTGTTACTTGAAATTCCCCTGTCTTCCCAGCAGCGAGAATAAAGACATAAAAGACGGTGAGGTAGGAAAGAGGGTCTCGGCACCACCCTGAGAACATGACTGCGTGCCAGTTGAGGACAGCAATATCGGGCTGCTGAGGATTGCGACACCCAGGGTCCTTATGTAGCCCAAGGAAGGTGCTTCTCTTACCAGCCCTGAGAGCTACCTCCCTGATTTGAGTATCTCAGCTGCCTCTCTCTGTTAGCTCTCTAGTGAGCTGGCGTGTGGCAGTGCACAAAGTGGTCTGCGTTGCTCATTGCTCTCTTGCATACAAAACTGCTGCAAAGTGAAGTTGCCTCTCGTGCCACTCAGCAGTGACAATGTTAGGGGCCATGTAGATATCTTGGGTGAGTGCCACAGCCTTGGGCTCTAAGAAGTCATAGTTTGCTGTCACCTGTCACTTGTGAACAAATCTAGAGTTGCTACCCCTGAAAAAAAACTAGCATTAGATGACTGCTATTGTTTTGATATTATCCTGCAGAGAGAAGTCCTTCTGGGAGCGCATTTGGAAGTCAAGAGAATTTGAGATGGAGAAAGGATATGACTCACTGGCGTCAAAACACAGAAAAGCTTGACAAGTAACTCTGCCTTATCCTTCTACATTAACAATGTGACAGTGCCTATGAGAACACAGGGTCTCTCTCCCCATAGAAGGTCAATGGCAGCAGTCCACTTAGCTCTCATCCAAGGAAGTGTGGGCCCTCAGCTGGAACAGGGCTGGCAGTGTGCAAATAGCTTTTAGTCCAACGCTGCCCTATCTAACTCTTTGCTTTTCCACTGTCTCTTGTTTTCTTAGATTTTAAAGTGACATTTAAAGAGACTAATACAATCCATTACCTTCTTAAAATCCTGTAGTAAGCTGTAATTTAGAGAGAAGATCCATTAACAGTTTTCACAGATAGCGTATATATCTCATGTCATATTTCCTTTATTCCGTAAGAGCATTCTGGAGTTGTCAAAGCTCGCTTTCCTTTCCTGTCCTAATCCATCACTTTGATTGTTTTTCCACATGTGCTGTGCTTTTAGAAGCCACAAACCAGCCAGGTACTGTAGCATTGGTGTGCAGTTCTTATAAATGGCCATTTTGTACATCTGCAGACTCAATCATCACAGCATTGTTTGTGATGCTTGGCAGAAGTTTTCAGTGTGTGTGTGCAACTGATTGGAATGAGCTCTTTTTGCTTATTAGACCCGTTTCCTTTAAAATTCCCTCTTTTGGTGTGGTTTAATCCAGAGGGCTCAGGAGTTGTGTTTGAGCTTCGCTGTGCACGTTTTCTGTTTCCTCAAATTGCAACCTGCAGTCTGCATCCTCCCAGCAAAAGAATGATTCCTAATCCTAGGAAAGCAATCTCGGCCCAGGTGAAGCTCTGACGAAACTGAGGAGTGGGGTCCTCAGAGCCAGATGGAGATCAGGCCAAATTTTACCCTTGAAGACATTGATGCTTCCTGGAGTAGAAAGTACATCTTCACAGCTGCTAATTGCTTTGTCCAATCCAAGAATGTAATCTCTTGTTATGTCAAGTAGTGGCTTTTTGTCCAGGAGTCCAGCCCTGTTGAGGCATTGGGAAAGCCAAATGACCAGTGTGTTTCAACCTGCTAATGAAGTAATGCAGATTTAAATTCCACCATTGTACAACTCCAGAGCTCTGGACAGAGTTACACCAGATTAAAATTTGGCCTGAAGAATTTATCAGTTCACTGCTGGCACTGGGTCTGAGCCCTCTCCTTCCCAGAAGGACCTCATGTACATGTTAAACAGCGGTGGAATGCCTTGATGGCCAAAGGATGGTATCTCACCCCACAAAATAATCTGCTTGGATAACTCTACAAACCTGCTTTTTAACCCGCACTTGCTCACTGTGACCTGGGTCCATCACACTCCACTCCTATGGCACTGCAAGTGTGTCTTGTGTCCGTAGGTAGAGTCTGGCCTTTGAAACCTGACAAGCAAGACTTTTCACACGGAGAATTGTGCACAGCTAATTGCAGGTGGTACTATTTTATGCAGATGGTATTCTTTTATATAGGGCCAGGCCCCAAGCCTTCATATTCTGGAGCCTGAAGAGTAGATAATGAGCGTATGACCCAGCTCCCCGAGGAAGCAGCGTGGCAGGGGAGGGTTGCTGCAATACAGGTCCCAGAGCAGACTCAGCTGCCGTCCACTTTGTTGTGTATTTTGCTTGGATTTTGTCAGTTCCCATGGGTCACGCTCCTGCTGTGATTTGCCTTGGCATGAGTCTGTTGGAGATGGCACCTGTGGTAGGGCAGGCCATAGCTGGGCTCGTTAAATATACCACTGGATCTTTGCCAAATGCAGCTCGTGCCAGTGAAATGGGGTGGTTGCTGCTGAATTCCTGGGGCCACCGCCGTGAGTAGGTGTTTGAACTTTGTAAGACTTTCCAGGAAAGTAAGTGCCTGGCATATAACAGCAAAATTTTGTCGTTTTTCTTGGAGAGGCAGATATTCTTCAAGAACTGTAATGTAATGTCGCTTGAAGGGACAAAGATTGCACCCTCAGCTACAACCAGTCTAGCTGCGGGGATCAACGGTGTAGCTATACTAGCTCGTGTAGCACCACCTTGTGTCCATAGCCTATAACATAAACCCATATGTTCTGTTCCTGGTTGTGCTGTTGCATGCCTAACGATGCTACTAAACCGGTTTTGAGTTGGACTTTGATTCTAAACTGTTGTTGTGTTCCTGGGAGAGTAACAAGTGTCAGGAAGTAGTGTGATCTCTCCTAGCATGATGAACGTAAATCCTGTGTAAGTTTGTATATGTAAAAAACCAAGTCTTTCTTCCTGTCCTCTTAATGGATGCGTTGAAATATCCTTGTAGTGTTGTCCGGCAATAACTATACAAATTGTAACTGGGAGTTTCCTGCTAATGAGAACATATTTTTGACTGGAAAATATGTAGATCTACTTCTTAAGCAGAAAGTAATTTTTATTGCTTTCTTTTCTCTGATTAGATCAAGGGCAGAGATAGAACATGAGGCACTTATCGATGGAAATCTTGCAACGGAAGCCAATCTGATTATTTTGGATACGCTAGAGATAGTTGTACAGGTAAGGTTGATAAGAAAATAGAGATGTAATACCGTTACGACCACCTGGCCAGGCAGCAGTTTGTTAAACAAAACCTTCCTGCTGCTCTTAACTGCCTGGATGCTGTCAGAACTGTTCAAGTCCCCAGCTGCAGTGGGGAGGGTGGTAATGCCTCTCCTAATCCTCAGCCCGTAACAATCTGGTTTTACGCTGTAGTAGCTTCCTTCAGTCTTTTTGAAAGTTGTTCCCTTTTTGTAGTATAAGAAGTGGTTGTTCTAAAACTCAGCAATGAACTGTAAAAATTTCCAAGTCCTGACCTTTTCTAACCAATTCCTCTAGTTCTTTCCAAATCTGCCTCAAGTCATTAGGTTCCAGGTCAGCCTCCTGTATCTGTACTTACTTTACACGGTGCAGGAAAGCTTCCAGGCTCCGTGGTTTGTGTGCACAGCCCAGCTATTTCCTCACTCCCCACGGGTGAGCGAGGACACATGGCAGTTTTGTCCCCTGCTTTCTGTACAAATGAAACCTGGACACGGACTGGAAGCAGGTGGTAACAGGCTTACCAGATCCACCTCTGAGCCACAGAGAGACCCAGGAATCCCAAGGGTTGCATCTTACACTTGAATAATGCACCTAGAAGCCAGCTACAGACTTTTCCTCTAGTAGAACAAGGTCACCAAAAGTCAGAGCCTCAGTGGGTAGAAAGCGTCATCGTTCCACCAGCATTAGCGCATGGGTCAGGTTTTCAGTACCTGGGGGTTGAGGGTTGATTCAGTGACTGTTTTGCAGGCCCAGCTAAGTGGGTAATTTCTCCATGCCAAAGCAGAGTTGTTCTCTCTCTCTCTTTTCTCTCTCTCTCACACAAGCACGAAAACACACACAGGAGGTTAATTTTTGCTCATGCAACTCTTGGTTTACTTTTGACTGCAGACTGTTTCTGTGACGGAGTCCAAAGAGAGTATCCTCGGTGGGGTGCTGAAAGTGCTTCTGCACAGCATGGCCTGCAACCAAAGTGCACTTTATCTCCAACACTGCTTCGCCACACAGAGGGCTTTGGTTTCAAAGGTGAATTCTCTGCAGATGTTATACTATATTCTGAGCAATGCTGATGGAGGGTGGGACTGTTTTCTTCCTTTGCATTGGGGTCACTTCACCAAGCATTTACTATTTTGTGCAGTATTGATATGCAGGAAGTGTGGTCTGGGGGTTGATAAAACCTGACTGGTTTTCACGATCAGTACCTGTATTTATGCACTTTGGGTTTGACGGCTGCATGCCACAGTACAGTTCGCAGACTCTGAATGTGGTGTGGGTTCCTGCTCGCTGGCGGCAGGTGGTCAGAGGCTCCTAGCAAGTACAGAGCACAAAACACAGGTGGAATTTAAGTTGTATGAACCTCAATTAAAATTGATTTGTTTTACTGGGCCCATAATTTAAACAATTTCCCAGTTTCTGCAGGTGTACTGGGAAAAACTCAATGTTTTAAGCCTGAGCTTTTGGAACTGATGTAAATTGATCTAAGGGTGTAGATGTAGGGGCAAGTTGTGGGGGTAGGTAAAATGAGTTGCCTTCCAGTGCTGCCAGTGAGTCTTCTTTGCCTTACTGTAAAAGTGAAGTGATTCAAATTAGCATCATTCCCCACAAAACAGACTTCCTCTAATGCCAGTGTACGCTCATTGCTGAGGGTTGCCCTGTTTTTTTGTCTGAGTGCTCGTTCCTGTCTGTCCAAGCACTAATTTTCTCATGTGCTGTTTTCCCAGTTCCCTGAGCTGCTGTTTGAAGAAGAGACTGAGCAGTGTGCAGATCTGTGCCTGAGGCTCCTGAGACACTGTAGCAGCAGTATCAGCACGATACGGTCACATGCGAGTGCCTCTCTTTACCTTCTGATGAGGCAAAACTTTGAGATTGGGAATGTGAGTATCCTGCTGCACTTCATTAGGTTATTACGTGTAAACTGGTTGGGGACTGCTGGATGGAGCTCTGTGTATTCCTGTGGGAGAAAGGCTGTTGGAGGGCTTACCATCGAAATGAGCATGACATGCAAAGGGAAGAGAGGCACGCAGCAGTGGCATGATTTTGCTAAGCTCCTGATCTTGCAGTACCTCACAGTGCTGGTCAGTGCATAGCAGGAGTGTCCAGTCTCCAGTGTCAGAGTCCAAGCTGTATGCCCAGATTATCTTTGCAGGCAAGCTGCCTCTCATGTCGGTTTGTAGAGAGATGCAGAGCCCTGCCTGGAATGTCCACCAGCTTCCAAACCTGTCAGTTTGGAAGGTTTGCCTACTCTTCAGATTGGACAGTTTGCACTTGAGAGGCTGTTTGGAGGAACTCCCCTCTGCTTTGTTTTCACACACCTCTAGGTGAGAGCAGAAATAGCCACACAGCCCTTTCTGTGTCACAGCTAATAGTGCGCCCTTTCTGAAAGGGCTGTGTTAGGGGAGGTGAGTTAGCAATGCTGGGATTTTGTTTTCATTCAGATCTTTACCTCTAATTACATCTTAGCTCGACCCACCCATGTGCACTTTAAATTGTCAAGAAAATTCTCATCTTAACTCTTCCAGCTGGTATTTTGCAGGCATACATGTAGCTATGTATCACAAAGTGCTCCTCCAGCCATCTTTGTTTACACTGTTTTGGTTATAGTCCCCCCGCAGTGAGTAGCAGAACTGGAGGCACCCACTGGTTCTGGGCCCAGGGACTATTAGTGGATTGATAGCAGTGAGTTAACAGTGACTCCAGTTTTTAGGCTAGACCAAACCAAAAGCAACTGTCTGGAATGAAAGCTGTATCACAGGAGGGAGTTGAGCATCGTCCTCTTCAGGGTATGTGAGAGAAGAGCATGCAGAAGGAGGAAAAAACTAAAACTTCTGCAGGAGAATCTTCACCTGGAACTAAATAATGCTGTCATCAGGTTATGAAGTTCAGCAGCACCAGAGGTTTATTGTAATCACTGCTCTGAGACAGCCCTTTCTGCAAAACTTGAGTTTTCTTTTTTGTATCGGGTATCTTTCAGGAGGAGGGTACAATGACCAGAGCACTGATGTTGCAGCAGACTGTTGCAGTATCTCCAGGTTGTTGAAATGCTGTAACAATATCTCTTGCAGAACTTTGCCAGAGTGAAGATGCAGGTGACCATGTCTCTCTCATCCCTGGTGGGGACATCGCAGAACTTCAATGAAGAATTTTTGCGACGTTCCCTGAAGACTATTTTGACATATGCTGAAGAAGATCTGGAACTTAGGGAGACAACATTTCCTGATCAGGTAAAAGAAATACTACAAGAGAAGTAATGTGTAATTCATTAACAGGCTGTGCTTAAACCTTCATCTAGAGCTGGAGAATTTGCATGCATTCCCTGAAGGAGGTACTTTTTTTTTTTTTTTTTAAAATCACCTTAATCAAGGACCTGGGTTTTATGTACTAATTCTGACAACAAGGTGCAAACACACAAAGGTTCAGAGCGACTGTGGTCCTAACATATCAGTGGTTAGCTCGATTCCCATTCCCAGTTCATTACAGCAGTATATTTTTTACAGGTCCAGGATCTGGTGTTCAACCTCCATATGATCCTCTCTGACACGGTTAAAATGAAGGAGCACCAGGAAGATCCAGAAATGTTGATTGACCTAATGTACAGGTAGAGTTTATAACCATTGCACTGTAAGGACAGTAGATGTCAGTGCTCCACACGGTGTTTGAACAGCTTAGTACCTGCTGCACTTCCTGTGTTTAGGGCGTGAGGTATCGTATTGCTGTGAAATTTGAGTGCTTGTTTTTATTAGCAGTTATTTTACTTTGAACTTAATCCCGTTTTACACTGCTTGCCATGATTCACATTTCACCTCAAAACAGCACAGCTTCTTGCTGTTTGGTTTTGGACTCAGATGTTGCACATTTGAGCCCTTATAGAGCTTGTTTTTGGAGCAGTTCCAGGCCTCAGTGCTCATGGACCAATATATACCTGTCTGTTGTGTTTGAATGCGGTTTTGTTTGGCATTTATGTAGCTTATCTTGGATAAAAGTAGTTTGCATTCCCCAGCAGTCTCTAACAATCTCCTCCTCCACCTGAGTAAAGAACTGTCCCTGCTTACATCAGGGAAAACTTAAGGATCTTCCAGGACCTGCTTGCAGAAAAGGCTTTTTGGTGATGGTACATATGATGGTCTCCATATGCAGAAGATATACCAGAGCCGTGTTAACATCCCGACTACCAAATTGCATGGTGTGGTCTGCACAAATGGTCCTGAAGGCTTCTTAGAAGGTGGCAGAGATTTTGTCATAAGTGACCAGGCAGGTCTGCTCTGATTGTCCCACACCTTTGGCTTGCTGCCAGTCTCCAAGTGAAATAGGAGCTTTGGTCAAGAGCTTCAGCAGTCACCCATAAAAGCATTGTGCCATTGGGGGTAGCTGCAGTTGCTTGCCTGCCTCTAACTGGCTCAGAAATTCCTAAAGTATTACAGGGTAACTTTCCGTCTATATAGCTTCTTATCTCATGCATTTCTGGATAGCCTAGCACTGAAGGTGGTTATTATTTAAGTAGAAGTAACTAAATACTAATCACAGACGTTTTCTTTTCAATTAGGATTGCAAAGGGCTATCAGAATTCCCCTGACCTGCGTTTGACGTGGCTGCAGAACATGGCTGGAAAGCACTCCGAGAGGAGCAATCATGCTGAATCAGCCCAGTGCCTGGTCCACTCTGCAGCCTTGGTGGCTGAATATCTAAGCATGCTGGAAGACCGAAAATACCTCCCTGTAGGGTGTGTTACATTTCAGGTGGGAATTATCCTCCGTAATGTACTTTTGGGTTTTGTCATCTGCTGCTGAGATACAGTCTCTCCACATGCCAGGTGTTACTGTGCCTACATATTCGTACTGCACTTACTTAATTTGTTTTGGGGAGAATGCATTACAGCAACTTCTGAAAATTTTTACTATGCTTGAAGACTGTCTTGGTTCCCCTAAGTCTTTACATCCGTGGTCTGAATGAATCTAGTTCTTCTAATTTCTCCATTTAAGTCATGGGGTTTTAACCTCTTTGATTTAGCCAGCGTGTCGTGGGTGCAGTTGATGAAAGTGGTTCCTGTTTAAGCAGGACAATACTGAGCAGAACAAACAAGCACATACTTCGCTTTGAATGTATAGGTCGTCCAGTCCAGTTAGCTTAAGCATGTGCTGAAGTACCGTGCTCGCTCAGAAGGAAATTAAATAAAATGCACGTGAAAGCTGCCTCTTTAAAATTTTAGGATTTGACTGAAAATCAGCTGGCTTTCAAAGTATTGCAAGTGTTGAATGTTGTTTAAATTGAGTAAAAATATTTTATCTACATTATATCTCCTTAGAACATATCTTCCAATGTTTTGGAAGAGTCAGCAGTTTCTGATGATGTTGTGTCACCAGATGAAGAAGGTATCTGTTCTGGAAAGTATTTCACAGAAGCTGGTCTGGTGGGATTGCTGGAACAGGCTGCAGCATCTTTCTCCATGGTAGAAGACTTTAATTTCTTTACCTATCTTCTTCAGCAGTCTTACACTGCTGGGCAATATGAAGGAAAATGTTTTCTCTATTAGCCTGTATAATTCTATTATACCAGCTTAATTTGCATGGAGCATTTGGAGTTTTAGTTGTTCAAGATAGCCCTGTTTGCCCTCTGGAGTAAACTGTGCAAAGAACGGGACCTGGGACCAAGAGGCTTTTGTGTGTTTCCAGTGTCTTTCACTTCGACACTGCACATTTGGGAGTTCACAGTAGCAAAGAAAGGCTGTAATGTTTTTCCTCCTCTTCAAAAAGAGTGGGCCGAGAGCTTTGTGCAAGCAGTGTTAATGAGCTGGTAGTAGCGTATCCATCAGAAACCAAGGAAAGCAAGTGAGTTATTTCCCACAACACAACATGAAATATCATTCAGTGCGTTTAAGTACAAGCAGCAATAACTCCAGGGCAAAGACCTAGAACCCCTGCTGTGGGCTGGCTGAGCCATGCCATGCAGTGTCTCTGCCTGCGATGGGCTGGATGCCCTCCATTAGAGACATCCTAAGGAAACTTCACAAAGCCCGTCTCACGGAGGGCCAAAATTGGATGCAGAAGTTGCTTAGGTTGAAGATGTGCTAAATAGAATGAGCTGTACTGTGCACTTAAGCTTCCATATTTAATTCCCATAGATTTGGTTAGGATCCTATTTAGCTTGTTGTGCTCTTGTGCATATATCCATCCAAAATATCCTAGTTTTGATTCTGTTAATAATCTTATTTCTCGTAGCAATGTGTAATGCATTAGGCTCTTGATTACAAGGGTAACTGAGGATTTTATTCCATTCATGTATGGGTATATGTTAAGAAAAAATGCTGATTACATCACAGTGGTATCTAAGCCACCTTTTCATTTTGCAGTTTTATAATTTAAATGCTGAGAGTATATATTATTCTTACTGTTGAATTGATGGAGCAATCTGATGGACCTTATTTTTGTAGGCTGGCATGTATGAAGCAGTTAATGAGGTTTACAAAGTCCTTATTCCTATTCATGAAGCTAATAGAGATGCCAAGAAGCTATCTACTATTCATGGTAAACTCCAGGAAGCATTCAGCAAGATTGTTCACCAGGTAATGATTTGAATTTTCAGCTGCAATGTGAATTGTGAAGAAACTTCAAATGCTCAGCAAATAAAAACTACCTATTGAGGAAAAACTATTCTAATCAGATTACATGAGACTTGTCAAATGGTGACCCACAGTAAATGCAAGGATCACTAACAGGGGTTTTTTTCTCTCTGGACATTTAACATGAGAAACATGAGAGAACACCACATACCAAGTTTCACTGTAACTTCAGAAATATCCAAGAGTTAAAAATTCCAGTCATCTGGCAGTTTATCCTTTCAAATGTTATTTTAAACTGTGTTTTGCATGCTGGGAAAAACCACTGTATCTTGCCTTTAGCCCGGTAGGTAACATTCAGAAATGTTGGGGTTTTATTTGTCTGCTCATATGGTGGATAAATTATTGATAGAACCTTCTGAAGCTTAGATGGTGCAAAACCCACCAGCTTAGGTGCTGAGTATTTGATGAGAGACATCAGAAGTTACCAACCCTCACAAAGCTCGACAGACCTCAGCTAAGCAGGAGACGAGCGCACTTGGCAACTCTCAAGAAGCACGTGTTATATTCTAGGAGAGGCCTGCTGGGTGCGTGCCTTTCTGTCAGGGCAGGCAAGGACCCGGCAGACCCTCCTCCAGTACATGCCAGTGCTGCTCCGATCCCCCCACCCCAGTCAGCTTTCTGGTCATGGGCTGCTGGGTACGTTGTTTGTCTGTTGGTGCAGTTACCTTATGCTGCCATCAGCTCCTCCGTAGATGTTGATTAGTACATGGATTTCATAGGATCCAGCTGAGGGTCTGGTGGTTTTCTCTGTGTTCTGGCATTGCCAGATTCCTGCGGTTAAGTGAACCGATAGAGGACAATCGTTGAGTGTCCTTCTGGGCCAGAGAAGGCCATTTTGGGTGCATGATGACTTATAATCATTGAAACCATTTCAGGTTTATGATACCTTACATTGATGGTCATGTTTTGGCCTTTGAAACTTTTTTTTGGTTTCTGTGACATGCGCTTTTTACTTTTTATTACACAGAGTACTGGCTGGGAGGTAGGTAACTCCATTTTAGTTAGTAAAGAACACTAATAGATTTTTTCAGATGACTCACGCCAACGCTTGCCCACATGTGCTAGTTGTGGGTATTTCTGTTGCTGTCTGCTGTTAAAACAATTCATTAACCAAAGAAATACCAATAAACCGATTGTGGTTGTAGTAGGAAATTCTTCATAAGAAGCTGTAGGTAGTGCATGGATGCTGATGTGTTCCACTAATGAGGTTCTTTGGTGAATGAGCCACTGTATCATCACTAGTTTGTTTTTATAATTTGTTTATATTTCTTTTCATCAGCATTGACACAGAATATCATCCCTTCATGCCATATTTTCACCCCACCCACAGGGGTCGATTTAAGCAATAATGCTCAGAGGTACTGAAACACAAAACTGGTTTACTGCATGTGCAGACCATATCTCAGAGAATAGGCTGCTTCGTTCTGTTTGTTTAAGAACAATCAATATGTTATGTAGCTGTTTATCTGGCAGTAAAATAGCTTGGTTGTGTTAACTGGAGTCAGTTTTGCTGCTTTCATTTTTGTAGAGGCTGTTTGCTCACATTTCTACAACATACACTGTGAGAACCACACATTTGGATTAAAAATAGACAAAGCAGTCAGCTTCATCTGCAGTCGCACACAGCACAACGAGTTGGATAACTCAGGCCCTAGTCCAGTCAACACAGTGGGTACACGAGCGTCGAGAAGTCTCAGAAGACATTTTAAATGTTTAGTGAATATGATGTTACATTATTTGCTTAGATGTCAGCTGTCCAGTTTATCTCTGCTTTTTTTGTGAGTCAGGCAACTCAGTATGGGCCATCTCACTCCAGGTTTCCACCACAGGAGAGCACTGAAGCCCACACTTGAACTGGGGCCAAGACCGAATTTCTTTGGCATTGTGTGACATAAATAATTTGGGCTGCTGGTGTCTGAACATCAGTTTTAATTCCAGCCTAGCAAGAAATGAAATCCAGTAGCTTAAAAGTAAACACTGACACTTAAGGGCTGGCCCTGTAAATCGTTTATTTGTTCCTGTGAAAAGTCCCAGCAGAGGAGGCAGCACAGCAATCCAGAATACATGTTGTAGGGGTGTAAATGATATGTGTTCAATAGCCAACAAATGTGAAGGCCTGTGAGCATCTATTTTGATTAGTCTGCCCCTAAATCGACCCCTGAAGAAAATCCTGTCATTGGTTATGATTCTAACATCACTCAGTCATGTTTTACTGCATGGTAAAAGACACCCATGGTTTCAGTTCTCGTCTGTCGTCGTGCTCCTTCATTGCCACACTTTTTCTGATCTTTGTGCTTTGTAGCTTTCAGATTTGTTGCATGTTTTGCCCTTTTTCCTTATTTTAAATACTTTAATTGATGCTCACCCTTTTTTATTTTAAAGTTTATTTGCTGCCAATTTGCTGCTTGTTTGTTTTTTGGAATTTCCCTAATTAAATACTTTCTGTTTTCTCCTCTATCGCCCTGGTTGCTGACCCTCCTCCCCACTCTTACTATTGTCTGTTGTGGTAAGTTCCTACTTGTGGAATTTTTTTTTTCCCCCCTCTCTCTTCCCCCCCGGCCCCCCTTTTTGTTTTTTTTATTTTACACTGTGGAAACCCCAATTTCATTTTGCCAAAGAGCTATGCCAACAGCGGGACCCGCCCCCCCATGTCACAAGGAAAGTAGTATTGCCAACTACAAGCACTGACGTAGCCTGAATCTGGCACCAATGCATTTCTGAGATCTGCTTAAACATAGCAAGTGGTGGGGTTTTCTGCTTGTGTGTTTGTTCATTGAATAAATGTTGAATTAGTTCTTTTTGTTTACTTTCCAGTTAGGAAAGTTGTTAGGGAAAATCTTTTCATGCTATGCCATGAGAACTCAAAAATGCTTTTTAAAGCATTTTTGAGAGTATGCACGGTGAGGTTGCCATCAAATAGCAGGACTCCAGGAGCTGGTACTCTCAAAAAATCAATATTGGAAGACTTGTAATAGTTGGCAACACTGCAAAGGACCTTGGTTTAAAATTGAGCAAGAAAATAACAGTGATCAGTTTGGTAAAGATGATTGGCTTTTGCATTCTGCACAGTGTGTATTGAAGGAGTTAGTTTTATTCCTACATACCTCAGGCTGACTCTGTCTTCAGGCAGCTGCTGCTGTGTTGGTCTTGGTGAAGAAAGCAGATGATCACTCTTGTGTCTGATTTTTTTCAAATCTTGTTGGCAAAGCTTTTTGTGTGCGTGCAAGAGATAACTCTAAAACTTTATTCCCAGCAATTTTGAAAGGTATTTACCATGCATAATAACAAATCATGAACCTTCATAAATCATGATGGCTGTTATCTGCTCTGCCAGTTCTGTAATGGCTATTCAGTGTTCACCTTCATTCTCTTCTCCTCCCAAAGACCTATTATTTTTCATAAAATAATAGGAGATAAAATGCTTTTAATAATTTCTCCCTCATATCTGCATTTTTAGCTCTTTTCAGAAACAAGACCATGGAGTATTTTTAAGTTATTTGGTTTGTTTTCAGTACTATGATTAGATAGACTTTGGTATTGGCTAAATTTCAAAGACCCTAGTACAGAGCCATCCCATATTCTTAATGCCAGGCATGAAACTGAGCTCTCCTAATCTCAGGGGACTGGCAGCTACTGAATGTGTGTGTGAGGTATGGAATGGCCCATAGGGGTTTGCTCTCCAGAAGAAGTTTATTTCCATCCCTTTGCTCCCAGGTACAGATCCCCCAGTATGGGTCACATATATTTCATGGCTGATGGATCCAGGGCTTTGTGGGGAGATCTTTCTGTCGCATGATGGGCTAACCAGTGCTTCTCGCTGTCAGCTCTTCTCCCTGGGATCCTTATCATAACTGAGTTCCAGCGACTGGATTTATCAGGAAAAGCCAGTGCAGCTGGTCTTCATGATGATGAAAGGAGTGCCTAAGTTGGGAGCTGCCTTCACACGGGGGCACTGAATCTCACCGGGCTTCCCTGCTGCTACCACTCCTGGGACTTCCCAATGCCCCATTACTCTTATTTTAGGCATTTAGTAAATGCCACCAGAACTCCTTGTTAATTTATGCTGATCAACAGACAGCGTTGTTTTCTTCCTCCCTCGTTATTTTTACAGCAACATAAATGAACGCTGCCTGTAACGAATAGCTGTCTGGGCAGATGTCCACATGGCAGATACTCACCTTGTAGGAACCAGGTTCTGCACATGCTTCATACTGTGAAAGTCACTCGCCGAGTAGGTAGGAAAAAGCACATGAATTAGAAGAGCAGCAGCGTCCCCTCCATCGCTGGGGCCGGCCCCGTGTCTGTGGGTTGGGGCAGGATCCCACCAACTTCCACGTGGAGCGTGCCCAGGCCCCGTGTAAGGTTTGGGGAGCTGTTTCGTATGGCAGTTCCTGTTAGGGAGACTTCTTGCTACCTTGAATTAAAAAAAAAAAAAAACAAAAAACAAAAAACAGCACAGCAAGCTGGAAATGCTGGGCATTGAGGGATTTTAGGATGGGTAATATTGTCCAAAACTGCGGCTTTGAAAAGGCAGCGATGAGTAAATTAAGGGTTCAGTAGACTGCTCATTCCTGTATGGGTCCAGCAGGATGGGCACTGAAGAAAGACAGGGAGTCCAGGGAAATAGCAACCAGATGTTGCCAGATGGTACTTCCAATAAAACAGAATAGCTTTGCAGAATAGGGTCACACACTGGGAGGTGCTTCTGGGGATGGCTGTGGTGTGACGAAACCCTGTAGTCTACGCTGGCAGGTGGAGCTGGATAAAAGTTCCTCTCTGGAGGAGGGATGCTCCGAGGGATGGGCTAGAGCAGGGGTCCAAGGAGCCGCCTGCCCCCCATTAAGCATATGAGCAACTCTCGGTGCGACTCCTTGTTTTCTTAAATTGGAGCATGTGTCCATACTCTTGCCAGAGCAGAGCCGATGAATTTGTATCTGGCGATGTCCCATAGTAAAGCCAAGATGTGGCCTGCACGTATTAAGCAAGGCTGCTGCTGGCTCTGGTTGCTTCAGGCTTCACTTCCACTTCAGAGCTGGGCATCGGCGAGCTTTGCCCCACTGAAGGTACTTGGGGCAAGCAGCAGCCCTCACCCCAAAAAAGCAACGCCGCGTCCTCCTGGCTGTCCCTCAGGCAAAAGGAGCCAAGCTGTGCCAGGGCAGCTCCGGAGTGACAGCCCAGAGTTTCCTCCAGGCCACAAGAAGGCGGTGGCTTGCTGTGACAGTGCTTTTTCCAGTCTCTGGAGTTTGCCTGAGGGTTTTTTTCTTATTTATGTTAGTTTGGCTTATTTATCTTCTTTGCCTTCCATGGATCATGTTCACCATCACCACAAGAGATCAGTTTTGCCATAGCAAAATACTAAAAAAAAAAAAAATCATACACAGCAGCCAGGACATCTGTAAGTGCTGTTTGAAACCAAACACCAGCCCAGATTCAGAAACATTGAGCATTATATACTACATCACACTTTCTCACGAGAGTAAAGGTGAACATTTTAGAGTTTCTTGCTGAAAGGCATTCTGGTTTGTGCATGCAGCGTGAGTTTTTTTTAACAAAAATCAAAGGTCTGATTTATTTTTAAAGTGTTTTCTTCTCTCTCTCTCTCAATCAGATTTTCTTCGTTACTTTTCCAGCAAAAATCTTTCTTGTTTCTCTACTTTTGTTGCGTTTCTGGGCCAAATTCACCACTGGCTCAAATGGAAGCAGGTACATGATACAGTGGATTGCATCTGCTTTCACCAGGAGTGACTTTGGCCCTCTTTACTAGACGTTAGTTACTAGAAGAGAACATAACACCTTCCAGTTGACATGCTATTTAAAAAGCACCTGCGTGTGTGTGTGAGTGAACCAGACAATGACTTCGGCCCAATCCTGCAATTACTTGAGCGTGGATTACGGGGGCTCCGGTGTGGGTGATTTTCAGGGGTGTCTGTGTGCAATATCCTCCCTGCGTGCTGCAGGCTGTCAGCAGCTGGACTTCCCTGCGCCTGTGCCTACAGGCTACGGACCAGGCTAAGGGGTGTCTGCACAGGATTTGGAGAGCCTGAAATAATTACCCAAATGAAGGGACTTGCCTTTGGCTGTTCCTCAGAGACATCCAACACCCCCAGACTCCTCCTGGGGTGGGAAAAGTCATTGCAGGGTTGGGCTAATGGTCCTAACTGATCCATATAATTCCATGTTAGTTTATAATTTCATTGCGGTGTTTGCTGCTAAACGCATTCATGCTGAGTTCCAGGTGTGTTTTTTCTTTCCCTTCTTTCTTTCTATTTTTTTCCTTGTTTCTTAATTTCTTTTTTATTTTGCATAAATTCAGGAGTCTGCCTGCAGCCGTGCTCGGGGGTATGCATGTCTCCACACTGAAATAACCTTCTGTTTCTCCAAACCTAGGATGGAAAGAGGATGTTTGGCACCTACTTCCGGGTCGGTTTTTATGGAACTAAATTTGGAGACCTGGATGAGCAAGAGTTTGTTTACAAGGAACCCGCGATAACAAAGTTAGCTGAAATTTCCCATAGGCTCGAGGTGAGATAATTGTGGCTGACCTCAAATTCTGTCTGTGAGTTGCAGTTTTAACTATTGTTGCATCAGTTATTTGAGAGCCGCATTACCAAATTACAGGAAGCGGCGGAAATGAAAATCGTTGGGCAAAACCAGTGCTGTGCCTCTTGGAGACTGACGCAAGGCTGAGCTTAGAGAAACAAGTCACTTGGCAAAACAGTTTGTGGAGCCCCATGCAGTGACCCAGAGCTGGGCCTGACGTCTCCTGTCCTCTTGCTGGTGCCACCGCTGCAGGAGGCGGGAGGAATGGAGGGAGAGGAGTCCCACAGGTTTTCCCTGATCTTGCAGCAAGATCATTCGAGAATTTGTAGCACATCATCCTGTGTTTGCATTTCTCTTCAGCCGCCTGGTGAGGATATGATGACCTGGGCTTGAAAAAAGGTTGACATGTCTTCCAGTATCTGACTTTCAGACAGTATTGCATTTTGCTGTCATTTTGTTGCCTTCACATAGTGTTCCTCTACTCCTAGAGATTGAACCCTCTAAGGTGGCTGAATTTCAGAGCCCCTGAGGTGGGACATCACAGGTCTGAAGTTTGTTTCAGCGGTGAACAAGCAAAGGCAACTCTCGATTCATCTAACTGGGGCTTGGGTGCAGCTCCGGGTACCACCCAGTGACCATCTGTACCGTGTAACGGTTAGCCTGGCCTGGTTTTGTGCCAACTAACCTGTGTCTAGACAATGTCTTAACACAGTCTGGGGAACAGCATGGGTCAGAGACTGTTCTCATCTGTGCACGTATGAGGCTATCCCCAGCGGGAGAGGAAGAGTGTTCAGCAGCATGGGTCTGGGCCGTGCCACACTACTTGTTCGTAGGGCCCAGAGGGCAGACCTGGCCCTATTTTATTTGCTAGAACAGATCTGATGTCACGTTGTTGCTCACAACAATTCAGCTGCTGTCATGTTGCGCTGGAAGCAGCAGCGTTGTTTGAGGTTTAAGCCCATGAAACTGAGTTCAGAACCTGGCCATTCACCCAGCCCAGCAAAGCCGTGCTCTGATGCGGCACCTGATTTCCAGGCAGATCTCGTATTGACCCCAGTTTTCAGTTGAGCTCACAGACACACAGCGAGCTCAAATGGCTTGTTCAGAACCACGCAGCGTGTGTGCGTGCAGTTGGAAGGCTCCCGAGTTCTCCTGCCTTCCAGGGTGTTAGGCTTGTTTTTTCCTGTTGCCCCTGGAATGCGACTGATTTAATTCTCCTAGGTTCAGCAGATCACATTCAGCTCCGGCACAGCTACTGTTGAAGGCATGTGGAGCTTCGCCTCCCCTGAATATGCCTTTGTCTTTCCAACCCCCATCTCTCATGGCTGCATTTGACGTTTTCTTTCAACGCATTTGCTCTTGATTGTAGGGATTTTACGGAGAACGGTTTGGTGAAGATGTGCTTGAAGTGATTAAGGACTCAAACCCTGTGGACAAATGTAAACTAGATCCTAACAAGGTAAGAACCCAAGTACAGGTTTAGAAGTAGAACAGACCCTGAATGTATGCTAACATAATGGGACAAATCCTGCCCTGAATTTTGCCAAGTAGGCAGTGAAATCCACGAACAGAGCGTCTTGTGACTGCTTGGGATGAGAGCTGGGGAAAACCATCCCAGCAAAGGAATGCAGAATTAGCCAGTTCGTTCCCTGCCCTTGTAGTGGTTGGTGGGAAGGGAGGAGACGAAAGGACAGCAGAGGCCCAGGCTGCATTTGCCTTTCTCTGTAGTCTCTGCTTAGTGCAGGAAAGGAAGGGAGTTTGCCATTCGCTGGCCTCTGGCTTTTGTGCAGCTGCAGCATTTTGTCACTCTTGTGCCATGTCCTTTAAGCGTAGCAAAAATAAAAGGAGCGTGCCTAAGAAACAGGACTGTGGCTTAGGACAGGGCATTATCTGCAGGGAAAGGAAGGAGACGCTTCATGTGAAGAGCATGAGAGGAGAGGGGCAGTGAGCTGTGTTTTATCCAGTCCAGAAACTGCTGAGCAGCTACCAGCACCCCTGGTCCCTGTCAATGCGAGTGTGATTTTTCTGAGTAAAGGCAAAACCAAGTCCTAGTTCTTCCAGAGGTGGCTTCAAGAGGAAAGAGAGCTAGCTGAGTTATTTTACTGCTAAAAAGCAGGGTGCAGGAGTCGGCTCTTCTCCTCTGGACCCGTACCTCACTGTGCCCACCTGGGTTCCTTCCTGCAGGCCTACATTCAGATAACCTACGTGGAGCCGTACTTTGACACGTACGAGATGAAGGACAGGATAACTTACTTCGACAAAAACTACAACTTGCGGCGTTTCATGTACTGCACGCCCTTCACGCTGGATGGCCGAGCTCACGGGGAGCTGCACGAGCAGTTCAAGCGCAAAACGATCCTGACGACGTCCCACGCCTTCCCTTACATTAAAACCAGGATAAACGTCATTCACAAAGAGGAGGTGAGGGCTGTGCTGTCAGGGCCTTCCTGTGTTTGAAGGGAAATATTATAAAAGGCTAAGGGAAGTGGATGCTGCTGAAACTCGTGCATGATCTACTCTTGTATTTGTAGTTTAATACCATGGCCATGTCCCTTCACGCTGTCAGATTAACACAGATGCACCCTCCTGGCCATCACCAGCCTAGCTTTCCCCCCTCTGTTAAAGATGCAGGAATTCGGCAGAGAGCGAGAGCAGACAGTGCCATCGTGAGCTGCTCTGGTCATTCACTGCAATGACTCCTTCGTTTTGAGTTTAAGAATGCCTCTGAACTTTTCCCTGTTCCTATTCAACCTAAACTAAACCCAGACCGATTTAGTAATGCAGTATGTCCTGCCACCTCTTTCACCAGCGTATCCCGATCACAGCAGCTGGTATATGCAGGGGCCCTCAGTGAGCTTTGTAGTAATGCAGGTTGCTCCCTTCCATTCTGCTTGAACAGCGTGTCCTTTGCTCTGTGTTGCAGCTCACTTGCATGGCCTCAATGGCCCTAGGCCAGTGGGATCCTGAGGCTTTATAGAGAGAGTTGTCCTATAGCTTATTTTTCAAGGGTAGGTAGGAACTGATGTGATCGCTGGGACACAATGAAAAATGCTTAGGCACTGATATATAGAGCTGTAACCCTGGGCAGCTGGTTGCAGTGACCGCAAAGGGACACGAGTCTGCCCGCTCAGAAGCAATCCTAGAAAGCTCTTGAGTACCCAGATGTAAAAACACATTTAAAAATCAAACTTTTTCTTGATGTTCCTAAACCAAGACTGAGATGATGCGTTTCTGAAGTGCTTCTGTCCTGACTGTCAGTCCTGTTGGTGTCCTCTACCACTTCAGTGTGCCACCCCAAAGTGACCTGTGTGTTTCTGAAAGTCTGTGTCTGGTTGGCAGTCTCGGCCATAACAAGCGTACTCTATTCTTGCTTAGATCATTTTGACACCCATTGAAGTTGCCATAGAGGACATGCAGAAGAAAACACAAGAATTGGCTTTTGCAACCCACCAAGACCCTGCGGACCCAAAGATGCTGCAGATGGTGCTGCAAGGATCAGTAGGTACCACAGTAAATCAGGTGAGGATCGCTGTCTGAGCTGGAGACACTGGGCTAGTACATATCATTCAGTGCAGTGGATGCTCAGCATTGGGCCTTATTTCTAAATTATGTTGGATTTTTTTCCCCATTCAGTCTATGGGATGTGTTTAAGGTCACTGGTAGGTCTAGACCACCCGCTCTCAGTGACTTTGCCATTTGAGTAAGAGTCCTGAAAATGTGGTTAGATCTGGAAAGTGGCTGAGAGGAGACAGCCCTCCCTCGGTTACCTGCTCCTTCCTGGCGTTCACGGTTGTTTCTGCTTCCTTCTACTTCTCCCCTTTAAAAAAAAAAAAAAAAAGTTTTATTACTTTCCCTTTGGTTAGCCAGGCTTTGGTGGGTGGAAGTAGGATTGTGTCCTGTTGTGGTTTTTGAGCAAAATGGAAAGCAAAACTGGTAAATGGAGAAAAATTGAGGAAAAACTGAGGGAGTATGAGTAAAGCTCCACTAATGCACAAGCTGGAAAAAAATCAGCTGGAGTTTCAAGTTCTGGGTTGAGTTTGCAGTGCTGGCAAACACTTCTATGGTTCCATCTGCATTGTTTAAACTTTATCTTAGTTGTGAGCTGAGCAAACTTTGTCAAGAGTCCTTATAAGAGAAAAGAAGTATAGGCTCTCTGCATTTTCTCACACTGTTTTCCAAAAGCAGAGTTTTATTTAAAACAAACAAAAAAAGCCTTAAAGAGATTCAGTTGTGATGATGTTTGGTGATTTATGCCAGATTTACCAGCTGCAATTTTTCAAGATGCATTCTGTAAAGAAATGGTGCATTTTACGAATGTTTCTATGTGCAAGAAGTTTCTCCAGTAATTGGATGTGACAGATGATTTGAAGAAACTTACTTTTTCTCTTCTGCTCCTAAAGGGACCGTTAGAAGTTGCACAAGTTTTCTTGTCTGAAATACCCAATGATCCAAAGCTCTTCAGACACCATAACAAACTACGGCTCTGTTTCAAAGACTTCACGAAAAGGTATGGAGTATTGTCTTCAAACTGCCTGCCAGATGCAGTTATTACTACCACACCAGACAGAAACATGTACAGTAACACAGGGGGTATTGGGAGAGAGGAGTATTCATGTTGTAACTCCATCTGTCCAGTTTCCATATGCAGCTGTATTCCTCAGCTGCCCAGTTGGTTCCCTGTTTCTCTGGTGCTGCTGGTCCATGACTTAAGGGGCTGAAGTCATTCGGCTTTGCTGTTTATCAGGAATGAATTAGTGATCACAGTTCAGTTGTCAACAAGTGTTCCTGTTTCAGAAAACACAACTAGCCACGCTGGCACAAATGAACTCACAGCTTGACAGGGTCAGGAGAAACTGCTGAATTGGCCAGGAGATTTAATTTCCCTCTTAAGTGAATTTCTCCAAATAGAGTGGAAGCATGCTGGCAGAATTCTCAAGAAATGTGCTGCCTGCTCTGCTTTCCTCTTGAGTAATGCAAACTGCAGTCTCAGTCCAGCATCTTTTGCAAGCACTAAGGAATTAAAAAAAATATATATAATTGAAATAAAAATGTTCCAAGCAAATAGATCCAGTGGCAGCATAGTTTTCCCGTATGTAATAAATGGCATTGATGATACAGTTCTTTTCATATTCTTTGTTTAAATTAATTCTTTGCAAGTAGAAGAGTTCCTGATGAACATCTCAGTCTGCTATTTATTAATCTTTCCTGAGGAGAGCAGTAGATCTATCAGTCTTTAAATCCTCTTGGACTGGAAGTGGCTATGTGGAGATCAGCTTTTCATTTCTCTTCAGAGAGGATAAACGTAACTGGAGAGTAAATTAAAATGAAAAAGGAGTTGTCACTCTGGAAGTGAAATGGAAATTGGAAATATGAGACCCTCTCCTTTCCCCATGGACACCAGGTTGTTTAGCTAAGTCTTTATTACCCAAAAGACAAGACAGAGAAGGATATTATGTGTCATCCCAGAGGAACAGAATGAATTTTTTGTACTGTTAGATTAACAACTCTGTAGCAAGCAGGTCCTTTTTTACATGCCCAAGTTTCACAGGCTTTTGTTTTCTAGATGCGAAGATGCTCTGCGCAAGAACAAGAGCCTGATCGGTCCAGACCAAAAGGAATATCAGCGAGAACTTGAAAGGAATTATCACCGGTTAAAGGAAGCTCTCCAACCCTTGATAAATAGAAAGATTCCACAGTTGTATAAGGCAGTGCTGCCGGTCACTTGCCACAGGTGGATATTTGATTTTACTCTTTCAGCAGAGATAAAGAGGGTGTAAAACTGGGGGCTGGGGTGTCTGATCTTCCTGGTGAACCTGGGACGTCTATTTGTTTTCAATTACGGCTCTTTTGGCTGAGTCCATCCCTTTTCCCTTCTGTCCTGACATCAGAGCACATCCCCTTCCCAGCAGTTATGGTAGGTGGTGTTTGCAATGGTTCCTTTTGTTCCTAATCTATGACAATTTTTTTTTTTTCATCCTGCATCCCATTCTTTTTAGATTCAAAACCACCCTCAGTGTGGCAGGCCTTTGACACGTGTTTGTTCCCAGTGAAACTGGGATGAGGAGCTCCAGGGACAGGCAGGCTGGAAAAATAGTTAGTGTCTTCCATGCTGGAAGACCAGTAAGTTGTAGTCCGGGCTTTTTGTTCGTCTGCAATGAGACTGAACATAAAAACCCCACTGGGAATGTATGAAGCAGGCCAGAGCCCGTAGCACTGTAATCCCCTGGCACCAGCTGTGGCTGAGCAGGTTGACTTCGGGTACATCAAATTTCTAACAAGGCTCTGGCTCCCAGAATAGGGTCCGAGGTGTTTCCCAGCAGGTACCCTCCACGTAATCTTTGGCTTGACAACTCCTTTTGTGTCCCCTGTCAGCAAAGTAGGCTAATGCAATCCAGCAAGACTGCACTGCCCTGGCATCGTGGTCTCACACCAGAGAGTGGGGTGGAGTTTTTTTCTGGAAGGCGCTTTGTTAGCACCGAGCGGGATGGTGATGGTGCTTTTAACGACAGACCCTTTAGGAGATTGGTGTGAATGTGGAGTGCAGCTCATGTCCATGCCATTGGTTTAGGAGAATACAGCCCTGGTTTTGAACCTCTCCTCATGCAAGTGTTGTTCAGAGGTAAAGAGCGATGGGGAACATAAAAAATGTGAAAAGAGAAGCTTGGCAAAACTACGTTATAAAAAGAGCAAGACTTAGTGCTGGCTGAAGAAGGAAATGAGTGTTCCCAGCTCACACAGCAGTGCTTAGCGATGTTTCTGTAGCTGAATTTGGTGTCTGTCTGCTGAATACTGCAGAAAGGTGGCTTCCCTCATTATCATTCACGTACTGTGTGCTAGCTGTTCTCTGCTGGAGTCAGTTTTCACTGGCTGGGGATGGTGGGAGTACCAGTGCTTCCCTCCCCATCCGGGTGGGAACCGCACAAGCACGTTTGTCGTGGCGATTGTTTTCTAGTCTTGTGAAGTTCAGTCCGTGCAGGGAGTCTAATACAGGTATTCCAGGCAAATTCCACTAGAGATTTATTTGAAAGACTTACTTACTTAAATAAGACTTCAGTAGTGCAGATGGTTTGTGCTGCTTCTCTACGTACACATGAATTAAACTTTCTGTCAGCTTTCATGTCAGTAAACCTTGGGCAGTTGAATGATCCCAGACACAGAGCCAAAACCGATTCATTTGAAAAGCAATGAGTTAATGTCAGTGGACTTAATTTTTGTAGTAGGCAGCTGTAGAAAATACTGGAAATGAAGTACAGAATCGTTCATCTGATGAGGCTTCTTATTTCATCATGGAAAATATGAGCTCATCATTGTATTTTCTCTCCCTCAGAGACTCCTTCAGCAGGATGAGCCTTCGCAAAATGGATATCTAAACAAGTTAAAAACCAAAATAAAAAAGCACTTAAAATTAAGGTTTTGAAAAGAAAGAGCCTTGTTATCAGCGCTGGGAATCAAAGAAGTTTTATTGTGAAATAAAACTTGGACTTCATCCTGGACATCCCACACACCTCTTCCTCCATCAAAGTGTTCAGTGGCCAAAAATCATTCTGAATTGTCAAATGTAGACTTATCAATGTTTGAAAAAAAAAAAAAAAAAAATCATGACAGTGGTATCCAGAGTATTGGTGATAAGCTGTAAACTTACCTGTTTTTTAAGGCATTTTTATGACTCAAAGGTACACTAAACGCATTTACCTTTATTTATAGCATTACCTAATGTTAAATTTATTTACTTTTAGTTCATATATTTAATTTATATTAGGACCATAAGCAAATGCATTTTTGAAGTTTTTAATGTAGTGATGATGGTTATTTTGATGGTACTATTAAATATGTGAATGTTTACACTTTAATTCCCTGTGCATTGGACTTCAGAGCTTGCCATCCTTGGGAAAAAGGTTCAGAGAAAGGTAAGTCTTACAGTAACACTTCTTAACCAAGTGGTGATTTTTTTTATTATCCCTATCCTTTTCCCTTTGTAATTCTGAATATGAATTGCTGCAAAGAAAAATAATTCCATCTGTAGCCGTCAGAAGAATGAAGGCACATCTTGTTACCACCTTACCTCCTTCAGTACCAGTGGAGTTTCAGCATGACTTCTGCGTGTACGTGGTCATTTCCACCAGCTAGGAAGTCCAAACAGCACAGTAATCTCCTCATAACTTTGAATGTGCAATTCAGCTTAGCAGTGTACATGTGACTAGACTGCTTTTTGTGTCTCTTTTTCAATTTAGAAACTAATTTCACGGGGAAAAAGAACATAAAATGATATCACAGTTTTAGTTAAAAACTTACATAGAAAGCATTCTTTGCATTGTTGTTTATGTAAAGAAAAACATCTGGTTTACAGCAGTTTTGGTGGCTAACACAGCACTTCAAGGAAACACCAGAATTGGAGCTGAGTACACAACTCCTAAATCTAGTCCTTTATATTTTTCCTCTCTGTATTGAACAAGGTCCCTTGGAAGAGGTGGCATGTGATTAAACACAAGCTTATTCTCTCTCTATAAATACCTAAATATGCATATATATACATACATACGTGTGTGTATATATATAAACCCAAATTGGATAAATGTACATTTTTATATATATAAAAATATAAGAAAAAAAATGGGGTTTATACACGAGCTTTGAGCAAACAATTATACATAGTCACTTCCAATTTGTGAGTATTTGACTTGTGAAACCTAAATAGTTTTTACCTTCAATTCTAAGGTACACATTCCCGTATATTAGAAGGTGCTGGGGGGGTGGGGGTGTTTCTTTGGGGTTCACCCCCTTCTGTTTTAGCACTTGTAGCTGCAGCAAGCACCCACCCTTCCGCATCAGCAGGGAGGGTTTAGGGTGGGAAGGGTCGCTTTTATTTTTGATACTTATTTCAAGTTATTAGTGGCTGCCTGTCAGCGTGCTGGTAGCAGGATGGTTGTACTCTTACTGCTGAGCAGGTCTGGGAGCCGCCACGGGCTGCCCCGGCGGGATGGCTGGTACCCAGCAGGACAGCGCAGGGGAAGGGACAGCGGTACTTTTTGCCAATTTTTGCTCCTTCTCCTGTGCTCTTTTCTTCCAACAGCTCCATAGCAGTGGTGCTTTTCTCAGCGTGCTGGTCTCTGACCGTTTCCCTTGAAGACAAGCAATCCTGAACTAGTTCTGTGTTACGGGTTATAACATGGGAAAGCCTGCGTGGAGTTCCTTACGTGAAGAAAAACTACTTCTCTAACCTAAGCCTTTCCATTCCCCCGCTTCAGTTTTACTGGATGGCCCCATGTCAATGTAGATCTGACTGGTTTAGCTGTACTTACAGCTCGATAATTGCATAGAACTCGAGTGCAGTATCGTGGAAAGCCAAGATTGGGCAGCCACGCTTTGTTTTCCATTGCGGCAAACTACAGGCCATGTGCCATACAGGACATTATTTACTGTGGCAAGTGACTAGTTCAGGAAGGGTGGCAAGTGCTTTACTTGAGTAATTCTCCAAAAAGCCCACCCCATACTATCTATCCATATGCCAGAGGAGTGGTTTTTTTCATTCAGCATATTCCAGCTGATTTGTGTTTTCTGTTCAGCTGCCTACAAAGAATGTTTCTCTCCAGGTGCATAGTATGATGGAAGACATCTGGGTCTTCCTTCGATTACACTGTAGCCAATATTTTGTTGCAAATAATGGTATTTTGTTTCCTTGGAACATTTCCTGTTCCTGCAGTTGAATGAAAAAGATAAGTCTTGGGTCAAGTGTGGAAAAACAAACTTTCATTTGCAGGCTGAAATTCAGCAAACCCCATACTGCAGGCAGTAAAAAATAGCTTTCCGTAATGTGATTTGGCTACCCCTGCAAGGTAAGATTACAGGTTTGTTTGGGTTTTTTTAAATGTGGCTATTTCTTGGTTTAGAAAATGAAATTATTTATTATTGTGACAGTGCTTTGGGAGAGGTCTTACTGTATTTGTAATTCCAGATTTTTCTCCTCTGCAGAAGATAATTACTATGGGCATCTATTCAGCATGAGTTTATAAGCAACTCTAAATTTATAGTCCAGCCTTTCTTACACTGTTTTCTGTTGACAGTACAAGCTGTCTAAACTGAAACATACTTTGGTAATATATCATCATCTAGGATATACTGCAAAATCAAGACCTGTACAAAAACTGGAGGTCCACCATAACATGGAAAATACACTAAAGATATTTTTCATGAGTTACCTTAATGTAGTATAAACACTACAATAAAAGACTGTAAAAAAACCTAAGTATTGCAAAATAGACTAGGTAGAGGTTTCTAGGGCTTTTCCTGTAAATAAATTAATTTGTAATTGAAAAAGTTTAAATATATCCAGAAAACTAGGGCATACTCACATCTTGTGAATCTTTCCTTGTCTCTCTCTGCAGCAGCACTTAAACTCATTCCATCCATCCTATGACAGTAGAAGTAAACACGCATCCTACTTTGTGTCATATTCTTAAGAAAGATTTTAATTATCTGCAGTTTATAAGATTCACCTTAACATTTCAGCATCTAATAGATGATGTGGGATTTTAATCTTTAGTATTTAGTGCTAAGCATTTCACTCGTTTTTACAATAATGTTTCCCTTTCCCCTTGCCTCTGAACCTTACCTCTAGTCATCAAGTGCCTTCAAATTAGGATACGCTGTACAAGAATCAGTTAAAAAAAAACCAAAAGAATGTTACTTTTTAAAGCACTTTAAATCATCCGCTTCTCTGAGATAGTTTCCCAACCTTTTTGTAAGTGCCCAACCACTTTCACTTTCTGCTTTTCCCCTCTCCAAAGACAAAAGTCTGATCTAGTCATCTCAGATGTGTATCATAAATTTTTTATTTCATATATACATTCTTAACAAAGCATCAAAGCCAAATGCTTTTGTTTTCCCATATTTCAGTGAGCTCTAAGTACAAATTAACTGTTATAAGATCACCACTAAGTTCCAAATCCACCCAAACAGATATGCATATTAGAGGGCTTTACTCTTAAAAGTACAAAATTATTTTAATTACACTACACGCTCCCCCTGTTTTGAAGTATTAATCACACCTATTTACATTTTGCCCATTCAACACCTATGCAACAAGATGCAAATTAGACCATTCAAACATTTCTATTAAGTTCAGTTCCTTCCAATACACTAAACAAGGTTACAAGACCCTTTTCTCGTGCTTCGAGTTTCACCGAGCAGTATAGAACTGGATAAGGAGAATAAACCACGTCGATTACCCAAAGACTAAATATGAAGTATTACTTCCCAAGTTACAAAAATACACAACTTCTGATGAAATTTGCTAGTTAATATACATTTACTCCAGGATATGAATACAAATAACTTTTATTTAAAAAAAAAAAGCTAATAATACAATAGGCATGTCTGAGACCTAGAGTTGTGTTAAAACCACTACCGTGTACTGTAGGCATCATTTAGGAACTATACAAATAGGCATTTCTAAAAGGTAATATCACTATTCTCCAGCATAAAAGTTATTACATGAGTTAAGTTCTATGTTGTGGTTTGTTAATTCAAGTTGAGCCACTTACACCAAACAAAAAAGACCAGAAACATTATGATCCAGTAGCTTCAAAAACAAACAGCTGCTTCTTCCAGGTAGTTTTGATGCAAATCAGACCAATAGGTGTATGCAAATCCCTAGTATTTACAGTCAAAATACAGTATCACTCTACAATTTTCTTATAAAACAGTAGGTAAGGAGTTGATGTAGATGACGATGTTGGAGAAAGAGAATTCAGAAAGTCCTTTTCTTCTGTAACCTTCACTTCAGAATCATCAAAAAGCAACCACTTTCCTTCATACTCTTTCAGGCTCTGCAGTATGTACAGAGCTTTGTTTTCTAGTCCATTGGAAGCAATACCATTTTGCTCGCTGTGTTCCGTGCCGCACTCCGCGCTCCCGTTAGTACTGCTAGACTCGGGATTTCTGTTTTCAGTAACTACGTTGAGAAACTTCTCAGGGTTAGCTGGTTTGTTGTTGTACAGGTCACAGTCAGACTTGCTCTTCTGCCCCCCAAGAAGTCCGATAGCTTCCATATTCTTTTTGGTCAGAACTTTACCCGGCTGTGCGTTTCCATTGACTCTAAAAGAGACTTCACCGTCGTCGTAGTCTTCAGCAACAGTTCTCGCCTCCTCCTCATTCAGTGGTTCTGGTTTAATCATTTCGTACATTTGGTCAGTGATGAAGTTTCCCTTATCTAACTCTAGGCTATTAAGATCTGTAATTTTGACAGAAGCTGTGTAGTGTCCACTGCTAATTGTAATGCCGCTGTGCATTACCACTGCAAATAATCCATAGGTGTCATTGGTCGGCTTTGTGCTCCATTCTTCTAGTGACAGTTTGAGAGGTGTCAATAAGGGAGTGTTTATCTTGGATAATCCACCATAGCAATCAAACCTTTAGAAGAAAGATAAAGTTAAGACCTCTTGCCACAACAGCTCACAATAAATACTGCTTTAAGTGGCCCATACATTGTATCTATATTCTTTTCCTTCTGTTAAAAAGACATGGGTGATCTGAATGTGAGAAGTTGCTCACTTTTCAACTTGCTTATCATGAGCATCTGTCCCAGGCACCCCTTTCAGTAAAGATGTTTTTAGGAGTATGTATAATGTTACATCTTACAGCCTAGTAACTATGTATTCTAATTATTTAAGAGATTCCCCTTTTCTAAAGTGTCAACTAAAGTTAAGTTTTAAATAGTGACGATAAAAGGAGTTAACTTAATTGTTCAGTTATCATTTATGCTTTTATGCACGAACACTTGCACTTCTTCCCAGACACCATCCTGCATTTCAAATTAAAACAAAACAAAACAAAACTCTTCAACACCCAAGGTTGAAGTAAGGGTTGGGTTGTTTGTTTGGTTTTTTTTTTCAAAGCTTTGAAAGAGTAATTTACTAAATAAAGGAATACAAATTTATTTTACATTCAAGTAGCTTTAATGTCACTCAGAAAAACTGAGCAAGTAATTTTTCTCAGATCTTAGCGCACTATAGTATACTGCCAATGGTTATCTAAGGATGAGTAAGTTACTAACACTTTCTTATTACTAGGGATTCTTCCTTAACTATGCTATGTTATTCAGCTTTTTAAAAGAATTATCTAGCTGATTTACTTTGGAAAAGCATCTAGTATTCCATAAATATTTAGCATTTTGTTCATAGTGCGCAAATTTACAATAAGAAAAGTTTTAAGTCCTTTCATTACAATAAGGATCTTCTAAAGAGTTTGAGAAGAAAGTAAGTGTTGGGACTTCTACATTATTGTGTATTAACCTCCTTGAATGATTCTGATCTTACATGATTTACATATTACATCAGCCCAGTTTAATTAGCCCCTTTATTTAACGATATGTTATGATGTCCTAATAGATTTCAGTGATGATTCAGTCTTGCTCAACTGTTAAGGTGTTGTAGTGAAAAAATACAGGGGAATGTAGACAAACCCTGTAAAACTTACGTTCCAAAGCACTAACTACTATTATTCAACTTGCATTTTATCATAAGGAAGAATAACTATCTTTAATCCAAGGCAATTGTAGATATTGCGTAACAGTATAAGCCTAATTGCAGTAACAGAGTATTACTTTTGTTTTACTGGGTTTAGTTTTGATTCTGCTGCGCTTCTAAGCATTTCGCTAATGTTCACAGCCATAACTCTTATAAACATAAATACATTTACACACACACAGCTGTCCTCAGTCACTCAAGTCTAACTAATTGAAATCTCATTTTAGACCTAGCCTTACCATAAACATTTGACTACACCAAAAGAAACACAAAAGAGCATATCATCAGGAATAATAAAACTTAAATCTTCTGAAAATCCCTATTATTAGTAGCCAGAAATAGAGATATTCAGAAGAGAGTCAAGAAGCAGAGAAACTGCTTGCTGATACTCTAGATCAGAAATCCAGTTCCGCTCAAGCACACTGTGACAATCATATTAACATAAAACATTAAAAAACAGGCTCTACCTTTCTTCTGAATGAGATCCAGCATCAGAAAGATTTGGAGAGGAGGAAATAAGAGAGGAAATCTTTTCCTATTAGCTTTTTGTTCTTCTTAATGATAAGAATCTGAAGACAGAAAAATTGCATGCCAAATACTCTGCCTCCTCTGACTGATGCACAGTAGTTCATACACAACAAACTTGATTTCTGCAACTACATCTTTTGAGGCCATAAATTAGTGGAACTTTACCCACTGTACTGAATTAATACCTCAAGTTATTATAGACCCTTAAAGACTTAAGCTATTTTGCTGCAATGCTTTTAACACATAAACATGTGAAATACTCAAAGATTTCCAGTGGCATAAGCCCTGCTGTCACTAATGAGCAAACGTGACTGTTACAAAATGTAAAGTAAGCCTTTAAAAAAAATAATTTTGTTTTAAAAAAATCACCTGCTCTTACCTGATACCGTTTCACAAGACAAAAAAAATCTAATTTTCTCACCAATTGTTAAATTTATATAGTGAAAATGCTTAATTAGATGTTACCAGTTACACATTTCTTCTTAATAGCTTCCCAGTCTGAGCACACATGGCCTAGCATTCCCCGCCTCCCCCCCACACACACACACTTGCCAAAGAGAATTACTCATCCCCAGGCAAGCAGATTTTCACACTGGCTGCTTTATTTAAAAAGCCAAACACTTTGCAAGCCAGCATCTAGAAAAGATGAAGCAAATCCCTACTAACTGTAAATATTTACATTACCATTCCCCTCTGCTTCATTTCTCTTCATTTATTGAAAACTCAGTAGAGCACAACTGAGAAGCAGACAAGATTTCAAAATTTTTATGGGAGCTAAGAGAAGTTGCATGAAGATTCCTAGTTTAAAAATCTTAGTTTAAGGCCAGCAATATAGTCTGTTATTACTTTTAGGGCAAACCATTGCCGCCTTGTCTATGGAGAGAGTAGTAGTTTTACAATAAATATTACAAGTTTATGTAAGTCAATGGGGGGAAGCTTCATCAAAGCTCATTGTTCAAAAACTACCATAAGAGTGACTCTGGATACTATGGAGTAAGCCAGTGCTTTGGTTTACTAGCCTTGGCTCTTCCTCACTTGATTTGCAGCTGTGCTTTATTACTCCAGATCAAGCTGTTTAGAAATGACATGGTTTTGTCCAAGATAAAATGTCCAAGCCAAAAACTGGGAAACAATCTTCTAAGCAGTTTCAGCTTCATCACTGACTCCAGTTCTACATCTGATTTTTCCACTCTTAATTCCTTAATCTCTGGCTGCTAGCACTTGGCAGAAAATGTATGACATGATTCAGAGGACACATGAGGAACACTACAAGAGACTGGATTCAGTCTGACCCGGATATGGGTCTGAGTATTTTTGAGCAAGGACCTGAAGATTGCCAGGACAGAAGAAGAGGTAAGTGATTCAGGAGACGGCTGGTTAACCTGCACGCTGCAAGTACTTCTTCATAACAACAAAAAAGTAGCAAATGTAGGAGCAAACTGAAGACAATATTCAGGTTTCCTTTCAGGTGGCCATCTCAGGTTGTATTTTTTTTGAATAGCCTATAATCATACCAGGATACCCCTCACATCAAGGGCTACTCAACAATAGCATTACAATTTTTAAAAAGCGTGCACCTTCGCCTTGTTGTGACAGTCAAATATTACATAGAACAATGAAAAAGACAATTTTCTGTGTTATGGTCCTAGACTTGTATGAAGAGATGTTAGCCGACAATACAGAGGAAGCTTCCTTTCCACTTTCTCAGTGGACACTAGATACTCCTAAAAACAAATACTAAAAACAGGCAGAGCGAGAACTGTAGTTTTAACAATCTTGGCAAACTACCTGTAAAAGTATCTTAATAGAATCCTCGACAAGAGTTATTTTACAAATCTGATTTATACTGACCACAGTTATCAGCACTTGTTTATAGAGCGTCCTCTGACAAGTCATCTGTCAACTTACATTTTCTATCTGTATACTGCCAAAGGTCCTGTACACTTCCAGTTCTAAAATATATTGGTGACACAACTAAGTTCCATGGAAGACTTCATGCGTTAGACTTCCTGCTGGCAAGGTGGCTCTGAAAGTCTAAAGCCAACCAACAGGGAAATGCAAACCACAGGGAACCGGGTGGATAAAAAGGCCAAACTAATTTGTGCCTGAATAACTTACTGTACATCACAAAGCAGCTCAGTGTTAAGTCTCTGAACTATGCCTAGCCATCAGGTTATAAAACACAGGCTGCGACAGAGTAGTACGTTTGGCTCTCTGGAACAGATACCAGCTAGGGGGATGCTGAAACCAACACAAGTTTATCTTCTTTTGCTGCATCTGGCAAAGTTAATGCAGATAGCGAAAGTTACGTTTTAGTGAATACCAGGAGAAGCTGAAAATACAGGCCAAGTCTGCAAACGTTACTAAAATGGTATGCTTACTCTCAAAAACGCACTTGATGGCGTAACAATTTTCTGAAGGATCTGGGGTAATATTTTATAGTTAACGAGAAGTTTTTCCTGATGAAGCCTTCTGTCATTTTTTCATTATTTGAATCTCAGTGGAGAAATAGCGTTTACTGCAAAATGCTGTGCATAAAGTGTCGTGGCATTGTTTCATTTGTGTACAGTACCGTAGTAGGGACAGAAGGGTTCTTCTGGTTGGGTTTTTTTTTTTCCCCCCTTCCCAAAGGAAATCCCTAAATTCTTAAGTATGAAAAAAAGGTAAAGAACACTCTCATAAGAATAATCTCTTTCAAAAAATCAGGATTCCTGCAGTATATAACATCAAACTGATTGCTCAGCAGTTGAACATCAATGACATTGATACTACTGTATTTTAAGGGATTTCTGTATCATATGTTAGATCTTTAAAATGTTTATCTCCTGAATTTTTTTCCCAAATTTTACTACTCATGTTCAGTTAGAGACCAAAGTACTACTAGCTGTGACCATAAAATTCAGTTTTGTTCTCACTACTTGTTCTGCTAACGTACTTAAACCTGCCTCTCAACTCACACAGACAGGTGATATTAAAAGTAAAGTTTTAAGAAACATCAGGGTATCAGGCTGTTGTAAAAATATACATAGAACAATTTTTGTTAAGAAGTCTTATGAAAGTATATTCTCCCGGAGATAATTTCTGCCACTACTTGTAACAATAGAAAGCCTTTATGAAATTAGGGGCCACGTCCCACTGATTTAAGTTAATTTCAATCTAGAAATCTGCTTTTGCTTTTGGAAAAGTTACAAAACATTTTCACCTCTTCTGGTAAGACTTCCCTTCCAACAGCACACCGTTTTGTAATATAGTCAATCTGCATACTCACTCTAAGCCACTAGCAGCAAAGCACTTCAAATGAATTGTTATAACTTCAGGCATTTTATCGAATAAAAGGCTGCGTTCTGCTTCTGTGTAATGATGGCAGTTTTCGCAGAAATATTTGTCCTCTCCCACAATCCTTTCCACTGACGCAAACTGTGAAATTGCCCATTTAAGAGTCTTCATTTCTGTTTTTGGCTCTGGAGAAACTATAAAAGAGAATCATTACATTCACAGATATGCCATTATTTACATTTCCAATGCATCCCACCAGAATAACAACAAAACAAAATACGTCAACTTAAGACATGTTCAAAACCTAACTGTCAACACTGTAAAGAACACTCAGTACGTATGAAACAGAAGTTGTATTCAAATTTTCGAAGCATTTCAGGAAGTGATGAAAATATTACTTAATGGGTATTATTACTTAAAATCTACGGTCTTCCCAAAGCTTGTCTCTGGATTGCATGTACTAATTCTGCTGCCATGTCTGAAATTGGGTGCATGTATTTGAGACCAGAATTTCACTCATTAAGGCAAACTTCCAAAATAACCAGAAAGTTCCCTTTCACTTTCTACATTTTGCCTCCCCTGACAGCTTCACACTACTGAGGACAAGATCGCCTACACTGTTGGGAGCATTTTACATATGAACACCACCACTCACACTTTACTCCGAAGTCCTTCAGCAAAACAGGGAAGGCAAAAATAGTAATAGCTGCTCCAAATTAAGTCCATGGGAACTAAAATGAATTTATTTAAAGCTCTGGATTTCAAAATGTATTGATGCCATGCTTACTTTTGAAAATAGCTAAAAACTACGTATAGATCACAAAAATTTGTGAAAGATACCAGAGGACTAACATTTACAAACATAAAACACACTATTAAGGTAACGACAGTCTAAAATCTGGAAAAAATAATTTTTTACAGTAGATTAACAAGAAGAAGCTGCTTTCTCCTTTACTTTTGAGAAAAAATGCAGATGTTTCTTATAAAATGATGAAAAAGCAGAAGAATTTCTCATCCAGGAAGAAAGGGAAGACCCAAATCAAAGAAAATACCTATTTATAAGCAGGAAAACATGTACGTAAGTGAAGGACTGTAAGCAGTCCATGTTATGCATTAAGATCTGAAACAATGTTAATACTGCCCGGATCTGTCTACGTTATCAGTGCTGTGTTTCCAAAGCCTAAAGTTAATCAGGACAAGATGTAACAGAACAGCCTCTAATTTTAACCAGCGCAAGCAGGAGCAGTGTTCCTTGATAACTACAGCACTGTCCTTCCTCAATGGCTGGCTGAAGCACAAACATAGATAGCAACCCCTTCCGATAATTACTTACTTTCAGAACTCTCTTCAGTTTTAGAAAGTTCATCTTCTTGCACTGGAACGCTGATGTCCTGAAAATCTTCTCTTCTTTCAGTAAAGCACTCGCACTCCAAGCATCTTGTTCTCAGTACTAACTGGCCCTGGAACAGTTTCTCCACTAGTTCAAAAACAGCCAGCTCTGTACCTAGAGAAAGTATATGCCAGATCACTTATCAAAATGCATTTTATTCAAAAGACATTTCAGAACCTGGCTATCCTTCTTGGAAAATCACTGTGTTACAGGTGTGGCCTTTTAGGGATTCCAGATAGGAGTAAAAAAAAATAAAATAAAAAAATAAATTTAAAAAAGCTGCTTATCACATGCAATTTTCACAGTATCATCTACTTGTAACCAAACAGGGAGCCTCTTTCTCTTGGCCCTCAAACTTCAATTTCTGTTTTAAGATCAGGTTCTTGTTTCATACGTGAAGTGTGACCGTGTCACATTCTGGAAAATTTGCGTTTGTCATCAATGCACTGCCTTCTTAGTATGGACTGTCAGCCTCCTCAAGGAACGTCACACTTGTGTTTTTGTGACTGGCTTCTATTTATTCTCAGTCCTCTCCTCCAATACTTTCTAAACTTGTTGGCCAATTTTAGTCAAATCTGCCGAAGAAATGCAGATCTCGAAAGATTCTGCATTCCTTCAAATTTTTATAAAAATTGGTAGGTGGATCAGAAAGAAAATTTCAAATTAGTAAGTACTGAATTCATACCAAGGCCCTTCCCTCAACGGGTGTCTTGTTTCATTTACACAAAGAAAATCCATACCTGCCAGCGAATTAGTATATATAGTACCTCTGTGTCCTTCCTAGTTATTGGGAAGGCTGGAAATATGGAAGGACTAAAGAACAGGGAGGGAAGGAGAGGATATTGTTTGTAAAGACTTGGGACACAAAGCCATAGCCAATGGGGTTTGATTCTGTTTGCTCCTGGCAGTAACCTTCCTTTACATCTTGAATTCACTTGCTATTTCTATGGATAACAAAAATTAGTGATAATACAAGCCTAGTAATGTATGTCTTTTTTTTTTTTTTTAGATTGTACAATGATTACACAATGTTAGAGAAATACCTCTTAAGATTTAAGCTAAACAGGTCAAGTTATAACAAAAATTACAAACGTGTATAAAAATAAATTCCCTTTCATAAAAATCTTTTCAATTCCTGAAAATGTAATTTTGTATTTAGAGAGCGCTGCTGGCTATGCAGTCTGAAGGCTGACTTCCCACGCATAGTAATCTCTTAATCATACCAATTTTAAGCCCATACACTTGTTCACCAACCTTCCTTTTTTGGTTCTTTTTCAGTTCCTTTTTCATTATGGCTTTCCACAGGAGACGCTGGTTCCTGGTATTCTTCTTTAACGTTGTTACCATTTTCACACTTGACAGGCGGCTCTTCAAGCTCACAGTCATCATATTCTTTCCCTGGGTCTTTGGATCCCAAGTTTGTAGTTAACTTTCCTAGACTATAAAATTTAGACAGAATACTAGGCTGTTTGCATGAAGATTTTAACCAGTTTAATCTAAGCCGTGACTTCTTCTGTGTTGGCTTTGCACTCTCATTTTCACTGGAACACTTGGCAATGGCATCGGTCTGATTTTCTAGCTTTTCTCCTGTTGCTTTCCTCTTTGACCTGGTTTGTCTTTGATTTTCTTCTGCTGCAATCTGCTCTTTTGATACTTTGGATTTTTTCTTTGCGTTGCCACCCTCAGCATCGCTTTTTCTTTTCCCATTTCCTTTGAGTAGCTTGTCTTCAGCTGTCTCTCCGACGTGGGTACTTGGTACATTATCCTCCTCCTCAGCAGGGTTGCCAGTTCCATTGCTCTCGGTATTAAGTTTTTCCTCCAGTTTAGCTGTAGGCTCTTCCACGGGCAGTTTATTCAATTCTTCCTTCTTCAGTAGCTGACATGTTTCTTGAATGTTACCCAGGATACACTGCAGAACTTCCTGGGCATCATGCTGCAAGTAGCCTTCATACATAGGGTTGAGCTCTCTATTAAAAGTAAAGGAGCAAAGCAACGAAGAGTAGTTATTCTTTGCTAACTGGCTAACGTGATTTGAGATTCAAATTAGGGAGTTTAGATATAAAAGCAGGGGAGGATCCTCTCCAGGCCTAGAGAGAAGCCCCCTCTGTCACAGAAGGTACCTACAGCCTTGTGCATTTAAACACGCATTCAGTTGCAACCCTGTAGTGGTCCTCCTCAGGTCAAGGAGAATACTTACATATGTAAGGCTAAGTACTGTTTTAAATCCATGTCTGGATTTAAACTATATTATCACAAAATGAAAATTTACTTCCAAACTTATGATACCATAGGGCTAACAATAAACACAGTGAACTTACTTCCTATGATGATGCCCCAAATTTAAGACCATCTACCTCCCACAAGCCTCTTAATGCTGTGCTCTACTGTACAATGTCCTCAAAACTTCAAGTGAAAATTCCAACAATGTGTTTTAAGATAATTTGTACCTAAGGGTATTCAGTAGCCTTCGTGGCTGAGTAGCAAGTTCATCTGTGTATTTTTCTGGATTTAAGAGAAAGCTGGCTTGAAGCTGCTCAACTGAAAGAATCAATGAGTGCAAACTGCAGATTAGTTCGTAACTTGCCAGTGGATCTTCTTTACAATTTCCCTGCAATAACAATATAAAAAGAATAAAAGTATTTCCAGTTTCGCCTGTAACAAGTTAAACTTTTTCTCTCCTGCCCTCACTTAGTTTTCTAACAGACATTTGACAGATTGTTTTTCTCTGCTATAGGAAGCACGTAAGTTTCAGACAACATACTGCTCTTTTGCCCCTAGAAAACAAATATAAAAGCCAGAGTAGCCGGTACAAACCATCTTTGCGCAAACTCCAATTTCCATCCACTCAAAGTAATGTACCATAATTATCTTAATGTCAGAAACATGATGAGGTATCTTCTCGAATTTCTTCTGTTAAACTTATGACTTGTACTTACAAGTTTACCGACACTCTGAACACTCAAGTTTGAACACAAGTTCAAAACAACTCAAATGTTTTCTTTATCTGAAATAGCACTGTAGAAAACAATACTGCAAAACTCCTGGCAAACAGAAGGAGTGACAGTTAGTTTTCATTCCACTCCTGGCACACAGCCTCGCTTGCAAAATCAGAAGTAAAGGAATGTGTAGTAAGATATGTTACCTTCTCTGCTTTTTGCTCTCCTTCATCCTTCAAAGATTCTTTCTTCTTTGAAATGATATTATATAAATGTTTCACTCCAGTTTTAAAACCAGGACAAAAATATAATACCTGAAAGCAACCGTTTAAAACAAGAGAATAATTGGTAAAGTAAGAAATTACTCAACATACATATCCACATTTACGATCAAACTAGCTTTGCATCTCCCAAGGCTGCTGCACAGCACACAAAGATGCAGGATTATTCATAGCAGGGAGGTGCCCAGAGTATGTAAACTGAAAAATGACCCAACCAAGGCAACCTACGGTGCACACGTTTCCTGAAGTATCATCTTTTTTTCCCCCACTGTAATCAGATTCCCTTCATACTACATCCAGACATCTATGCCACATCAAACTGCGAATCTCATCCACTTGTGCTTAACAAAAAGAAAACCATCTTTGAGGCCCCTGAACATGAGCTTACCTGAAGTACGCTGTTAAGGTAACAAGTGTTACCCAGATTGTTCAAGCCCACAAAAGGCAACATGTTGTCTTTTTTCTCACAGCTAACGAGCGTGGGAGGCTGTGCTGCAGGAACAACCTGATCACTATTAAGCAGAGAAAACAGTGCATAAGAGGCAATTTTTGAAAATTACTCCTTCTGGTATGCATGCACATCCCCCTCCCAGCCATCTACCATCTCAGAGCTATCTTACAGAATTAATGCCCAACATACACAGATCAAAATCACGTCAAAGCGTTTCTGAGAATCTCCGTATGGCTACTCTGGGCACTCATATACAGACTGCTCAACTGTAACACCTCTTCAGCAACCTACACAAAACTAGACAGGTTTACAAGAAGCAGGCAAATCTGCTGTTAGTTCCAATACATATTTTACAAAAAAATATCAGGAGACCGATTTAAGGAACCAAAAAAGTTCTCCTTCAAATACTTTTGTATGGTCTTTGTTCGTTCCTAAGGCAGCGCTAAGAAAAATGTCCCTAGCACATATTTTCTGTTACTGTCCCCTGCTCCAGATTCACATCACTTCATTTCTGGATGCAAACCAAAAGGATAAAAACAGAAAAAAAAACCCCAAAAACAAACCAACCAAGAAAAACCGAACCAATGAACCTGGTACATTATATACAGTGATAATGCACCATACTGACACAACAGAACCAAACCTTAAAAGTCTCCAACACGTTTGTAATTGACCATGATTAAGCAATTTCTCCCATTTAAATTTCCTCACTAGCTGCAATGAAATGAGTTGACAGATCTGCTCAGGGCTTCAAACACCCTAACGAACGACTGTAAGCAGCGCAATCGATTCTTTTACTTGCAGCAGAAATAACCTTTAAAACACAATATTTTTTTATTAAAACTTGTTTTGCAAAACCGCTACATTTTACCATAATTTTGACGATTCGGCACCAGAATAACTAGTTTCAACTTCAAATAAGCTAACTTCCTCAAGTTATTACAAAGTTTGTGCCAGCCAGCTAAACATCCACAGCATGGCAAACTTGTTTCCTTAGAAGCAAGCAAGTTATAGAAACCCGTTGCGGGGAACGGCTAGCTCAGTTTGATTAACTTGGCTCTGGGGTTTACTCGGCGCGCGTTGAGGCGCGTACTTCTGCGAGAACATACAACTCAAGCGAGCGGACGGAGCAGCGTGGTTCATCCATTACACCAAACGCAACTCTCGCTCAGCCAGCGGGCGACTTTCGCGATACAACCAGCAACGCTTATTCGGCGCGAAACTCTTACGCACATCTCGGAGCCTCTGAATTCTGAACTCTTTTGCTCATTTTCCTGGGACTCCGTGAAATCCAGCGCTCTCTTCGCCTCCTTCTTCTGGAAGAGCTTCAGCGAAAGCCGGTTCTTCTTCGAGGGGCTCCCTCTCGCAGGCCCGGTGCTGTCACTCGGTAAAACCCCAGGCATCTTTCCTGGAGGACAAGCGAGCGGGAGAAGCGGCCGGCCCGGCCGGGAAGCTGCGCTGGCCGCTCACACCTGCCACAAAAACACACAAAAAACACCACACGAGTCGCCATCTACTTTCGGTCCGCCGAGCGCCCAACGGGCGCTGAAGCACACCGCGCCCCCGGAGACACCCCCCCCTCCGCCCGCCTCCGCCGCCCTCACGCTCCCGCCCGACGGGGAGGACGGAGCGGCGGCACCCGGCCCGGCCCGGCCCCCCCCGCCCCCGGGGAGCGGGCCCGCGGCCCCGCGGGGAGCGGACGGCGGCCGCGGACGGAGCCGCCTCCCCTCACCGCTACATGTCGGCGCGGCGCGGGCCGCCGCCGCCGCCCGCCGGTTGCCATGGAGACCGCGGGGCGCCCCGGCGCCGCTCTACCCCACACCACGGGAAACTTGGCGCGTTTTCCGCGCCGCCAGGACCCGCGCCCTCACCCCCTCCTCGCGCCCAGGCGCTCGCGGGCGCCCTCTCTAAACGCCGGAACGGAAGACGCCGCCGGGAACGAAGGGCCATAGCGACCGACGGACCGTCTGTAACCCGCCGGCTTCCGCCGGTCGAACGACGCTTTTCTACCGGCCCGCCGGGCAGCGCCGGCGCCGCGACTCCGCCGCCGCCTCCGTCAGGCGGTGCGCCGGGCAGCCCGCGGGGTCCTGGCTGGGCGCGCGCGGGCGCCGCTAACGGCCTGGCCAAAGGGCTCGGGCTGGCGAGGGGAGGGGAGGGGAGGCGGCTGGGCTGAACCATTCCGCCGAGACACCCCCCCACACACACATACACCCCTTCTTCTTCAGGCGGTGGATTGGCCCCGCTCTAGCCCCGCCCCTCCCCGCCTCCGCCAATCACAGCGGGAGGCGCGCGGCCCATGGCGGCGCCGTTCGAGCGGGGCCTGAGGTAACGGCCGGGGCGGGAGTTCGGTCCCGTCCCCCCCCTCCCCGGTCGCCATCGCCGCCCCGTAACCGGCCGACACAGCTCAACCGGAGCCGGGCGGCTGAGGGCGGAAAAGCAAAAGCGTCTAAACGGGGCCGGTGCGGCCTGCGGGGTCCTTCAGGCCGCAGCGCTGTCGGCGAGCGAGGCCCGTGGGCTGGGGGGGGCTGGAAAAAATCCTGGTGTGGGGATCGGTACGCTCGCAAAAGGTGGCGTGTGGGAAAATGTTGTAGATTATTCCGTTCTGCTCTTTAAACTGGGCCCTGCAGAGAACTGGCCCCCTGACGGGACGGTACCAGAAGGTCAGCGGAAACCTTTATGTATAAACGACGTCCGAGTAACTGGGGCTGGCGGTGGTTGGGAGTAAATATGTTTATTGTATTGCCACATATGTGTGGCAGCTATAGGCTCATCACGCTGTTTACAAAGGCCCCTTTCCACAGAAAAGCTAAGACTTTTCTTCCCCCCCCCCCCCGCCAGGCTAACAATACGTTTTTGTTTTAAAGGAAAAAATATTTGACTGTCAAACTAATGAGAGGTTGTAAAATACATCTTGTTACCTCTGGAAATGTATCAAAATAAAGTTCAGGCCTGTGTGACCCCATCGTTTGATGCTTTCTGTGCTTAACCTAAAGAGAAGTGCACCTTCATTTTTTCAATAAAGAGAATGAATTTTAAATCTAATGTCAGTCTTGCAACAAAGCGAACATCTGCGGAACACACAATCGTGCTGTTCATGATGAAAGGCCTCAGTAATTAGTTTGTGGCTTCACTTGACGTGAATTACGAGGTCTCGTCTTTACATACACGATGGCTTCCATATTTCACAAATTCATCTGGCTCTGAAAATTGCTCTTTGTTTGCTCCATATAAGGTCTTACATTTTTCACAGCTCTCCTCTGGCAGGACTTGGACAGTGGGAGATGGGAGAAGCATGATGGAGGCGTTGCTGTAGTAAATATTCCTTACGAAACATGAGTCGACTACTTTAAGTCTATACGCTGTGATGCTGTGTAATTTAATATTGCCCCAAAAGGTCAGAAATCTTTCAAAGATTCCTCTTTTGTCTTGAGAACTGAGGAACTCCATGCAGCAGTCACGCTTTTTAAGCACTGGTGTTAACAATTGCATTAAAAGAAAAGCCTGTTAAGCTAGAACACCGTTGTTTATTGCAATTACATCTGTGACTCCACTGGAAAACTTTTGTGAAAGTTTTCTAAGTTACTCAGTAAGGTATTTCATAGGATTAGTCTCATAACCGACTTTAAGCCATGGCCAGACCTAGGCCTTAGCATCCCTTCACCTTGGGCGGAGTTACCCTAAATTTGAGCACTCTTAGTACAGAGCTGAAGGACCCCAGGACAAACTCCTGCTGCCTTCACCGAGCGTGGCACTGTGCTGTCTGCTAAATATTAAAGCAAACTGGACCGCCATGAAATCACTCATGGTTGCCGCAGATCCACACCGTTTTTCAAAAGGTATCGGCACTGATATTCCCTTGTCCACATCTGTGGGTATTTTACTCCCCTCCCTACAGGCAGTTCCCTCATGACTCATGTATGCTTTTTTTTTTGTATATTTCCTGTACAGCAATGTATAACTTTGCCATTTGCTGAGTAAAATACGTTAGTGCTAGAACAAAATCAGAAGCCTAGCGCTTAGTCTAAACAGTGTTTTTAAAGCAATTTTATTTTTAAGAGTTTTTTGCAATCTTTTACATGTTTTTTACGTTGCTACATGAATTAACGATTACTGCAGATCAATATCCCTAAATATACAGATGAACTATGGCAGAAATTATATATGCTCCTACAGTCATATACATCCTTACTACACATATTTCACTTTCTATTACAGGGTAAAATATCCTCGTATACCTGCGCACATGCAGACCCATCATCCAAGGAGCCAAGGTTCAGATTCTCAAGGGATATATTGACCTAAAGATCTATTTACTTGGCTAGTGGGATTTACAGAGCTCTGAAGTTGGCTTGATAACTGAGCTCCCATCGAAAGTCACTGGATTTCCTGACCGGAGTTCTGCAGTATGACACTTAGCTCCACTTAGCAAACGTTGCCTTTAGTTCACTGTGTTATCTAAGCAAGCAGAGGGTTAAAAGCTGATGAAGAATTTAGTGACGTTAGATGTTGCACATACTAAGAAAACCAAACAATGGCTAGGATCAGGACGACCGTCCTTGAAGTTGTCAGAAGCGATGAGTTACAGAACTTCTAATCAGGAGTTGGCTATCCTTGAAGGAGGAACATCCTGGAAAATATGTCAACTATACATATTCTAACTATCATGTTTATACTTAATTTTGGATAGTTAGCTAAACTGCGTCCTTAAGCAAATTACCCTCATTATAATACTAAAAATTACACCCAATGGGCAGGAGACCCCAGCCCAGGCAGAGACCCTTACCCATAGAGCATGTGTAGTAAGAATAAAGATTGTGTAACCATATGCAATTACTAACCAGTCGGTATTAGAGGGAAGTCTGTGGAACCCTACTAACTGGTAACAATGCACATAAAAGGAACTCTGGAGAATACCGAGGTGTGCTAGCTTTGTGGAGTTAACACCTAGCACCCAAACTTGCGCAATTTTATAATAAACAATAGCTCGTCTCTGTGTGTGAGATTGGCTCATTGCACACCGGGTACTGAAACCCACTTTTGGGACAACAACTGCAGTTAATAGACCCTCAGGACTACAGAGGTTCTTTTGTATGAGACAACGAGCATGTGTGAGGAAGTCTTACGCAGGTGGGTGGTGCTGAGAAGTCATGTAAGTGCTGGGTTGCTTAGTAATGTGTTTCATTAGATCTGCTTCACGCTGCCAGTTTGAGTGGCCGGCTGAGGAGCCGCCTCACCGAGAGCTGGAAGGTGCCGGGCAATCAAGATCATGGTGGCAACAGAGTGGTGTAATAAGACAGGATGAAATCTCTTAAGTGCTTGGACCTTGAATCAATAACAGACTGGAATAAACTTCAAGGGCAGGAGTCCAGTTGCTCCAGGTAGGCTCATGTTTGATGTGGCAGCGCGTCCTGACAGATCTCAAGTCAAATGGCATGACTAAGGCCATTTATTACTTACTGGTATTGCATTTCAATAATGGTCCACCCCGTCAAGTGCGTGGTTTGCTATCTGCTTTAACAAACATGATAAAAGACTACTTATGTCCAAGGATTTTACAATCTGAGGATCTAACTCCACATGTACAAACGTTAGGGAAGCTTCTGGTATACTTGTGCCTAGGAACACCATCAGTGACTTTGCAAGGCCCAGCTTTGGGTTTAAAGTTAGGCTTGTGAACATTTACAGGCTCATGGTTTAACTCTCAGGTGCAGTAACTGAGTGAAAGAGGGAAGGGAGATGTTAGCAGAGAGTATTTTTGCAGAGACTGGAAGTCTACACAGCTTTTCACGCAGTAGTTATGGGGCTTTGTTCTGTGCATTACATTTTATTTGGCTAATGAAGTAGTCAACTCAGTTTTAATAGGTATAATGATTATGTTAATCAGCAAATGTATCTGTCATCTGCCACACAACCAATACATCCAGTGAGGACAAGACAGTAAAGTACCTCTTGGAATACTTAGCCAGCACATGTTTGGAACAAACATTACCTGCTCTTTTTTCCACAGCATGGGGTCTGTTTCCAAACGCTGCCGTTCAAAGAGGCTTCTGTGTCATCCTGTGACGAGTCTCTTGTGCAGCCCAGTAGATCTCAGTGTCAGGTCTTCTTCCTGAATGTGTTTCACTTTTCCTACTGGTAATTCCATCTGATTATGTATAACCCTTATCCTGCTCCAAATAATTTCTTTCCCTTAAGATACTCACAAATTGCTTCCTAATTCCCCATCATCATTATTTTGACCAAACCATACATACTTCATTTTTTATCTTTACTTGTAAATTAGTTCTCTCTGGCTTCTAAAGACAAAGTCAATATAATTATGAGAGACATTGTGGTTGAGTGATCTTTAAGTTTCCCCTCTGTCACCTGTATGGAAAACTGCTCACAATATGCAGAGCATGATATTTTTTTTTTTAACTAAATTTTATATTCATTGAAGCATTAATTGCTGTTGATTTTGGTGTACTTAATTTTAATTCTGTGCCATCAAATGGTGGTTTTGAGGTCAGTGCAGTTACAGCATTTTAGAATTTGGTCCTTTTATCTTGTCCTTTTTTTTTTTTTTAACCATTGAAAAGGACAGGGGAATTTTCAGATGGTTCTTGAGTAGAAATCAGCAAGATGAAGAGAAGTGATGTCAAGGAGATGAGGTTGGGTGGGTGGGAAGCCACAGGACAAGAAATCGAGGACATGGCAGAGATGGGCTGTCCACAGTGGGTAATCAGACCGACTTTCTAATACAGATGGCAGCAAGACTTGAGCTGCCTTTGGAGTGTAAGAACTAGAACAGGAGAAGTCAGGATTCATTCCTGGTGTTTACTGTGCATTCCTGGAGGCACAAGGAATTTCAAGTCAAGTGACACAAGGTAATGTTTGGAGCATGAAATGAGGCCTTATAATTTGCTCATTTTAACAAACCCTCCTAGAAGACCTGCTTTGTTAATGGGTGGGGTGAAATCTTAGCTGCGGTTCCATCAGCTGATTGTTTTTTTAAATTTGGTAGTGCAGTCACACCTCTGCCTTTGCTTTCTTACACAGATATACGTGCATACATCAACTCTAATTACAGTCCAGGTAATCATTGTATCTGAAGGTTTACGGCACATGAATCTCTCCAGGCAATGTCACCACTTGGCACACCCAGGACAGCTTGGTTAGCCGATTTGTGACTCAGCATTAAAAAATACCAGTGAAGCCGTGACTTCTTTTTAGGGAGCAAATACAGGAGAAGCAGAAGCTCCCCTCATTGGGAAACCCCTGCACCCACCAGCCCGACGTGGTGCCGTGCTGCCCGAAAGGCGCCCACACAGCTCCGTCTCCAAACCAGCCACCCGACGGCCTCCCTTCCCACCTAGAGAACTACAGGAGAGAACCCTCAGCTTGGCGAAATCTCCTCTTTACCAACATTTCACCCTCTCAAATTTTTATGCACCCTCTTAAAAATATGGCTCCTTGTCACTAGTTAATGCAGGGGAATTTTTCCAGCAGGAAAATGTTCTGTTTAAATGTAAGGAAACGAGGATTTTTTTCTTCTGTATCTCTCCAAAAATAGAGCAACACCTAATTAAATATTTATGGTGGCTTAGCACGCTCAATAAAGGAACTGTTGTCTAGAAGCCTCCCAAGCTTCGGCTTCTTGCAGTAAAGGAGTGTTTCAAATACAGGCCAAAGAGGGAGCAGGTGCAAGAGGCAGTAATTGCATACATACAGTCCTGAGACACTCAAACATGCAAGATTAAATTATGTCTAATACTATAGACTTCACAGCCATATGTTATAAAAATAGCTGCACTGGGAAACCAGAAATCTCCACAGACACAGCCAAAAATAACCATATGAAATGCGTGGAAAGAGCAGATTCCCCAGAGGTGGGATTTCTGGACTTTTGGAGGAAGTCTCCGGTACAGAGCACTATCCCCTGCAGGAAAAAACCTCCACAACCTTTAGCTGTTGCTGAATCACATAAATTACAGCAACTCCCAAACCCTGCAGCCATATCAGTGACAGGCCTATAAATCTGTCAGGGTTCCTGTATTGTCAGAATTATTCTGCGAATTTTGTGAACGTTGTGCAAATTGTATGCAGACAATGTGCTCTTTCAGCAGGCTCGGCTCACCCAGGGACCTCCGCGCAGGGAGGTCTGCAGCCTGCGCTGGGTCTCTGCTGTTCACATTAGCAAAACCTGTTTCGTTCCTGAGGAATACGATTCTCGGTCAAACACCCTGCAGCAGGAAAGGTAAGAAACCATTCACAAAAATGAGAATACTGACTATCGAATGTCAGAAGGACTGGCTTCAGGTAGAGGGAATAGAAATGAATATTTAGGGCTCTTCTTATTGTTTGGTGATCCGCAGTTCGTGCAAGCTCTGCCCCCTCTCACAACCAGAAACACAGGAACAAATTGTCCGGCTCACTTTACCACACTGGAAAGGAAATCTGACTCTTCCCACGGCAAACAGCCTGGGACCGTCACAAACCCTAAACTGTTCCTACTTGACGAGCTACATCTGCTTTCAGAGGCTCTCAAATCATTTCACGACCCATTATTAACTTCAATACTGTTGTGTCGGTGCACGTGGGAACAATCTGGCCACTGTAGAACGACAGTCCCTTTGGGAGCAGGGACCTCTCCAGGGCTTTGCCTGGTTTCTGACAACTCAACAGGACGAGTTTGTGCAATTTGACATCAGACCGAGGGGGTGAGGCAGAAGCAGAGTTACTGTCTCGTATCGGGGTGGGATCTTCTTCACAGCATCTTGCTGATGGGGGTCGTAGAGCAGCTCCTTCCCACCCCGGAGGGACTCGGGGAGTTACAGCAGCTCCGGTCTCTGCCATGTAAAACCTAGCCCAAAAGCGTGATCTGTGTGACCGTCTGTTGTCTAAAAAGCTTTTAGATTAGGCATCCGTACAGATAGAGAATTCAGGAAAAGGAGGAAACAATAAATTAGAAATCGCTATGCTTCTGTAAACTCCATGGTAAAGCCTGCAGTGAGCTCCTCGTCGTTTCGGCTTCCAAAAGGCAAGTGTCAGCTTCGAGGCCTGAGCCACAAGCCATGAGCTGGTCAATGCACAAACGCTGATGTGCTCCTCTGTGCAGGAGAGTTTATCGGTTTTGAGATCAAGATGTATAGCGCCTGACACCGCAGGCAGTATGCAGCTTAGCTCTCATTTATCTCTCTCTTAATGCAGGAGAAAACACAGTTGGATGTGATCTACGAACTTCCTGGAGCTACACATGCATCTATTAAACCTAAGAAAATAACAATAATTGCACCCATAAAGTAGAGATAAAGCAGATCAGTTGATAATTATACAAATGCATCGGTCTGTACACTGAGAACCTGCCAAGACGAGACGGTTCTGCGGCTGGGTCTGAAACAGAACATTTCTCCTCAAATCTCTTTGAAAGCTAAGTTCTGTACTGCAGAAAAAAAAGTTATGTTCTGTAAGTGGTCCCATTGCATCGTTAGGGGTGTTTTCCCCACCTTTTGCCTGTGTATGCATATTTTCTTTCACAACTCACAGCCTGCTGCTCCGTTTAATGTAACATATGGATCCACCGCTTCGCCGGTAGCAGAGGCAGTGCAGCTTTCCATTATGGGCTGGAATTCAAATGAGAAGCCAGGTGCTATATTGCAAGCCATAATTAAAATAAAATTTTCTGTTCTTCGGTCAGAATAGCATCTCGCAGCACTGTAACTCACTGCTGGAAGCAGAGGCAGGAGGAAAGGCAACCTGCGCATTCTTGCACCATCTGCTGGTAGCATCTCGATTGACAGACATACCTAGAACAGATTTTGGAATTCCTCCCAAACCTGGAGGGATACATCCACATCTAGAGGCATGAGACCACTGTTATAAAGAGTCAAGATTCTGGTGAGGGCTTGTATTTTTTTAAAAAAAATCAAACTACAAACTGTTGGTTCTCCATAGCAGAGCCAGCCATTTCTGCCAGGTTTTTAAGGAATTACATAGCAAGGGCTCTGTGACCCCAGTGTAGCCACATCAAGAAGGGAACTGCGGAGCCTTTTGTGTCCCTGCAGGGCAGGACAGCCCAGCCGCCACCAGCTGCTGCTGGAGTCCGCAGGAGCCAGAGCAGCCCAAGAAGAGGTCTGGCCTCTCCGGCCCCATAGCTCGCTGCCGCAGATGGTTGTGGTCAAGTGTCTCATCGCCCTCCGGGCAAAGCCTTTGGTGCGGACGGGTCTGCGCCGGCCCCGTAGCAGCGTTGTGCTGGGTCTTGTCCCCACCACAGAGCCATTCCCTCCAAAACTGCTGAAATCCCTGCGGGAAATTCGCAGCTGAAGAGTGGGATTCAGTGATGCTTGTCAGATTCCTTCCCCATCCCAGAGACTTACTATATATTCAAATTAAACAGAGCCCTTTGTTACTGTCAGAGACATCATAATGAGAGTGAAGTGAATGAATCACTCCAGTAAAAGCAAAACTTTATTAAAGCGGGTATGATGTTAAGGTGCGTAGGAATAGACCGGTGCCTCCTTTCTGCTCCATCCCCTAATACAAGAAGGGGCTGTAAGTGGTGTGGTGTCAGAGAAAACGAATGTCTCCTGGTGCAGGCTGCAGTCAGTCTGCTGAGTTCACAGCTGCAAGAAAACACAACATTAAATGACCTTGCTTGGCTTTTCAAGAGGGTTGGCAGTTTTTTAGCAAGTGACGTTTTTATCCGTGGGAGCCCTGTGAAGCCAAGGGGTCACATTTTACCCTTCATCCTAAGGGATGGAGCTGCAGGAGTCTGGGGAAATGGTCTTCTCTAGGCGCAGCTCCTTGGGAGTATTACAGCTAAATAATCTCTGAGCATTAAACCACTACTGAAGCACAGAAACTCCCAGCATGGTGGGTCAGTGCGTTAGTCAGACCATCGCTTGGACCAGAGCGACAGATCCCGTGTGACTGAAAATCCAGAAAACCAAAGCTGAGGCAGAGAACAGCTGAGCATCTCTCTGTTACACGTATGTGTGTTCTCTCTCCTATGAAAAGCTTCATCACAGTAAGCCCAGGGTCACGAAGGCACACGTGCCCGCTCGCTGGGTAGCTGTCACGCTCAGCTGCCGTCACCGACACGGGCACACCAGCCTGCGCTGCCGTCAGGCTGGGTGAGGATGTGTGAGCAGAGCGGGTCTGGCCCACGCCGCGACGCCGAACCCCGCCGGAGCGCTCGCCTCCTCCTTCGCCCAGAAATCAGAGCTGCAGCTCATCACCCTGCGATCCTGTATTGCTTTGCTCTAAAATCAAAATATTCCGTGTTCCTGGCACGTGGGAAAAGCCAGCGCCCAAGACACAGAGACGAGGTGCTGAATGAAGGCGCTCGTCTTTATCGTGACCTTACTTTCAGTAAGTATGGCAAGAAAACAGCTGCTCTTTAAGAGACACGTAAAGAGCAGCCAGTCGGCAATACGTACAGCACGTAGGGATATACGCCCTGTGTGTGTTGCAGAGCAGCGCCGAACAGAGCTCTCGTCCTCTCTGAGTAACCCTCCCCTTGGGCAACCTGTTGGTACGTGGGCATGGAGAGCTGTGCAGGCCAGTTTAGTCTGTCTCTCACCAAGCTGCCCTGCAGACTTACTCTTTGTCGTGATACAGCTCCTGCACAAGCCCCATGCTAGCTAAATCCATGTCCTGCATAGTGTATTCCTTCCACCTTCTTTTTAGTGCACGAACATATGAAGTGCAATCATACCCTGATAGATAAGCAGTAGTTGGGGACTGGGATGACTGATAGAAAACAGGAGCAGAAAATACAGCAATGAAAGAACATTTATGGAAAAAATATAATTGTACTTTACAAGATATACGTTTAACTGAAATAAGAATTTCCCTTTCTTTAAGTGGATTTGGAGTCTATAAATGGATGTTTGAATTCCAGCTATGGCTGCAGCAGTGCTGACTCCGCTATAAGCAATAGCATTTCTTGTTTGTGCTTGCGAAGACATGGCAATTTCTTTTAGGCAACACCACCATAGCAAATTGGTTCGACAGGCAAGCTCACATGGTTTAATGTGAACATGGCAAGACTGATCCATGAGTCATAAGAAAATGAAACATTTTCCGTACCTGTTTGGAGATCGCTGGATGTGCGCAGCCCAGGACAGCACGGGGCTGGCAGCTTTTGAATGAGCATGAGGTTGGTTCCTGGAGCCTGTATCTTCTCCTCCGGGACACGGAGGTCACATCTACCCTCCACATTTTTTCCTGCCTGCATCCAGCTGGCTGGGGTGTGTAGGGAAGCACAAGCGCTTGGTTTGGTGCCTGAAAGAGGGTGCACAGTTAGGGAAACATGTCGGGTGTTTTTAAGTATTACAATAATTATGGCACGGTCCGTAAAATCATCCCAAATTGAGCTACTTTTTGTTAGGTTGCTGTTTGTATTCCTGTAGCACCCCAATACTTGCAGAAACGCTTTGTCGCATTGACACTCCTGACCAAAAAGTGACCGTGGAAGGCCGTAGCCATGCCAGCCACGTGTGGGTGGATGGGCCAGGATTTTAGCATTCGTAGACCATACAAGGCAGCTCCTGTGAGCACAGTAAAGGGGGAGCAGTTTGCAGAGAGTCTACAAAAATGGATGTTGGCACAAGCGTAACATCGTATAGAACAATAACGATGTTGTACTGCGTTTCCAAAAGGACTCGATCACATCAGCCCCTGGCCCCGTCACTGCAGGCTCTGAACACGACATCAACTTTGTCTTCCTCCCAGCACGGGGCAGGAGCCTCATCCCGCTCCTGTCTCTCTGCACTGGGAAGCTGCAGGGAGAAACCCCACTGCAGAGCAGGTGAGGGCAGCGTCTCCGGCAGGAATTCATCCCACCACCGGAGAGAAACTTGCTTCCCCAGGGAGTACCTTCAGCATCCAAACCACCATCTACCCCCAGAGGGATTACAGCCAACTAGGACGGTCTGGGCCCTGTCTTAAAAAACACACCTAAGAAAAGCTAATTCAGGTGGTGAAAGGCTGTAGGAAACCACATTCTTCTTCTTGTTGTTTTCCCCTCCTACATTGACCTTTGAAAATGAGACTACTTTAAACCTGAACTGGTGGCAACCCTTGGGCAGGATCTGACCCGCAGCGTTTCGGGCAGCAGGGCTGACCCCTTGCCGTGGAATTTCACCTAGTAATTTCTGCGGCAGAAAGAAATCCTCTGAGCAGGGTGTTTGGCTTCAGAAGTAAATTGAAGTGCCTGTGGCTTGACAAACATTCTGAAAGCGCTTAATGACTCACAACCTCGCCTAAGAATAGCTGAACTTTGCAAGACCGAAATACATAGCGGAGAATACGGCCTCTGACACTGCCCGAGTGTGGAGCTGAAGGACGCGGTGGGAGAAAGGGAGGGAGAGGCTGTGGCTGCACCGTGGCTGCATTCCTGCCATCCCCTCCCAGTTCCTGGCAAGCGGCATCTCGGAGGCTTCTTCAGCCGTCGTGTGCAATAGCCACCTTGGAGCAATCCTCGACAAATTCACCTAATCCATTTTTAAGCAATTTATCATGTTGCGTTTATAGACACAGCAAAGTACTTCTCGTTTATCCTGGTTGTTTGAAAGTGCTGTTATTCTCTTGGATTAAAGAGGGGGTCACAGAAGTTTTATGCATATGCACGTTACACTTCTCAGCACCCAACATTGCATAGAAGAGAGATTCTTTGTCTTCAAGTTATTGAGCAAGTAAAACCTCAGTGACTGAAAAGGGGAACTGATTTTGATTCTGTTTGCTCAAAAGTAGGTTTTTTTGGTAGTTATTGCTTGCTTTTCTGGCGCACGCTTTCAGAACTGTGTGCTCTGAACTGCCACCGCTTTACTTCTTACCCCCCCCCACGCACACTTCTTAGTGCTTTAATCTAACCCCAGGGAAAACAGAACAAAACACAAGTTCGGCTGAATGTCTGCAACCACAAGAGCTTCCTGTAGGTGCCTGGAGTTTCAGTTGCAAAAGCCTCGTCGTTGTCATTAAGGCTCAGGGATCGTCACGGCGTTGGGGATGAGCCTAAGGGATGGGTAGTGGTTTAGCTGCAGTGTCCCAGGAGCAGCAGGAGAGTTGCTGTGCCTCAAAGGCCACGACTGCACATCAAAGTAGGTTTGTTGTTCAGTAAAGGGAGAAGAAAATTATGTAGGAATCATCTCCGCCTCCACCAGGCAGCGATGCCAGAAAAAAAAAAAAATCTTTCTGATATCATGGTCCCTCTCTTTTGGGCCCTGCCAAAATAACCTGAGCAGCAGGGGCAGGGGTTGTCCTCATGGCACGAAGCCCGAAGGCTCCCCTTAAGACATGCTTCTCCTTTGACTCTTTGACGTGCTGTTAAAATCGTCAGGAAATGTCTTTTTCTCGTCTAGCATCCGAGACCCTCCCATGGGAGCGAGGGCAGACCGAGCTGGGCGCCGACCTTGTCTGTGCAGAGCTCCAGTAACTCCTGAGCTGGGTAACGGGAGATTTTATCCCTCCTTGTTTTACCAGGAGCCTGGGCGCTGCGAGGAGGGCTCTGGGCTCGCCTGGCAGCTGGGCAGTGGCCGGACCCCAGCCCTTAGATACCCTCCGATGATATGGGATCCCCCGGGGCTGAGCCCAGGTGTGACCCCGCACCGAGCAGCGCCTCGGGGTGCCCGCTCCAGACCCGCACACTCTCACGGTCGGAGTTCCCTCGCTCCGGCCACCCACAGACCCATCCGAGCCGGGCTCTGGCAACCGTGCTGCTCCGCTCACAGCCCCCGCGTTTGTCCGCCTGGAGATGAAAACCCAAGAGGTGCAAGTTGCAGCGTCGGTGGGATCATGGGGACCTGAAGACTCTGCTCTGATTTACAGCATTTCCCACCCAGATTTGAAAGGTATTTGGGCTCCTCCCGTAGGAAGGGAGAACGACAGCGGGCATTCTTCATCCCCGGGGGGATGCTGAGTTCATAGCCCAAATGGGGGCCACGCAGCTGCCCCCAGCATTGCTGGAGCTGCTGCTCTCCCATGCTCCAGAACAGCCGGGAGCAGGGCTGGGCTTTGCCTCTATGCCTCAAGACAAACCAAATCAAAAGGTTCACCTAAAGCTGAAGGTATTATTGCAGGTCACTAAAGTACTGATTTCTGCCCGTCCCCAGAGCCTAGAAAGGAACTGGCATTGCAGCGATTCGCTGCGACTAGGTAGGTGACGAGCGTGTAAATCACACGGGGTTAAGCACACGAGGAGGCTCAAAACCTAAAATTCAGATTGCATTTGCTTTACGTTTTCCACGCGATCCCATTAAGGTACGAGGGACCGATGTAAAGCGGATGGCGTTGAAGGGCTGAGCCGGAGAACAGCTGGTGCAACTACAGTACAAGTTCTGCAGCCGCGGCCCGTCCCCGCAGATTTCCCCTTCCCGCCGCTCTTGATCTGCATCTGTGCAAACAGGATGAGCTAGAAAAGTATAAATAAAGCATTAAAAAGACGGAGCCAGCACAATACCGCAGTCATAAGAAAAGAAAAGAAAAAAAAGAAAAGAAGAAAAAAACCAAGAAAAAAACCCAAACAAAAACCCCTCCACCGAATAAAAAATGGATTTCTGGCCTCCCACACCAGCCGCTCCTTTTGGCTCCCGCTGCCCCACCCGCTGCCCCGGGCCCCCTCCCCGGCCCCGCTGCCCGCGGAGGGAGCCCCGCCCCGGGCCCCACCCCGGCCCCGCCCCGGTCACCGCCCGCCGGAGCCAACGGGGCCGCCGGTACCGTCGCGCTGCGCCCTCCGCTCCCAGGTACGGCCGCTCCGGTTTAAGGGGGGGGAAAAGCCCCGGGAGGGGACCGGGGCAGCGGATCCCGGCAGCCCCGGGGACCGTCGGCCCTTCCCCGGGGACGGCTGCGGAGGGAGCTCCGGGGAGGTGCTGGGGGGATGCTCCGGGGGTGTTTTGGGGGTGTCAGGGGGATGCGGCACTGGATGCTGGGGTGGTGGGGGGGGGTGTGCTGCGGAACTGCTCGGGGGTGCTGCAGGGGTGCGCTGGAGGATGCTCTGGGGGTGCCTCAAAGGGTGCTCCGGGGGTGCTGCGCGGGATGCTCAGGGGGATGCTCTAAAAGGGCTCGGGGGGGGCTCCAGGGCGTGCTTGGGGGCTGCGTGGGAGCATTCTGAATGAAGGGTGCTCCTGGGGGTGCTCCTGGGGGTGCCTGGCCCCTCAAGCGGCTGCCTGGGGGCAGCGACAGCCCTGAGCCACCCGGGACAGGAGCGTTTCCAGGGCACCCTTGGGTGCGGGATGGAGGCACTGGGCGGTGGGGAGAGGGCAGGAAGGCTCCGAGTCCTGGTGGGACCCCCCGGGTGTCACCATGTGAGGGCTGGGAAGGGCCCCCCCCAGGCCCCGGGCGATGTAGCAGAAATCACCAGGATCCCAGAGCAGCCAGAGTTGCGTTTAAGCCTCAAAGCCCAACCGTAAAACCCTCCCCAGCTGTGAAGATGTGGTTCAGACAAGCCCCAGCCCAACCTCCACGGCTGAGCGTGGTCGCCAGCGCCTGCCTCCAGCCTCTCCCCGTTTCCTCGCCGGCTTTCCAGCCATCCGGACACAGAAACTCTTGGCCCCGTAACTCATCGCTGTCTCTAGCGAGGTTTGCGCTCCGGTTCTCCAGCCCGCGTGTCCCTCAGGGCTCTTGGTCTGGATGCAGAGCGGTTCCAGGCTGAGCTCTGGGTTTCTGCATCCTCGGGGGGGCCAAGAGAGGGGCCGCTCCAAGCAGCACATTTGGCAGCGAGCGGAGGGACAGGCAGTGCCTCTCCCTCGCAGGCAGCATCGCCTTTCCTCGGCGGCGGTCGCTGCCAGGGCATTTCTGAGCAGCCCAACTCTGCCGGGACCAGGCGTGCCCCGTGCAAGCATTTTCGTCAGCTCCCCGCATTCGGCTTGTGATTTCTTGTGGGCCTAAAGCAAAGACGTACCGGGCTCTGACTTTGCTCCGGGAGAAATCGGAGGGAGCGTGAACAGGGAGCTGCTGCAGCGGGGTAGACCGTCGCCTGAGATCTGGGTAGACGAGGCTGAGTGGTCCATGAGAAGATCGGGGAGAGCAGAAAGTGGGTTGGATAATCTCAACTGCAAGTTCAAGTAAGTTCAGGGTGGAGGAAGTCGCGGTCTGGATGCTCTGGGTGTGATGTTCGCCATCCAGAGATGGAAGCGGGACTGTACGGTACAGGGTTAGCTCGTTTTCCTCACAGCTATGGGATGCGACACCGGCAGGAAGGGTTTCCTTTGTCCAGAGGCTAATCCAGAAATTAAATATTTTAGCCGCGTGGCCCAAATGAAGGCGGGGAGCACCTGAAAACGTTGCACATGCAGGGTAAGGATAGCGACCGCAGTGATGGGCAGAGAGAAGGCGAGCACTGTAAAAAATATCAGCAGTTGCCTTCATACCCATTTCGCAGTCTTTCTGGTGTTTTTTGTTTGATTTGGGAAGGACTAAATGGAAAAAGCTGATCTCTTAAATAATTCCTGAAATGGTAAATGGGACAAGGGAGCCCATAACCTCAGGTTTATGACTGATTATTTGTTGCTTTGACTGTAATATTTAAAAAATAAATATAACTGCTGAAGTGACAGCCAGCCTGATGAACAGCGACCTGGGCAGGGAATCTGTGGTTGAGGAGGGATACGTTAATGGATTCGTTAAAATAATCCTGGAACTGGGAGATAAGATGGCGAGGAGCCTGTTGCTGTTGTGGGCTCTGTCAGTCTCCCAGTTCAGTTTCCAAACCACTTGTGAATAGTAAAACCAGGACCACATTCCGGCTCTTTTCCAGAATGTCTGGTTATGGAGAAGGTTTTGTCTCTCAAGTGCCGAAATCATCCCCCTCGTGCAGTGCTGGGGCTGTCCCGTTCCCGCAGGAGAACGTTCGGTGTCACAAAGTCTCCTTTTGTCCTCAGCTAACCGAAATACCCCCCACCCCCCAGTTATTTGCCACCGAGCTGGAGTGCGATGTTGCTTCGCGTCAAACAGCCTCTGCGTCCCTCGGTATGGGCACGTTTAGGGAGGGAGAGGTTTGGTCTCAAAACATCCTTCGCATCAGGAGTGGTTTTGAGATTCTGCGAGATGGCCAGCGTTAGATGAATACAAGCTCATTCACAAGCTCGTTGCCGATTCAGGTCCCTCCCCCTGCGGTTTTACAGCTGTGAAATATTTTGAAAGTCGCATTTTTATTACCGAGTGTTATGCATCAAATCTTGAGTCTTTTCAAGGAACCTTTGGGAGCAGCACCAGGGATGAATGTGGCGCCATTTGTTAGAGAAAAAAGTGATCATGGAATCGTAGAATGGTTTGGGTTGGAAGGGACCTTAAAGACCATCTATTTCCAAGCCCCCTGCCATGGGCAGGGACACCTTCCACTAGACCAGGTTGCTCAAAGCCCCATCCAACCTGCCCTTGAACACTGCCAGGGATGGGGCAGCCACAACCTCTCTGGGCAACCTGTTCCAGTGCCTCACCACCCTCACAGTGAAGAACTTCTTCCTTACATCTGATCTAAATCTACCCTCTTTCAGTTTAAAACCATTACCCCTTGTCCTATCATGCCCTTGTAAATAGGGAAAGTTACTGTATTTTTCCTTTCGGTGCCCCGTATGACAGGGATTACGTGACTCTGCCTTGCTCAAGAGCAGCGAGATGCAGATGTTGGTCAATAAAGCCCTGACCCTGGCTCAGGGGCGTGAAGGAGCCCATGGCTTGGGGCAGAAATTCCCAACCGTGCACTTTCGCACGCTGCCGGTGCTAGGGGAGAGCGGCGGGGAGGGACTGGCTGCAGAGAGCTCCTTCTTCAGCCCTATTTATTTTAGACCTCGGTGGAATTCACGTTTCCGGCGCTGTGCCTCAGGAAGCCTCGAGTCCTGCACATCCCAGGGTTTAAACAGCACATGAAAAAGAAGTTATTGTCATTAGGACGATAATATACTGCCAAAATGGACAATTTGGTGGAGTCAGAAATGTGAAATATGGCGAAAAACCCACCCGCGCACAGAGACTCCTGTCTTCCAAACGTGATATTATCTTAAATTCAGCCTTGCAGCCAGTCCTCTGTCCATCAGGGCTGAATGTGAGTCTCGGTGCAAGTGTTTCATCTCTCAGTAAGCACCACGGGGATCGGACATGGCACGACACCCTTCCTCCCCTGCGCTGCCCTGTCCATCTCACGTTTTGGTAAGCAGCCGAATGAGAGCAAAGTGGAAGAGCCATTCCCAAGAAGCAGGAGCACCTTGGTTTGATAGTTCCCCTTCACACCCAGCTTCCGAAAATGCCCAAAGGATCCTGTTTTTCCTTAGGAAATGGAAGATGTTTCCAGCCCAGCTCGGGCCAAAGCTCTGGCTTTTGAGTGGGATGAGCGCAGGAGCTCCAAGGATGCACCAAGCCCTGGCCAAGGACAACCCCATTGTCATAAAGTTGCTACCAGCTTCTTTGACCACATGGAAGTTATTCAGTATCATGGCAGCAAAGCTTGACCTGTCTCAAGGTCAAGGAGATGGAAAACAGCAGCTTGGAAGAGACCAGAAGCCAAAGGAGGGCTTCATTAGTTCCCCCCCGCCCAAATTTGTGGGATTGAGGCAAAAAGAGTAAACATTAGAAATGAGGCACTTTAGATTTTTGTTTGCCTTTTGACTCTGGAGCGCTTTTGACTCATGGTTTTTGGTGGTTTTTCTGATTGCCTGGCTCTGGGAAAGGAGACTTTAGGGAAAACACCACAGTTTTCAAGAGAATCAGCCAAAGCTTTTATAAGACCGCGGCTGGAATGAGCTGAAGGTCAGTTGGAAAAGAGGTTATCAGAGGGGGATGAATGTGATCGTTTTCCCCTCCCGGTGAGCCATAAAAGAGGGCGAGAGTTTGGATATCTGATACCTCCAGGTCTCGTCCTGACCTGTCTCTAATGGAAATGCTGGCAGGAAGCTCACGACATTTATTAAACAGCAATAAGCAGCTTTAATAAAATCAGTATCCGCACAACTTTATTACTGCCATTTGAAAAGATGCCTGAAATGGCTGTTTAAGTACCGCCGGCCACCGAGGGTTGCACACTTAGGCTGAAAGCAATCGTCTTCTTTATTAAGTGGTGCTGGGTTAATTATTCAGATTTCTCAGGAGCCCCCCCCGCTCTCTCAAACACCAGTGAGGCTCCGCACGCCTCCAAGATGTTTTCCATGGAAGCAGCCCCCCCGCTCCAGCCCCATCCAGCCTCCTCCGCTGCTTTGTGTACATAATTTTGCATCCCCAAATCTAGTCCCCTTCCACTTCAGCACATGCGGTCGGGTAACACCAGTGCAGAGGGAAGCCTGCCCAGCAATCCCAGTACGCCCAGCACCGAGATGGGCTTGGCTGCAGCATGCATGCTGGGACGGATCCAACTTGCCAGCTCACCTTTCTGGATGCTGATGGGTTTATAGCAGCGGGCTTCCTAGGGCTTAGGCATCATCTGGTCTCCCCGCTTTAATTTTGGGTCTGCTCAGCTGTCTTCTGACCCTCAGCATGGACCAGAGCAGCGTGTGCCCAGATCCACTCCGGTCCCAGCTGCCGTTTTCGAGGGATGCCGTGGGATGATCGTTGCACGATGCCAAACGCACCGGGGAAGGTAGCGGATGGGCTCCCGGGATGCAGATCCCTTACAGTGGAAACCCTGTTTGCCTCTCACTTTGGCAAACCTCGTGACAACTTCTTGCAATGCAAACCCAGGACTTTAAACTGGGTTTATTTACTTATTTATTTATTTAATCCCACAGAGTTTTCAAATTTTTTTTTTTTTTTTTTTTTCCTCCTGGAGGGAAACTCCTTCCAGTGCCTGTGCCAGCCGGCAGCCGATCACAGCCCACCGCTGCGCAACCGAGATCCCACCCGTGTGGATGTCCCCAGCAGACTGGAAATGGGTTATTTTTCTTCCTTTGCAGCGAAAACAGAATTGAAAAATCTGTACAACAAATATTCCCCGAGAGGCTATATTTATTCCTGGTATGTCCACTTGCAATAATAACTCGGCTGGTTGTTGTGCAATCCAGCAGACCGCCTGGATGGAGCAGGTTTGGGTGTAACCCTTTGGGTACCGAGGGCAAGCTCCGGCCGTGGGTCCGGCTGGGTCCGTGTGGCAGAAGGGAGCGGGGGGCAGTGGGTGAAGCCCAAACCCGCTGTCCTGCAGCGATTCTGCTTGGGCAGAGGGAGGCAGGCAGCCGCTTCGCCCGTCGGCCCTGCGAGCATCCAAGGAGGCAGCGGTGGCCGTGGCCGGGACCGACGGGATGGCTTCTGAGTCGTTTTGCGGCCGTCTGTTTCCCATCATCCGTGGGAGCAGCCTGCAAAGCAAAATCCCCCCCCGACAGCTGGTGTATAACGTAAAGCAGAAGCAATTTTAGGCCCTGACCTCAGTCCTCACGCTTGTGGGATGATCTCGGGCCGTACCCAGGTGAAACACTTCCCCGTTTCCCAACCTGCTCCGGCCCCGTTGGGCGAAGCTATCCCAAGCCAGCCGTAGCTCCGTCAAGCACCAGCCCATAATTAATTAATTTGCACGTTTTGACTCCATCCATCCATAGTTCCTAATTTAAAAACTTATTTAGGGGGACACAGACTTGAAGACCTTCTTCAGGGCCACAGGGATTACATCTGGGAAAAACTGTAGGTCATGTGTGTGTAATTGCAATAAGGAAATGCTCCAAATAAAAGCTTCCTGCTGGGTCTTTCCGGTGGGAAAACTAAACAATTCTTTTAGGCTTACTTTAAAATCAGCACCATATAGAAATACGTATATTTTTCCATCGTGCTGCTTTGTATAGAGAACGCAAGCAACAGACCCCTGCGAACATGCTCCGAAAAGATGCGCAAGCGTAACTAAACCAGAAGGATGTGACAGAAAATATTTGGAGTAAACATTAAGTAAGCCAACGTGCTCTTAACTTCATTTTGAACCCCGAGCACAGTAATTGCTTGTGAAAGCAGAAAGCTGTCAACATGGAGTCACGGCCCTGCCTGGTGTGGGATGCTGGAGCTGCGTGGGAAAGGCGGCATTTAATGGGAAAGGCAGCATTTAACCGCTGCTGAAATGAGGGGGTTATTTTTCATTCCTCGGGTAAGAAGTTAACCCATCCGTGCCTTGCGGAGCGCTCGCAAGGACAAACTGCTGCCGTTTCTCTCTCCATGTCCAGGGTATTTTGCTTCCTGCAAAGGCAAAACTTTCCTGCTTTTCTTCAAACTTAATCTGTTAAAGTTACTTTTAGTAGTTGCACGAGCGCAGTGAGCCTGGAGGCGTGCCAGCAGCTCTGTTCTGCAGACAGAGTGACAAAATGTGTTTTTTTCCCCGCTAACATGAGCGTTTGGGTTGCGCTGCTTGTTAAGTGATGGGAAAGGTGCTGGCGCTGCTCCGTGATGCGAGTCGCTGGTGAAAGCCCCCGACAGAGCCCCTGGGTCCGGGAGGGATGCCTTTGCTTTTCAGGATTTTCTTTCCCGGCCCTGGAAGAGGTTCACAGCCCAGCTGCAGGGAGCCGGGCAGTGTCTGAACCCCTCTGCCTTTGCCAAGTGTGAAGTTGTTGCAAGTTCAGCGCAGAGATTGAGGTTTTGGTTTGTTTGGTTTTTTTTTTTCCCTGTTGCCAGCCCAGGGGTGCATCAATCCAGGATGCCCAACAGGAACACCAGCGTGGGGGCTTGGGCTGGGTGCTCTGCCCATCACCGAGCCACATGCCACGAATACCCTACCCCCCCAAAAAAAATCCCACCGCGTCTGCTCTGCGAGCCGTCCCCTGCCCGGCTCGCTTGCCGTTTGAAGTTTGCCTTGACAACCCTGCTGCAAAGGGCTGGAGCATTTTTATATGGAGAGTCCCACAGGAGCCCAGGGCTTGCCCGTCCTTTCTGGCAGCGGCCGTGGTACGGCACAGCGGGTCAGGCATCCTCCGCCGTTACGCACGGCCGCGTTCCCGCCGTCACCGCGTCCCGCTCAGCATCTCCTGGGGACGGCGGATGGACGGACGGACGGACGGATGGGCGCAACGTGAGGGGCCGGAGCGTCGGGGAGAAGGGTAAAGGGCCGAGGGGCCGTTTCTGCTCCGCGCGCGTGGGAACGGGGCTTCGGCAGGATTAATTACGGCCGCGGAGACCTTCCCGTGGCTTCTCCTAAAGATGCCGCCTTTTAATCGCGGCAGCTGCTCGCGTTTCCTTGGGAGAGGCGCTCAGCAGAATAACTAATGCGTTCAGCCCGGGGAGGTGCAGCATGCGGAGGGCGAGCTCCGGCTGCAGCCTGCAGCATCAGGTATAATAAGAACCGTATCGTTAATAATTGACTGCTTTTTTCAGTAATCTTTCCTGATAAGAGAGGCAGCCCGGTGACAGCCCAAGCGGCACTTAACGTTTTGTGTTTTATGGAGAAGACAGCTATGCTGTGAAAAGTAACTCATTCTACACGGCGGGCTTGAACTGTCCTCAGAAAGGTCATAGGAGAGCGGTGGGCTGCTTTATTAGAAAATTAATCCCTTTTTTGTGCTCCTTGTGTTAGACTTGTATTTGCTTTCCGAGCAAGGTCACTGCTCAGCTGACCAACTTTTTAACAACTGGAAAAGGCATGTTTGCTGCTCCGAACCCTTCACTGCCGGCTCTCGGCACGGGAAAAGATGCTTTTGAGGGAGGCAAGCGCTTCTGCTCGCCGATGGGCTTGTAGGTGGGAGCGTGAGAAGATAACACGACAAGGTGCTTTTCTAACGATAGTTTTTCCTTTCACCGTGAAGTGCTAAAGCCACTGCTGCAGTGCAGAAGAACACGACAGGCAGAGCTCAAAAAAATGTTGTGTTATAGCTAATGAGACTGTGCTAACGTGCTGCTCAGCAGGGATAAATTATCTTCTTATTTATAGGCACAGGGTTAAATGTTTCCAATTTAAAATTACTAGCAAGATGTTCTGGGAGAATGAACGTCATATATATTTGTCTCTGTGGTTGAGTTAATTTGTTCTTTAAATCTGCTGGGGTGTTATGGTGCTCTCCTTTCTGCTGGCTGGGGTGGATGGGGGAGCGGGCGGGTGCTTAGGTTGCCTAGAAAGTGGGACAGAGTAAAAGAGGGGTTAAATGTGACTGTAAAGAGCCAGTGTTTGAGACAGGGCTAGTTAAAAAGACAGTACATTGTCCCTGCAAATGGGCTGCCCCAGGGAATAAAACCGCTTCACTCTGTGCTGTTGCCTTCTCACACATTTGGCTTCTTGATTTCCATTTCTGTATACATTTATTCCTGCCTTGAGAAAAGCAACGTAATTCAAATCTGGATTAATCCTCCCCACAGCCTTTCTGTGTAGTAAAGGTAAAAATCAGCGATGCTGTGCACGTGGCGATGTCGCCAGCCTGGAGAGGAAAAGAAGTGTTCTTCAATTTTAGCCAATAGAGGAAAACTCAGCAAATATAAGAACCTGGCAGAGGGTCAGCGTAACAGGTATTAGCAGGATGGAAGACGCACCTGAAAGCACCGCCCTGCCTTGAATTATGGGCTGGATCCTGGGCGTATGGGTACGCTGCTTCTGGTGGATTACTTCATTTTTTTATTCTCATTTTTATTAGGGACAGGCTTCAGAGAGCAGCCGTGGGGTCCAAGGAGCCACATTTTTTGGCTCAAAGCCATCCGCCCTGCGCCCGAGCTGCCCTGGGGGGGACGGTAGAACATCAGCAAGCTGGTAGGGTACATTCAGTATCCTTTTATGAGGCGATTTTGAAGTAGATTGGTCAAAAGAGGAAATTCTTAGTATCAATTTGGGCTGCAGAGTTGGGACCCAGCCAGCTCATAAATGAACCGATCCAGTGTAATTATCTAGATATTTAAAAGCATTCTATTCACTGGCTTTCACCCCCACCCCTCATCTAAATAAATGACCTAGAAGAGTGAAGTGTAGCTGGTCGGACTGTAGCCGGGATCCGTAAGTGCTCCGTAATTGACTATAATTGGAAATTTAAAAAAAAAAAAAAATTTTTGAGAAAGAGGTTAGCGTTCCTTTTGGCATGTGCTGTTTATTGGCAGGAGGAGACAGAAGAAACTGCCCTTTATGGAAGAAGTGCAGTTAATTGGAGAGCACATCAGGAGGCCGCTGGTCAAGGTGTTTGGGAAGCTTGCATGGCGTTGGGCACGCATCAACATTGCCATCAGGCTGCATGGGCGTCAAGGAGGTACCAACCCTGGAGGCACTTTTGAGGGTTTTGATGTTCTCCTTGGGTTGGGACCCTCCCAACTTTCCATCAGGGCTGTACATTGACAAGAAACGTGTCTACCTGATCGATGGAACTAATTGTTTCTTTAAAAGGTTTTGATCTTTCAAAGCATCTGTCCTATGATAACAATACAGCAGGGTTTGATTTTGTTTTCCCGCTGGTCTTTGTTGTAGTTAAACCACGTTATTTCAGGGCTTCTAGAAGAGAATAACAGCAGCACTGCTATACTCTGTATATCCTTATCTGTACCGCATATCTGGTTATCTTACCATTGCCACAAGAAGAAAGATGAGTTACACAATGCAAAAATAATTATGTGATAAAAGGAGAGTTTAGAAACTGCAGAGTGGAGAAGACCGACAAGACAGAGCTGCTCCTGAGACAGTGAATGAGCCAGAGATCTTGAGGGATGGTTCTGCTGGTGGATGCTGCAGAAGAGAAAATAGAAAGGCGAACCAGACTGGTGCTGGATAAGTATGGTGCCAGGCGAAGCGAGGGGTAAAGGTTGGCTAGAGCCCCTTCATAGGGAGCTCTGGAAGCGTGGCCAAGTGCTAAAACCCTCACTTAGGCAAAATATGACAAGCAGAAAATGAGTTCAGACTCTGACGGTTTGATCAATGAGATGAATGTGAGCCGGGGCTGGCTCGGCACAGGATTTGTGCTGCTTGGACCTACCCCTGAGAATCCTGCATAGCTCTGGGATGCGCTGGAGAAGCAGGGATGGGCTTCCAGGCTGCTGTGGGACCATCTCTGGCCAGGAACCAAATGAGATACTTGAAGGAAAATCCTAGCTCCCAGCAACCTGCTCTCCAAGCAACCCCCACTTTCCCCCCCATAGCAGGAATTAAAAACCTGCTAAAAGCCCTTGCCTGCCTATTCCCTGTGTTTTTCTAAAGGGCACGGAGGAGAGAAGCTTCACCCAGGACCTTTCTTGGTTGTTCCCAGCCTTAATCTCCTCTCACGCTCCAGGAGGGTCTCACCCGTGTCCACATGATGGGAAAGAGCTGGAGGGCAATGCAGACCAGGCTGGATGTGGAGTTCATGATGTAGGCTGTGGTAGATCTCCACATGAAGATCTTCCCTGATATGAAAGCAATTTGTCTGTATTTTAGTGCAATTTGGTAGAGGTTCTTTATAACAGTATGGATGCGCTCTGAAATAATGGGTTTTGTTTGAATAAGATTTAACATAAATTTTGAATCTTTGGTTATTATGCATTAAAAAAACAAAAAAGGTGACAAACCAGTCATTTCTGTGTATAGTTTAGATCCCTTGCTGTTTTCAGAGATGTTGTTATATTATGTTGGATATATCCAGCTTACAGGAGTCAACGAAGAGTCCTTGTGCCATCTATCTCAAGCCCAACAGAAATTATCCTAAATGTCTGTCTTTCCTCATTTGCAGTCAAAACCATCTGTAATGCAGGGGATGTTTTGTAAGAACTAACTATCTGGGATGTGTCTATGAAGCATGAGTTGTTGCCACTGGAAAAGCAGCTATTGATTTAAGCAGCTTGAAAGTGCTTAGCAAACACAGTCAGGCTGCAGAATATGGGAAATAAGAGGGGGGTGGCCTGTGAAGATGTGTAAGGCTTTAAGGAGAGATTAAGTTCAAATGATTGAGCTTTTGTTTGAATTAAAAATATCTGTTTCTTTTTTTGAAGGGTGAAGCGACTCGTCTACCCTAGCTTGTCAGAAGATGTTTAAGTGACAGCCCGATTAGACCACACTATGGAGAAGACAGATGGTATGGAGGCTACTGGATGTTCGTTTGCTCATTTGTTTCTTGACAAAAAGCCCCCAACCAAGCCCTGAAGTAATTTCCTTACCAGAAGTACTGTAAATAACCTGTTTTCTATAGATACGCGGTAGGGCCGGGAGATAAATGCATCATTCATGTATTATGCAGACTCCTAAACCGCAGCAAAAAGACATGGTCGCAGCTCTCAGTTCAGCCCGTATTTGTCCTCCCGTCCTCTGTGGTGCGTAGGCAGGACAGATCTCCTCTGCTCGCACCCTCTGGGCTTTGCTCTTGTGCCCTATTACCACACGTGATGGTTTCCCTCTGTCGTTCCTCTGACTTTCACGTGCTGCTTCCCATCAGAAAGGCGTCTGCATCTCGGTGATGCTCGGTGACGAGCGGCACCGAAAGCCGTGCCAAATTCTCCCGGTCCCCCCGCAGCTCCTGCACCAGGATGGAGACAAAGGGAGCAGCCACGAAACCTGGTTTCTCCTGGTCAAGCTGCTCCTCCTCATCCTCACAGGGCACAGAGCCTCTTTGCTCCGAGGCCCAAACCACTGTGATTTCAGGGACTTGCCGTATCAAGAAAAACGAGCGACGATGCAGGGGTTTGACTATTTAGACCCTCAAGGCCAAAATTTGGGGGCTGTGAATTTTTTGCAGGCTGGATCTGCCTGTATTAAGTTGTATTAAACCAGGAGCCTCAGGCTGCGTGGCTGGAGCCGTGCCGTTTGCCTGTGACGGCTGGGTGGGCAAACACAGCGTCACGCATTTCGAGGCGATTTTCCTCAATTAAAAGCTGTCCCTGGTGCTGTGCAGCCGGTCACCTTGGGAGGCACGTGTTTTGCATGGATGCGGCTGTGTAAAGCAGTCCCGGCTGGCGCTGTCTGGGTCCGGCCTCTGCCCGGTGCTGTATTCATCATTTTCAAGGAATAATTTGTGACCTGGTGTTTGCAGATGAAACGATGCAATGATTTTCCTGCTTGGCGTGCACGGCACTACTTATGCCGCTGAAAAGTCAAAACCGAACCAAAAGCCTTGAAAATGTAATTGTCACAGATTGGTTCCACCTTCTGTTTTTGAGCTGGATTTATTACATATTGGGCAGCTTTTTATACTTACGCAGACACGTAGCTCTGCCTGTGAAACCTGCTGTTTGCTTAATTGCCAATTAGAGCCATGATTTCAGCAAATTTTCGGCTTCCTCGTGCCATCATTACCTGATTCACCTCTGGAAAGCCGGATCGCACCTTTGCGTGCGTTGCTGCGTCTCCGCGCGGCTTCACCACGAGCCTCCACAATGACGAACTGCAGCCCCCCCCGCCTGCCTGAAACTGAGATGAAAATAGCAGTAACATTTTCCCACCTGCTCTAAATGTATTTTTTGTTAATTTTTTTGTTGTCTTCGGAATTCAGCCATCTCTTTTTTTTTTTTTTTTTTTTGGCGTTGTTTCAGCAGATGGCCAGCCACCCAAACCCGACGGGGAGAGGGAGCACCCCCGCAGCCTCCCCTACTCCGTGGAGACGCCGTACGGCTTTCACTTGGACCTGGACTTCCTGAAGTACGTGGACGACATTGAGAAAGGGAACACCATCAGAAGGGTTCACATCCACCGGAAAACCAAGCAGCCAAAATTCAGCACCCTGCCCCGAAACTTCAGCCTGCCTGAGAACGGCTCCCGCGGATGCGCGTCGACTCCCAGCAAGACCTGGACGGCGACCTGCTCCTTCCCCCAGCGAAAGGCATCGCTGGGGGCGGAGGAGACCCCCCGGCCCCTCCTGCCCAACGAGGCACCCTTTCCCGCGGCCGATGAGCCCAGTTACCGGAGAAAAGCCCTTTTGGCGGAGACGCGGCGGCAGGCGGAGCTGGGACGGCAAGAAGGCGAGCTCCGCGGGCGGCCGCAGTTATTGCGAGCTTCCAGCATGCCCGCCGCGCTGCCGCCTGGCCAACCTCCGCCGGGGGACGGGAAGGTGCCCTCTCCCCTCCGACCGCCTCCCCAGCACTGCCACGACCAGAGCGGCTCCGAAAACGCCTTTCGCCCCACGCCGCGTTCGCCTGGCTCCGACGGCGTGGCGTTCAGTCTCGCCGGGGAGATGAGCTTGGAGCCAGATGTCTCCTTGGGGCAGAAGGAGCATCCCGGCGGAGGTAGCCCGGGGCCGAGGCAGACGCCGTGGCAGAGCCAGCATCCTGCGGCACCGCAGCTGCAGGTGGTGATGGAGAGCGGAGGCGAGGAGGGAGATGCCGCCGACGCCGGCGGTCGTTCTGCCTTGGCCGGGGTGGAACCGGCCTCGCCGGCCGCCCTGCAGCTCGCGGAGGAGAACACGAACCCTGGGGAAAGGGAGTTAAGCGTGAACGAAATCGCTCTGGACGTGCTGAAGAAAGCTGAGGAGGAGAGCGTCCGGGCTGGAGAGAAGGAGGAGAGCTGTGGTCCTCAGCCTCGTGATGCCAGGGAGCCCAGCGGGGTTGCGGCGTTGAAGCAGCAGGTCGCTGCTCTGGAGGAGCAGCTGGGCAAGAAGAAGGAAGAGCTCGAGCGGATCAGGGCAGTGCTGGAGCAGCAGGATCACGAGATCAAGGAGAAGGAGAAAAGCATAAAGTTACTGGCCAGCTCCAAAGCTCAGCTGGAAGAGAAGCTATGCCAGGAAGACACCAAAGAGGCCAAGCTGCCTTCCATGCGGAGCAGCAGGGCTTTGCGGTGCTACGATGCTGCAGTGAACACCGACGTCTCGCAGGTAGCCGGGGCCAAGCAAGCCCACGATAAAGGCGTCAATGTAAATATCCCAGTCTCCACCAAATCCATAGGATGCAGCATCCGAAGAGCAGACAACGTGAACGTGCAGGTGATGGAGGTGGGTGCTCGGAGAGATCAGGGACTGGCAGATGCTGGCACCGGACCCGGACATTTTGGTGAAGCTGAGGGTGAGGCTGGCCTTCATGCATCGTGCTTCACCCAACTGAAGATTGATGAGCACCTCAGCGATGACAATCAAAATCACAGGAATAACTACGATACCCAGAGTCTTGCTGCTCACGCAAGAGCAGAAGGCTATCGAGGAACAAGAATTGGCTCAAACGGTGGTGAAAACAAGGCGGGCTTTGGAGAAGATAAACCTCGCGATGGGCTGGAAGAGGAAGGTCCCCCTGACCATGAGGATCTCCCCGCTGTTGACCCCATCGGCCAATACGTAAAAAAAATCCAGGAGCTTTTGCAGGAGCAGTGGCTGTGTTTGGAGCACGGCTACCCCGAGTTAGCGAGCGCTATTAAACAGCCGGCCTCCAAGCTCAGCTCCATTCAGAACCAATTAGTTAATTCCTTAAACTCGTTGCTGTCTGCCTACTCTACGCAAAGGCCCGCGGATAAGGAGAATTCCAACACACACTATCAACAGTTGGGTAAATAATATTGGCATAGGTTTCAACGTGTCGGGGCCAAGTCTCTTCCCATTTATTCAAGTGTTGAGCAGGGGTGATGCAGCAGAGTTCGGTGGTATAATTAGTATCAGTCAGATCAGAAATAGCCCCTCCTAAACATGTATGAGAAAGGCAAATCTCTGCACCTCATAAGCTATGTGATCTGGAAAAAAAAGCAAACAAAACCCTGCAGGAGCTGATAAAGCTGTGGCTCAGTTATGCGCAGGATCAGCTTCCAAATGGGACCGTACTTGTGGCTATTCTATCAAATAACCATTTTTCTTAAGTGGATTGGGCATCTCAGTTTGCAAGAATGTGGGATTCATGCTCATCTGGGGTAAATCAGCATGAAGTTCACCAGAACCAAACCCAATTCAAGCTAACTGAGCAACTAGGCTGGGAGAAGACTTGTTCCCACTCACAGCCATTCATCTAAAATAATTTTAGCTTATATGACGATAAGAATCCAAACCCGAAGGCTGCCCATTCACTGTTGGAGGGGCCTTGCAAATAGATAAGTGACCTATTACTTACAAGCAATACGTAGTGAGACTGTTCAAACTCTGGTGGAAAGACTCACCCATATAGTATTATAGGAGATTTATATAGGAGATTTCCAATACATTAGTACTGAAAAAATAAAAAAGAAAACATTATTACAAGAGTAAAGCCTACTTATATTCATAGGACACGTATATAATTCCCAGTCACTTCCTTTATATTCCCAGTTGCTTGGAGATGTTTGAGACACATATTTTAAAGGTGGCAGGGCACAGGTTCGGGTTGTGGCCAGGTGCATCCGTAGTTTTGCAAGACATAAAAAAAATCTCCTAAGATGAAATAAGAAGCTTATGGTTATGATTTGTAGTTTGTTGCTAGAGGTTGGGAATGATCATTGATAATTACGGCACATCTGCTTAATTAATCTATTATTTTGTATTTTGCTAGAAATCTCTCCAACCACAAGTCTTAAATCTATCATGAAAAAGAAAGGTTATGGTTTCCATGCAGGAGGCAATGGGACCAAAAAGAATCTTCAGTTTGTTGGGGTAAATGGTGGGTAAGCATCCATTCAGAAGATAAAACTGCCTTTTAACATGTGATATCCTCTGTATCGCTGGAGAAGTCATTCTTTTTTTCCCCTCTTTTCCCCTCCATACCTCTTGATTAAAAGGCCATTTGAAATGGAGCCTCTTTTCTCCCTTCTTTAATCCAGCACTGATAACCTGTAAGTAACCCTGTAGAAAAGATGTTGGTGTTTCAGAGCAGCGAGGGACACCCTGGGGACTGACACTCTCTGCACACCCATCTTTTGGGGCTTCATCCAAATCCCAGCTGGGTCTGTGGGAAGATCCCCACTAACTTTGGTGGGTTTTGGAGGAGGTCAGCATTGCCTGCGTGGGCACGTTGCCACTAAGCTGCCTCCATGCTCCAGTGATGGCCAGCAAAAGTTGGTTCAGGCACTGAGAAAAGACTATTTCAGTAAATAAGGAATTACCTTGGGGTGAAGGAGACAACTTCTTTTTAGATTGTGCTAGTATTTTAGATTGTGCTCCAACACCCAGTTCCCTCTGTATCCAATATCTAACGCTCTTTAGCCATTGAGCTAACTAGATACACCAACATGTGCTGTAGATGCATCTCTAAGAGCAGCACTGGCACATCTACCGAGGAGTACGTGTGCTGGCGTGAAGAGGGCAGGGCGCATTGCACTGTCCCTTCACTGTGCAAACAGCTATGTGTGCAAGTTTGGATGCTGGTTTCTGCTGACATACGCTTCTCTGCCTTCCCGGCTCGATGGCTACTGCTGTTGGGTTCATCAGGTGTTACTCGCTCTTGTTGCGTAGAGCCGCTTCTGCCAACAGTCGCTGAAATGGGCACAACTTGTAGCAAGTAGAGGAATCTCGACTAGTTTGGGAAAAGTTTTGGTATCCCTCAGAGTGAAATATTCAGTCTCGTGGAAGATGTTATTGTTATTAATACTTTTGGACAACCAGAAGAGAGGTCTCTCTAGGGGGGGCTGCTTGAATGGTGGACTCGGGTCCATGCTGGAGCTGCAAACACAGTTTTTGTCTAGCGGTCCTCAAGGTTGCCGACGTGCCGCTTGTCCCGCCTTGCCACAGGGTCCGTGTTTCTCACGGCTCCCCATCGGCGTGCCGGCAGCGCCCAGCAGGGAGGCAGCACGCAGCCCTTGCTTGGCCGCGCTGGGGCTTGTGCGATGGACATCCCTCCAAACCAACCGAGCATTCCCTGAAGTAACACTGCCTGCTGCTAATTAACTGCTTCTATCACACTCCTGCTGGCTTAAGAAGCCAAAAAAAAAGACTAACCCCAAGTTTGGCTGTGGCTCTAACCTTTTAACTTGTGTATCGCTCTGGGCTTCATCCAAGGCCCATTGGAGTCAGTGGGTGTCTTCAATGAGTCTTGGTCAGGCCCTGCGGTTGCAGATGGGGAAGGAGTGAATAACATGTGGTGTCCTCAAATAGCTATGAAACGACTTCAAGCGAAGACACAAGTTGCGAAGACAGCCCATCGGACGGGGATGCGGAGAGTGAGATGGAGAGAAGAGCTGACAATTTGGAGCCTACGCAAGCTGAAGCTGGAGGTGAAAGCGAGGGGGCTTCGTCAGGGACCTCCTCGCAGGAGAGATGTGAGGACGATGACCTGCAGGAGCCATCGGCAGAAGCAGTGCCTTGCGCTCAGCACAAGGCTGACAGGTAACCAGAAAAACCAGAGAGCGATCATGCTGTCCATCACGTTTCTGCAGCCGCAGGTTGCACAGCGCTGCATTCAGTCGCTCCTACGGGGCTGGGGTCGGGGCTTCATCTGCTCGGTGGAAAGGCAGCCACTGACCTCTGCAGACACAGGAAAAGGCTTTAAAGAGCTAAATATTTTTTGAGTTACTACAGAATCTAATGGGGATTGATTCAGGCCCTACACTTGACTGTGGAAAAGATAGAGTGAGTCATATTTGGTGAGAATTAGCTCATTTCTCCCCTCTCCTGTAAAGCTTCTCAGTAAAGTTCTTTGCAGATTCAGGAATAAGATGGGGATTTTTTTCCCCGCTTTAAGGGTTCTTGTAACAGTTGAAGTTGACCATACAGATCTAGGACTCTGGTCTTAAACACTTGCTTAAGTGCTTAACTTTGTACCTAAAATCTGCGTCAAGTCAATGGGACAACCTGTGTCCATAAAGTTAAGCACTTAAATAATGTGGAACGTATTCTGACCTGAACTGCATGTTCTCCTTCCTGCTTCAATACCTTCTGCAAGTTCTGTCCCACGATGGATTTACAAAAGTATTTTCCCTTTAGATGCAAACCCTCTGAAGATTTCCTTGCCGACTGCCAGCTACTCAGCAAGCACCTCTCAGAAATCAGGACCACAAGCGACAAACATCTGGTACAGATATTTTCAAATCCCGTTTCAGACACGGTTCCCACCCTCTGTTACGTTTAATGGATAAGATTATCCTGACAGGCTGTGCCCTCCCATTCCATGGACAGCTTTGTGAGGAAAGAGGGGGGGAGATGACCTCTGAGTCAGTTTTAGAATAGTCAAAAAGAAAGGAAAAGGGAAAAAAAGAAGGATGATGGCTTTGCTTACTCATTCAAGTTACCACAGGAAATTCCTTTCCCCCTTAAGTTATAGCAGTAATCACAAAACCACAAGCTAAATACTGGCTGGACGATGCCAGAGCACAGGACGAAGAGGCACGGGGTGAGGAGCTGGGGCAGCAGCCGGTTTGCGGGATGACTACCCCAGGAGTAACAGTGAGACCTTGGTGTTTTCAGCGGCACGTCCTGAGCACCGTCTGCCAGGAGTGGTTCCGGGTGTCGAGCCGCAAGTCTTCCAGCCCGGAGGTGGTTGCAGCGTATCTCAAGGCGCTGGGGGCCATCCAGCCGCAGCTCCTGGCGATGGTGGTGAACCTGGCCGACAGGAACGGCAACACGGCTCTTCACTACAGTGTTTCCCACTCCAACTTCCCGATTGCAAAGCTCCTGCTAGACACAGGTAGGAACAGCCACTCTGCTCAGCCGTGGCTTTTGTTGGGTATGGGTGTCGAAGTTACTTTCTGTCGCTCTTGCCAATGGGGCAGGGTCCCACAGGGGATGACCACAGTGTGCAGAGCCAGGTAACGGGGGACCATCGACCGTCCCAGACATGGCAAACAGCGACTGAGGTCCAGGGTTGTCTCCCAGGGAGTTCAGTCGGGAGCAAAAGGAGATGGAGACCAACTACAACATACCTGCAAGGGAGCCATCCAGTAGACAAGCATGGGGCCAAGGTCCATCCAGGAGACAAATGTGGGGCCAAGGTCCATCCAAGATAGAAGCGTGGGGCCAAGGTCCACCCAGGAGACGTGGTTGATCTGAAGACCAGCATCCTCCCCATAGTTTGGCCCTGAGCCCATGAGTGTGGGCAGGGGTCTGAGCTGAGGCTTCTCAGTGTCATTAAGGTTCATTAGTGCCCTCAGGGCACTGACACACCTTGAGGGCTTTGTAGTCTGACTTTGGGGATGGTTCAGGTCCCTGTGGCCAAGGGGTGTCTCTCATGGCCCCGGTCCAGGTGGGATGGGGTGGCCCCCCAGCTTCTTATAGCAGCAAATGCCACATCGTGGCTTGGAGCAGGAGGATCAGACCCCTGAGAAAGCAACAAACCCTCCCAGCACTGCGGAAAAACTCTACGTTAAACTATTGAACTTCCAGCTCACGTTGCAAAGAAAGAAAAATCTCCAGCTGAGCTTGTACAGGGCAAAAAATGCACGCGTGCTCTGAAAGAATAAAGGCACTTTGGCCTTTTCTCATGGGCCAGACAATCTGTTGAATGTTAGGGAAATGGCAGATTATCATACACATCTATAACCCGATTGTTGGAGCCGTGGCGGTTTGTTCCCTCCTGCCCCTGAGTGCCCAAGGCGGCCGGGTCCCCGGGGCAAGGCTGGACTGAGCCCTCGCCCGTTAGACACGGCTTATTCCTCGTGGTGGAGTTGGAAATAAGCTCTTTGAGGTGAAAAGGGAGCAAAACGGGGCCAGGATGGCTTTACACTGCCTGTTGGGTGACGGTCATCTTTCCGCTGCTCCCTTGCTGCAGGAGTCAAAGCAAACAGCCTGCAGCTTTGCAACCGGTGTGTGCCCAAGGCGTTAATTATCCTCCCCTTTTTTGTTTTTGGTTATGGTCTTCAAAATTAATTCAGCTGACCTCAGCAGTTATAATTAACTGTAGCAACGCGTAGCACCAAGGGCCGTTCGGTGCTGTGCTCACAAGGCTAGATACTTAACGCAGATAAATCTCAGTCCTGTATAATTACGGAAACTCCTGTTTCTGGAAATATAAGCTGCCACGCATTTTACAACTCCCTCTTTGCTCCCCGTTCCCTCCGGCCGATTCATCGCGGGGCCGAATCCTTCCCCTGCGCGCCAGGCGTGTGCCGCCTGGACCTGCAGAACCGCGCCGGCTACACGGCGGTGATGCTCACCCCGCTGGCGGCCGCCGAGACGGGCCAGGACATGGAGGTGGTGATGAAGCTGCTGAAGGAGGGAGACGTCAACCTGCGAGCCGCCCAGGTGCGTCCCCGTAATTCTGCCGTTTCTTTGAAAAGCGAGCGTGGTGCCGCGCAGGATAGTGCCACGGCCGCGGGCAGCCAGCCTGCAGCGGGTATTTTTTTTTTTTATTAAAGTGACTCCTGCTGAGCTCGTAGCCTCCTATTTGTGGCCACCGCTGTGCGGTGCCAATTCAGGCTGTGGCATTGTCGTGTCCCCATAGAGATCTCGGGTTGGGGGGGATATAATTTGGGTTCCTTACATGTGCAGCGTCAGGCTGAGACCCAGTGGTAGACTTGGGTTGGAGCTGCCGTTTCCCAAAAGTTACAAAAGTAATCTCAGCTAAATGGCAGTGTGGCCACCCACGAGCTCCCTGTGAAGGGACGCAAGAGCTGGCTAAAATGAAGAGACTAATGGAAGGCTGAAAATTTTGCAAAACAATTTTTCTCAGCTAAAAAATTAGAAGTGATACCAGGGAAGAGCAGTGCAGGGCGGACCCCAGGGTACAGGATCCCCAGGTTTGCTGGCGAGCAGTCGTTTCGTCAGAGTCACACATTTTGGTGTCAGAGATGACGGTGCCCTCATCCAGCTCTTCTTCAAACAGCTGTAAAAGTTAGTCTAGACCTAGGTCAAACTGCCCAGGAGGGGTAGGGGGACCAACATTTGGGGGCAGCTGGGAGCCGGGCAGTTTGGCCATGCTGCTGCAAAGACCCTCCGCGCGGCTGTGGTGCAGGCGAGCAGATCTCTCTTGCAATACCTGCTGAAGATCCCCAGTGTTATTTAATATTAATATGCGATAAGATGCGACACGCAATAATAGTACGAATTATTATTATACACGTACTATGCAATAATAGGCGCTCTTATGGTAGATACGCAATAATATCCATTCTTCTTATTATATATAACGGTCTGAATGAGGAGGACTATAGGCGGCCGGCGGGTAAGGGGTGTTCATCTTTCCCCTGTGTGGTTGCAGGGAGGCCAGACCGCCCTGATGCTGGGGGTCAGCCACGAGCGGGACGACATGGTGCGAGCCCTCCTCTCCTGCCAGGCCGACGTCAACCTGCAGGACGAGGAGGGGACGACGGCCCTGATGGTGGCCTGCCGGCAGGGCAACGCCGACATCGTCAGGCTCCTTTTGGCCCAGCCCGGCTGCCAGGTCGGGCTGACGGACAAGGTGAGGCTCCGGTGGTCCCGTACGCGACCTCACGTACGCCGGGTAGGGAGAGCTCACGTGGGGTCGTGCTTTACACGTGTCCCTGTAAGTCCACCAGCAGTCCCCCAGGGGTGGGTTTTTTAAGTGAAGAAGTACAGTTTCGGTCCACTTTCTAATCAGGTGACCGCTTTTAGGAGAGTACCCCTATTTCGGTGCTTGCTGTGCAGCGGATGGGGTGGCTGCGGCAGCATCCCGCATCCCAGCCGTAGTCCGGGCAGGAGCACCAGGGGAAGAGCCCAACCCGGTGTGAATCTGAAAAAATAAAAGAGATGAAATCCTGGACGCGAGGAATCAGCAGAGCTTTGGCTCCAATAAATGAGCAGCAATTAACTCTCCCCTGAGAACGGACGGCTCTCCGGGGGGAGGCGTGGGATGGGAGCAGCACGGCCAGTGGGTGAAAATCTCCTCCCGTGCAGGCTCGCGGCGACGGGCCACATGGCGGTGTTTATAATTACGCCACAATTTTGTAATTAAACTACAACTTTGTCCAAGATGTGCGGGATGGCACCGGAACCAAGGGAAGTCTTGGCCGGGATGCGTTTTGTGTGGTTGAGGTTAGGCTCCAAAACACCGTGGGGGGAGGTTTGCAGGACGGCGGCTCATTTTAAACGAGGGAAGGACTGCAGGGAAGGAGGTTTTGGGGGTAAATAGGTGGGTGCGAAGCAGCCCTGGCCAACCGCTCGCTGGAGAGCGGAGGAAAACTCACGGCCAGCGGGCAGGTTGCAAAGAGCCTCCCGTGGCGGTGGTGGTGGGGCCAAGAAATGGAGACGGTCGAGGATGGAGCTGGGCAGATTACGGGGGCGGCCGGGGCGAGAGGCAGGGATTCGGGCAGTAACGTCTTCACCTCCTCCCTCCCCGCAGGGGGGTAACTCGGCCCTGTCGCTGGCCCGGCGCGGGGACATCGCCGCGCTCCTGCGAGCCCACGCCGAGCAGAGCCCGTCCCTCTCCGCGTGACCGAGTGGGGAGAAGAAACCGGGACGAGGAGCGGGGAACGAACGGCTCCTTCTTGTGACGGTCCCGCTGCTCGCCGCGGTGGCCAGGGCCAATATCACGGGTGTCCGTACGTACAAGGGGATGAACCCTGTCAGTTATCTGCATACGTTCTCTGTGTCTAATTCTCCTCATTAAGCCCGCTTACACCCCCCTAATCTATGCACATTGCCACAAATTACTCCAAGTTCTCCTATACGCTCCTCCCGGTATAGATTTGGCAGGTGAGCGACCCGAACGAAGGAGAAAAGCACATTAGAAAAGCAATACTTAGTCTTTTGTAACCTTAGATTATGGGTGTCCTTTTAATCGACTACTTAACTGTATCTCATTTAACTTGTAAGTTTGTGTCCTAATATTTATTATTAGCTCTTCTGTACGTAGTGGCAGGCAGTGATTATTCGGTATATGTAACAACAAACACAAGCTGGATGGATTATGTAAAGTATAAAATCCTATTTATGTTTGCTTATGTGGGTCTGATGTAAGAATTAAAAATTAATGCTCTAGGAAAATATTTGAGTATACCAGACCCAAACACACAGACATTGTTTTGCCTGTATTTGGAATTACCATATGGCTCTATATTTTTTCTCATTAAGTTTGAGCTAATGGGGAAGCGTAGCCCATTGACATGCACCGTGCATCCGCACGCGCGATGCTCAGGCACAGCGGAGTGGATCAGGTTATCCCAAGCACGACACAAGAAGATCACAACAGATTCCCATCCCAGGATGCGTTAATGTTGTCCAAGAGTTTTGTGGAGCAACTTTGCTGACAGATGCCTTTCGGGCAAGCATCTGTTCTCCGCCTTCCCTTGTGCTCAACTTTCAGATGCCCAAACTACTCCCGTGTAAAGCCATGCTGTGATTTAGCTGCTGGAGTCAGCCGGCACCTCGGCCTCCCCCGCCACCGGGTACCCACAGGGTCCATCCAGCATCACCTCAAATCGTACACAGGACAGGTTTTTTTTCTTAAATCCCTCTGCTGCTGAGAGAGAGGGAGGGAGGGCTCAGGCCCCACTTTTCCAAACATCTTTACACTGTCATTAAGTCGCTGTGTACTGGGAAATGCTGATTAATGAGGCTGTGCTGCATCAGGACCCAGTGGATGCTCCCCGTAGGCTTTGGTGGACCTGGATGCCATCACCAGTCGAGCTGGTGTGTAGCACACCACCGTAGTAACACATCTACCTGCCATCACTAAAACCTATTTTCCCTAGTTAGCTAATTACTTTTCTTTTTTGTAACTAAGCAGAAGTTAATCCTGGACTACTTTGGTTGCTTGTAAGTCAATTCACATCATGAAGAAGTGTCTCTTAAGCTGCCTTTTCCCCTTCCCTCGTACTGCAAAGCCATTGCCAAGAGCCCCTGTCCTCACGCCGGTAACACGTGCTGCCTTGCAGGGAGGGGAGGACAGCCCCTGCCCTCTGTTTTCCACTGAAATCTGCGGTCTGCTCTGTTTTCCTTCCTTCACGTTTTCAGTCAGAAGCATTCATCATCTCAAAAGCCTTTTTTTTTTTTTTTTTAAACTCAAAATGCAGTTACCTCCTTTATGTATAAATAAACTCGAGTTAAACCTTTACCTGTGTTTGCTCCTGTGCGTGTCCCCATCGCCGCAGTGCTCTCCTGGCGCAAGGCAGCAGGGATGCTCTGATGGACAGACAGACCCCAAAAAGCAACGGGGTGGAGGACAGCCCTCAGCCCCTGGTGACTGCACATACGTGCACATCATTAAATCAGTCATTTTTGAGGTGTTTCTCCAGATCAGTGACCTCCCCGGGAGGTCCTGGGCCCCAGCTCACCACACAGACATGGCAGGGTGGATTTTTTTTGCAGGAATCGCCCCGATTTGCGTTCCTGGGTGCCGAGCACTGAGGACCCAGCGCTGGCGTGAGCACCCATTGCATCACCGCCAGGCCCCAGCTGCAAACAAAAAGAGCCATAATATCATTTTGTGACAATTTTCACTGAGTTTTTCCCCCCCCGACAACTCTGGAACCGTGCTGGCGGAGAGGAATTTCACTCTGACTCTGCTTCCCAGAGGGAGGTGAACTTTCTGGCTTCATCAAAATAAACATGGGAGATTTTCTGCTAAGGATCAGGGTGGCTTTGGGAAGCGCCTGCCTCCTCCTGCCTGCGGGATCCCTCGGGATATCGAGCTCACCATGGCGTGATTTTGGGACAGGGGACGTTAATTTGGGGGCATGCTGCAGCTCTGCAGCGAGGAAGCACAGACTTTGCCACCTTCCCCCTGCCTCCCTCCAAATCCCCCTTTCCCTCGCATTCCCATCCCTGCAGCCCAGGCTGGTTAACACGTACAATCCCAGAATGTTTATTTTCATTCCTTTGCCTTATATTCCCTCTTTTCCCCTCGAACCGTCTCCCCAGGGAGGAGCAGCTCCCACGGGGTGACCCCCCCGGAGCAGCTCCTCTGCTTACGTGGACCTCGAGGGGCTGCGGACGATGGTTCAACGGTGCCCTCGGCATCTCCCAGTGCCCAGCATCACGCTGTCGAAGTACCGGATGGCACAAAGCCAACAGAAAAATTATCTGCGGGATCTCAGTGCTGTGAAGCGCCCAAGAGCCAGCCTTAATTTATATATTTTGATATCATGGTAGAGATCAAACTAAATATAGGCAAGCAAAAATACATCCCCAGTGTGAGCTTTGTACAATACAAATGGAGACAATTAAGTCACAGCAAGGAAAGAAATTAATCTAATGATCTTTACAGGCTCACCATCTAGGAGCTGATTAGCTATGAAGGGAAAGAACGACGAGAAATACAGCTGAACGTGATTTTTCCACTCTCCTTATGGCCATTTCTAGTGCATCCCTTTCTTTTGCCGCAAGGAGGGGAGCAGGGACTCTGACGGTCTCATCCGAAGCACCTCCACGGTGATGGGGAATGATGTCGCTCTGCATAGCCCTCAGCATCCATGCTGGGACTGAAAACGGGATGACTCCCAGTGGTTCTGGTTTTTCCCCTCTAATTTACTGAAAACCTTCAGAGAAAGCCCTCTGCCACCTGGATGTTGTCCCCTGACCCTCATGCACGTGAGCCTGTCGGGTGTCCCTGGGGATGCCGGGATTGCCCGAGCGCGATGCTGGACACCGAGTGCTTTGGTGACAGAACAGGGATGGGAAAGGGGGGATGGCGCTGCCAATAGGGAGATGCCAGAGGAAAACCAGCCAACTCTACCCAAGGTCCATCCTGGGGAGAAGGGGACCCTGGAAGCCTGGAGACATTCCAGGTCAGGTCAGACGGGGCTCTGAGCAACCCGATCTACTTGAAGATGTCCCTGCTTGTTGCGGGGGGGCTGGACTAAATGACCTTTAAAAGTCCCTTCCGACCCAAACCATTCTACGATTCTATACCCCATGCCTGGAGACCTCATCCACGGCTGGCAGGCTCCAGCTCCACGGCAAAAACCGGTTTTGAAGCAAACGTACAACTCCACGGCATGTGACCGCGCAGGGGCCGTGCTGGGACACGGACCCCGTGGGGAGCAAAGCCCCCCGACCCCCGGGGCTGCCGCCTCCACCGCTTTGCCCCCCCGGCTCTCCTCCGTGCCCTGACCGACCTCGCCGGCGCTGGACCCGGCCAGAGCCACGTGAGACCCTCCTCACCCCAACCAGCTGCCTTCTGCGCGTGGTTTGGTGTCGATACCCACGCCAGATACAACACGCAAAAGAAACAGCCGGCCGCTTCCCCCCCCCTCCCCCAACCTCCTTGCCGAAAACCAGATGATCCCAAATTGTTCCTCCCACCGCTTGCGAGGCGCGGGAGCGATGCCTCCCTGGGGAGGACTAGGGTGGGAAGGCAATATCCAGGAATTTTGGGGGAGATGCGGCCATGCTTGTGGCCCCCCTCCCGGAGCAGGACAGCCCCCGCGGCCGCCCCCGCGCCGTCCTGACCTCAGCTGCAAGATATGCGAGGAATGAAAATGCGCGGTCCGTGGCTAAACGTGCGGTCCCTGTGATCCGGCGGGCCCAGACAAAAGGCTGCCTTGTGCTCAGCGCCTGCGTCTGCCGGGTGGTAAAAACATCACGGGTCTCGTGCGAGGGGCTGCGGGCCTCCGGCTGGGAAAAGAAACGGCGAAGCTGTCCCTGCAGGGATGCGGGTGGTTCCTCGGCATCGGCTTAAGACCGTATAGTGCAGAAAAGGGGATAAAAGAATTGCAGTTATTTGCTAACGTTATCCAGGCTACTTTAAATATTGCAGTTAGCTTTTGTTAAAGGTTAACTCGTCTCTTGGGCTGTAAATATCAGGGATCCTCAGCCCGTGGTGTAGGGGAAGACCCTGCTCCCTCTGGCAGGGCAGGAGCGGGGCCGGGACCCCCGGGGGGACACACGCAGGCACAGGGAGAGCCGGGCAAGAAATCTCCATCGGCCTCCGAAACGGGGCCACGGCCACGTTCAAAGCGCAAGGAGGGAGCAGAGCACCTCGAGCCCGATGCGCACGCAGAGCCCCACGCAACCGGTGAACACGAGCTTTGGGGTTAATTAAACGAGCGGGCCGCTCCCAGGCGGTGGGGACGTGCCTTGGCTCAGCTCCTTTGACATCTGCGGGCAGATCCTGCCCGCCACTGGGTGCTGGGACGAGCCTCTTAACGCTGGGGGACAGGCAAAACCGATGACCGGCAGCTTTCCGGGGTCTGAGTCGAAGCACAGGGCGTGAAACGCAATAAATTCCGCTTTCTCTTTCCTCCTCCAGTCTTGCCCATGCAGGTGGCAGGGAAAATCAGCACCTCGCGGTTTATCACCCAGAAACTGCCCCATCGGCGGCTTAGATGGTGTCAGTTCAGTGACGATCAGCAGAATTTAGTATTATTAGAAGAGATGAATGTCTCGGCGGCAAAGGCAGATTTATTTGCTGCAGGGGAATGAGCTGCCACAGGGGCACGTCGACAGCACCTCTGCTTTGGGGTCCGTGGGACCAAGCTGCCCCCCAGCACCCCGTCCTGTCCCCACGGCTCGGCACGGAGGGGCCGCTTGGCCCTGCTTTTGCCAGGGATGGAGGGCAGTTATCAGCAGGGGTGAAATGGGCCGTGATTTCACCTCCCAGAAATCTCTCGTCATCGTTGTACCCAGGTGTCTCCTCCTTTTTGCAGCACCCACCTATTTGCAGGGGAAAAGACAGAGTATCCTCGGAGCATCCCTTGGGGCAGCCCCTATGGCAGGGCCACCAAGCCTGGGCTGAAAGCAGCAGAAATACAATATTTTGTCAATTGCTCCATCTAGTGCCATTTCAGCAGAAAAAGCAGCAGGAGCGCAACGCCCGGAGCCGCTGCGGCCGGGGCCTGCGCAGTTTTCCCTGGCGGGTGTCTGTAGCAGTTCGGTGAGGATGCGCCAGGTCCCCATCCTGGTCCAGCCCTGGTGACATCCCCTGGTCCAGCCCTGGTGACGTCCCCTGGTATGTCTCCCCCGTATGCTGCTAGGTGGGATGAAAAGAAGGATAACAAAAGTACGAAGTGATTTCTTAATAGTTGAAAATGCTCGTAGGGAATATTATGTTTTCAAGGGCAAATATTTCCATGTAAAGGTTTATAGTCCCATTTTGAGAAAGATGAGAGAAATATGATAAACGAAGCATAGGCTTTTAGCCGTGGGTCTGCAGGGTAAGGGTGGATCTCAAAACTCTGGCAGGGTGGGCTCAAGCCATCGAGGAGATGAGGACCAGCTGCTGACACGTCACTGAAACTCAAGTGTCACCCAAAGACCAGGGACCACGTAACCCCATCACCTGCGACCTGCAAGGGGGACGTCTGGCGTGGAGGGGGTTAAACAACACGCAACCAACAACATCTCACGCTTTACCCTGCACAGGGTAACACCGACACAGACAGCAACCATCCCCATTTGCTACCCCACTCCCCGATGTAAAAACCAGCAATATTACAAAATGTTTGCCTAACATAATAATAATTTGCCCAGTTTGATCTGCTCCCCCCAATGCAGCAAGCGAAGAGGTTTTTGTGAGCATCAGGAGTGGCACACTGATTCCTGCTTCTCTGCCAGGAGCAGTAAAGCCCCCAACTCAGAAATAAACCTGACCCCCATGCACTTTTTACTGGCTAAAGTTGCTTTCCAGTGAGCAGACACCAAGCCAGTATATCCTCAAGAAGCGAGGGGGTCTCGTGGGAGTTCCCAGGTGCGGCGTTACGCTCTCGCTGTCTCCCGTCCACAGGGAGATTTGTGCTGAGATTGCATTTTTGGAGCAGCGTCGCACACGAGCATCCAGTGTCCTTTTTCCTTGAATGGAAATAAGTCTGTAAAAAAGCCCACCTGGCAGAGAGGGGCAAGGAGGGAAGGATAGCGTAACATTCCTATTTAGGGGAATTTATTTGCAGCTCCTTTTCTGCTGCATACAAGTAAACCAGAACCTCCAGCAAACGGGCTCCCAGAGTGCCAGGAGAAACCCATCTTCTACACTTATGTTTCTTTTCAGCAGATGGCCTGTCATACCTGCACATCAAAGTGTTAAAAAAGAAGTAAAGGAAAAAAAAAGCCAACGATGGCTTTAGGAGATGGAAGAGACCATTTCCATTCGAGGTGCAAACAAGTAACCCTCCCCAAAAGTACATTTTCTTCAGGAAAAAGGAGACCTTCAAGGACCTCTTCTTTTTTGGTTTACCTCCTCGTGGCAGCTTGCTGATGAGTTTGTAAAAGCAAATGCAGTGTCGTGTCATTTCTGGAGAGAAAATCTGTTTCCTAGGATGTGATGGCAAGGAAAAGCCGAGCTCAGCAGGTCTGCACCCTGCCCAGGGCATCGCGGATGGGAAGCACAGCAGAATAACCCTGTGTCAATGCAGTTTTAATTGGTACGGTTACTTTGATTAGGATGTGATTTTTAATTTTAACTGAGCAGTTACAGAGGCACAGCACCTACAGCAGGTGCTGCGCTATCAGGAATAAAGAGGTTTTTATGCTGCCACTGCATATTTTCCTTTTTGTGCAGGAATCAGGAATAAACTCTGCTTCAACCCCACCAGACTTGTGAAAGCAGCAGAGACCTTGGAGGCCACTTGGACAAGGCTGAAGGCAAAGTCAAGGCGATCCTTGTTCCTTTTCCATTTGGGATGCTGCTCTCTGATTTGTTGCCATCCTAAAAGGTCCAGCTATCACAGAGAGAACAAAATGTCCATTGCTGCTAAGAGGAAAAACAATGACCGTGACAGTGTTTAACCAGAATGTAAATACAGCTAAACTATGGACGTAGAAGTGTGAAACCGTGGAGAAAGATGGTAATGGAATTATATATCAATGCTCAGCACAACTGTAAAAACTAATGTTTTATACATGTGTAACGTTAAATTAATTCATTCCAGTTCTTTCAGGCAAAGGTACATTAACTGCTCCATCTCGGCATAATCACATTACCTCAACAGGCTCTATACATGTCATACTTCCAGGGTAGTAATCGCCATTGGATTAATTACAGGGAATTTAGAGGCATTACAGGGATTCCTTATGCAGCAGTACAATGTGACAGGGTCCCCTCATCCCTCCAGGCTGACCGGCTGTCCGCACCGGCGCAGCCTCCACCACCACGGTTCACGTCTCGGGTCTCGGGCTGCACCCAGCGGGCGCTTCTGAAGCTCAGTGCTTGGCAGCGCGGATCATGCCTGGACGGGCTTTGTTCCCTGGCAAGCTCACGTGGTGGGGAGGACACAAAAAACTTACAGCATCTCAACCCCAGCCTCTGGAAGAAGTCTAAACACAGGCATAACTTGCCCTTTTCTTTGCAGAGTTAGCCAAAAAATGCAAACCGTCCTAAGATGGCTCCTGGTGATGTCAAGGATGTTCTCGACAGTGTCACTGCAAACTGCAGGTTATTCCCTGTCTCTCCAGGTGACGAAGCTGATGGAGGGATTGTGAACAGCACGTGGCCTGCCTGAAAGAAGAGGCTCTGACAGCTGAGTCCTCAAACTGAGGCAGGAGAACCCTTCCCACTGGTACACGAGAGTTGAAGTGGTGGTGAGTGGCACCTCTGAAGGGTTGCGAGCCACCTCCGGTATAGCTACTCCTCCTGCAAGCATCCTTCGTGTTGATTTTGATTCCTCCTGGCACAATAACTATCCCTCGGCACCTTCGCCTTCCTCCCCTGCTTTTGCTGCCTGTGCACCAGATCTCTGGTCTCTCAACAGAGCTGTTTTTGTTGGTGTTGCCCTGATTAAAAACTACTTACCAGGCTAGAGCCACCCAGATGGGTGGCTGTAGCTTTCTGACGGAGCACGGGATGGCTCCCTGTGACCGTCTCACTCGGGAGCAATCCTGCTACCTGGATGCAGAGCCTTGGCTGGCTGTCACCGCAGCCTTCCATCACTCCTACGGTGACCGCCACTCCTGCTCCCCGAGAAGGGCAATCATGAGCCCTACTTGGAATAGCAAACAAAGACATCTCATGCAATAGATTTTAACAGTGACTTTAAAAAAAAAAAGCACAACTACTTACGTAACCGAGCTTTATTTAGAATCTTTGAAGTCATAAAATGTCTCATTTTACTGATATACGTAAACATACAATCAGAAGGTTTAATTGCTTTTTCCCTTACACAGAAATAAAGTTTTAAACAAACCAGAACACCTCAACCCAGACAAGCGTAATGCAAATTTAATTATCTAACTTGGTCCTGTACATACAGCACACGCTTCTCCGCATGGTCACTGGTTTATCAATTAGTTGCAATATAATTTTTGGCAGTAATATATTCAACACACAAAGTGCAAATTACAAGAAGCAGAAAATGTTCTCTCTCATTCTGAGCAATGAGAAGTGCAAAATACCTCAGCCCATAAATTCTATTCTTTATGTATACGAACAGTATGTGCATAATAGGCTAATAAATAGCTGTGTAAAACTTCCTAGATTAAATGTGGCAACATCTTAAAGTAGGAATGCAACAGTTATAAAAACATAATCAGACAGAGGAATCATTACATTTTGTTCATAAATTCCATACAGTATTTCTGTGGGTACCTCTTCACATTTCACCTACCCGCCTTTAACTTCTGCATACCTTGAATACTTTTGCAACCAAAGGCAGTTTGTTAAAAATTCTCCCATTTGCTACATCTGGACATATTTCTGTGCATCTACAATCAAGGTTCCACTAACACTTCACTTGGCAAATCAAATAGTACAGTGGGAATCCATTGAAAATGGGAAGTCTCTTCCAGGCACTGCTAATGGAATACCCACTAATTGTTCCAGCAGGCTAAATGCACTTTGTGATTACCTAAAGAAAACTTTTCAATGAAAGAAGGAAAACCGTTTCAACGAGAGCTAATCACAGCTTGCTTCAGTGTAGTTCATCTCGCTTCAGTACCTATTCTTTTATGTAAAATAGGGAAATACCCACCGTAGATAAAACATGGTGAACAACAGTACCTTTAACATAAACCCTGCACTATTCAGTTTTTACACTGCAGATTTTGAATCTTCTTTCCACTTAATTCCAGGGATTTTTCACATAAAATGAGCAGCCAATTTTGACACCACCACCACCACCACCACCCCTTAATTTCTCCCAGCTACATCATCATTATAAATTATACCAAATAGTCCAAATCAGACTGGGCTGCTTCCTCTAAAACCCTACTGTTCCTCTGGATAGGAAGATTAAACCACAATGACTTATATTGCCATTAATCTGCCTGCCAAATTCATTTGCTAAATCACTAAGGCCACGGTCATATAATCACTGCAGGAACGGCTGTGACACGTAACAAAGTTGCTAACTTTTGGCTGAACGTTCCTGCATCCCACCTCCACCACGCAGAGCGGGACAGGCCTTGGGAAGGCTCCTTGTCAGCTTCAGCACGCTCTTGCCTGTCTTAACTTAAACCAAAAAAGTAGTCGGGGGCTTCGACTGAGATGTCCGACTCGCCGGACATCACCTTAAACTGCTGCAGCGGTCTTCTGCAGCGATCATCTCACCATTGCCTGGTATTATTTGGTATTATCCAAAATTGAACTCCAGCAGCCCCAAGAGAGAAGCATCCTCTGTGATCCGTGAAAGACTTTTCCTGCACTATCTGATCCTGGGGAGACTCTTGGAAATGTAAAACGGTTTGCTAGTTCGGATTAACTTCATCTAGCCTTAAAGACAACGTGCAGAGGGACCGCTCACCATCATTACTAGAATTACAGGATCACATTGCCGAAGCAAACTTTTTGTCTTCATTAAAGTTTCAGGATGAACAATTATGCTGCAACTTGGCACAACAACAACTGCCTTTGTATGCAACATGCCTGGCATATATCAGCACATTTCTTCTTCTTTAAAAATATAATTAGAATAGAACAAGATAGGTTGTTGTTGTTCATGCTGCCTAAATATCTGAAAAGGCTCAAACATTTTAAAAGCCTAAAAAAAATAGATTTCCCTCTCCCCTAGTTTATTTTTCATGCTAAAGGCTGCAAATTGACACATCACAGTAATTACCTCTGACTAACTTCCAGAGACCTACCCAAAGAGATAAACATGAGAAGTTCACATTTGACTATCAGACTTACTGTGCCGAGCACAAATAATTTCCCAGAGGAGAATTTGATATTTCATCATTTGGAACAGTGGTAATTTAATTACATTGCTAATGTTTTCTGGCATACTTGAAAGGACAATTAGCATAAGTAAATCATGAGTGAGATGACAAGTCACTCGGCATTTATTTCTGCTCATCAGATGAGATCAGTTGATGATCTAAATTCTCTTTTGTGTGCGAACTGATTCCAGGTTCAGCAATTGTAACTGGGGTTCAGACTAGTGGGGATAAACCGATGTATAAATAAACTAAAATGGATATTGTTCTTTGAAGTTTCGTAATTAAACTTGTCCAGAGAAACCTCAAAACCCACCAGAAGTAGGGGAGGGTGGGGAGAAAGGATGATAAATGCGGAAGGCTAAATGAAGCTCGAGATGCACACTACCCTTTCTGGCGATGGGGTGAATACTAATTCATTTTTGCCAGGGTTTGCTTTACATCCTGCTCAGGGCTGAGCAGTATTATTATAGCTCTACTGATGCTCTAAAATAATTGTTTTTATCTCCGCAAGCGCAATGACATTCATGATAACACCGTTAATGTTACAGTTCCTTTCTGGCGCTTCAGAATAGCTACAGCTTGCTCATGAGTAACACCTTCCAAAGCTTCCCCGTTAACTGCTAAAATCTGATCACCACGCTTCAGTCTGCCATCGTCCGCAGCTGCTCCCTGCAAACGGCAAAGTGATTCGTTAGCGGCTGGTAGCACGGAGCCCTCCCGCCTCTCATAATGCTGATGGATGAAATGAGGAGGGATGCAGCACTGGAAATCCCACCGTAACTGGGTGGGGGACATGGGAAGTGACAGTGCTGAAGTCTCCCTGAGAGCTTCAACCCTTGCTCACCGCTGACCCCGCTTACCCAACCCTGCACGGTCTGGTGATACACCCCTGGGAAGAAGAGGATCGGCTCATCCCTGAAAAAACTGCAGCGTAAAGACTCCTTCTGGCTTTTCTGATTATGAGGAGGCTTGTTGAAGCAGCGTTTAAATGTACTCCGCAGCCAGTGCTGAGAAATGGGTTAAAATATGGGGAGGGAGCGGGACGCAGAGCTCATGCAGCAGAACAGCCCAGGCACTGCCCCAAGCCCTGGATGGAGCTGGGCTCCGCTGAAGGTCCTGAGAAGCTCCCACAGAACTTTAGAAGTGGCTGTTCTCCTCCAGAGGCCTCAGTGCAGCTCTTTTACCTAAATCCTGAGCCCTGCCCTGCCCAGGGGTCAGCTCATGGTGTCCGTTTCTGCTCCGTGACCCCACCAGTGACTGCAGTGTGTTCTAGCTTCCACTTAGGGTTTCTCAGCTGTGCTCACATCTAGAAACTTGTAAATCTCAGCATCAGTTTAAAGAAACAGTATCTTCCCATGTTAATAATTGCAAATTTTAAGAAGACCAGCTATTTGTGGTTTGAGCCCCGGTATCACAGAAGCAGAGGAGACATGACTTCTACTCCACCTTCAGACAGAATTTTCTTAATTATGTCATCGACCCTGCCAGACGTGCTGACACAAGTGACAGCAAGTAGGCACGGGACAAGCAACTGTGTGTGACTGACTTTGAAGTTACTTTATGGGAAGTATCCCTAATTCCCACGGTGTCCCCCCCCCCCCATTTCCAGAACTCCCTTCACACGGCCATGCCTGACGTATCTTGCTGGCCCACGCTGAGCACATTTCTAGCACGGGAATGGGTGGGAAAAGGGGCACTTCTCCCTCCACGGCTGTACCTGGCCAGGACCCCCAGGTCCTCCCCAACACTCAGGGTTGGGGTCAGAGGTGGGCTGAGACAGCCGCGCCGTGAGCGGCTCCAGCACATGGGACTGGAGTACACACAGAGACACAAGAGAGAGAAGCTGGAAGCAAGGGAGAATAACTAAAGCCAGCACCGATGCGTAAGCCAATTCATTATCAAGTTACAAAGTACGGCGTTTTCCTATTTCGGTGTTTTTTCTCATTGAGGTGACTACCTGAGCACAGGAGCTTATTGCTGGTTTTCCAGCTAAAGCTCAGCCACAAAGATACAGCATCTCTGCAACTGCCTCCTCTTCTGTACAGTGGGAAAAGTGATGCCTCCATACCTCTTGGAAGGCTCTTTGAGATTTACAGATATAAAACTGCCTTATAAATATTTTAATGTATAAAACCAAGTTTCCCAAGTACACAGAGCAATTTTGCTGAGATAAAGTATCTTGTTTCAGCCATCAGTAATGTGAAATATAAACTGAGAAGCTGGCTGTGAGTTCTGGGTCCACTTACTCACATCAATGCACTTAGACAGTACATTTTGCTTTCTACTACATAATATATTAACCAAGCCAAATCTTAGCTTTACTTTTAAAGATAATACAGAAAAAGGGAGGGGAAAAAAAAAAAGATACCTTGGCAAATATAGTCTTGACATAAATGGGCAGGTCTCCATGGGGACTTCCATACCCCCCTACAATACTAAATCCCAGTCCATCAGAGCCTTTCTCCAAAGTAATAATCTTAGGCTGAGGTGCTCTGAAAACACAATAAATATCACTTAGAATAGTAAAGTCTGTCTCTAGGGACTTTATGCAGAAGGAACACTTACAGAGATATTTATCTGTCAAGAAGTTTTTCATACAGTCACAAACCACGACTCTTGCCCTTGCATTGAAACACACTCCTGCACAGCCCGGAGTTCAAACGCTGTTCTGTCTACTTCAGCCCCTCGCTTTGAAAATACTTATTTTTAATAAGAGCTCAACAAGAGCACTTATCTCTGACGCAGAAGTGAGACTCCCCTCATCTGCAGTCGCTGCATGTATGTAAAGGAGAGTTTGCTTTCTTACCAGCCAAGCTGTCATCTTTAGTCTGCATAAGTGACAACTGCAACAATTTCCTTACAGCATAATTTTATTTTATAACTTCAGAGGAATGAGTCTAATAGACAGGGTGCAGCCAGGAACACTTGTGTTTAGTCTCAGCTCTGCTGCAGGCTCTTTGGGCTGTTTTCTAACAACCTATATTTGACCTGCATCCCTGCGCCTCGTAACCCCAGAGGCTGACTCCAGCCCCCCTCACTTAGTGCATCGCTTTGAGCCTGACCTCTCTTCAGGGGCTTTTACTGTCTACATTGAGCAAAGGAAGATTTTTGGTGGAATTTAGACCACTCACGTATATACCCATCTCGAATCTGAAAAAGTAATTTCTACATATTTGGAAAGAATTATTATGGACAAAAGCTGTTTGGCATCTTCCACCTCTATAAAGGTGTAGCCTATGATGACTAGTATCTAGCCATTTCTTTAGGAAAGAACAAATGCATATGCCTACCTAATTCTGCTTCATATTTTCACATTCAAATTTCCTTACTATTTTGATATGAAAAGAGAACACAAATCCTTTTATGAAGTAAGCAATTCTCCTTTGAGAGCAGCAATAAAAACAGTATCTCACATGGTAAGACTAGAGAATGCAGCATAAATAGCTTAACTTTTATACTCAAAACCCCCTGAGGTAGGGCAGCAACTTGCATCTCAGCTTCTTAAAATAAATATAATGAATCAAAGAACGAAAATGAAGAACATAATGAAGCTAATGAACCAAAATGAAGATCAAATGAATTTCAAAATGATAACTGCAATGCTATAAGCTACCCTAAAAAGCACACGATGGAGAATGATGCATGGCCATGGGAGGGCTAGATCTCTAACTTCCATCACCATACAGAAGTGCTGTAAGTAGAAAATTTTTTAATCAGACTTTTTCGATCTGTAAAGCTAAAAAGATTCAAAAGACAAAGAAAGTTCTGGGACATGTTTTGAGACATTTGTCTCTGATACCAGGCTTTTTAACACCTCTTGCCTTAGTCTGCCAATGACAAATTATTTGAAATTGCTACCATCATAACTCCTTTCAGACAAGGAAGCCAACAGACAAGGGGAGAACTGTTATGTCAGCATAACACGTTAGAAAAGAAAGGAGACAATTTTTTTTGAAAATGTCCAGAACTAGTGCCTGGAAACACATTTTGTGCTTATTTACTCAAGCAATTTCTGTCACCAGGTGAAGATGGACACGTGTTCATAATCAGCCTGGAGAAGGTCACAGTTTTCATTTTAAAGGTGATGGAAAATTAGAGAGAAAAGCAACAGGAGAGACCTCCTTCACCACCCTAGGCTTTTCCCTTGCATGGTGCATAGAAATCCACCCCAGTTATGCAGACTAAGTATGAACTTACTCGGGATCCTCAGAAGGATGCTCAGAAGAAGAGTTAAGGTTGCATCCTGCAGACATGCTCTCCAGCTGGGTAGCAATGGCACTGATGTTGGTATCAGCCACAACCTAAACAGAAGGATGCAATGAAATACTATGTGTGTTCACTTAATACCAGACGTCTTGGCTAATTATATAGAAAATAGCTGATACATCAGGAAAATCAGTTGCTGAAGCTTCCTCTTGCCTTTACATGACTATCACTCAGATGCTGAGCAAAGGGGAACAGTCTTTCTGGATAATCCAGAGAAAGAGGTTACTTTGTCAAGGAAATAGGTACGTCTCAGAGTCAACAAAAGGTGTCCAGGATTGGGCTTGAAAGGAAAGGTATCCCACAGAGAGCACCTTAGCCTCTGACGAAATACAGAGATCCAAGGGACTGTTGGGCAAATGCCCTGAAATACCTCAGATTGGTTTGTTTGCTGAGCAGGGAAGAAATTAATCCTTGGTTTCAACTCTTCTGCAATTTCCAGCATGAATCCAACAAACTGGATTCTTAAACTTCCCAGTTCTGGCTCCTGCATCATTCTAAAGCCATCATGAATTGCCACCACACAGTAATTAATAGAGTTAATGACATTTTGACAGGCTGTGGGGCAGCAAACTTGCTCAGGCTTTTTAAAGCAACCATATCAATGTTGTACACGTTAAGTTACAAACACGACTATAGCCGTACTGAGAAAACAGTTACTTGCATGCTGAGGTCTGGGGTTTGCCATTCACAGGCGTTTAGCCTCATAAGGATGAAAGCTTGTAGCCTGCAGGCCCAGTGGGATTTATTAAACACAAAGTGTCATTGCCCACTCCAGCTTTTTTTTCTAACCTTTCACTGCATGCTAATTTTCTATTCTTTGCTTTTTCTGGAAAAAATTTGAGGAAACCACTATGAAGTGATTTGGATTTTAAGTATTTACAGCTGAAAGGACATCAATTTCCTAACAACTACATGCCATGGTTATCCCCTAACTCCATTTTCTTGTGATGAGATGTTCTTCTCTGCTTGACATTTACTGTACAGTGCAGGACTTTGGCTCAGAGACAGTGAGAAATACCCAGTAAGTAAATTTTCAATATTTCCTCTAGCTATCTATGGCCTTATTTTATCAAAATTAACAGGTACTTTTTCCACTCCTTGCTGTGAACATGGCTTACGGGAAATGTACCTATTTGAAATAAAAAATCCATCATATAAATCCCCCGTTTTAAATGAATGCTCACAATTCTTCCACAACAATATTTCCCTCTTTCTAATCACTTGCAGCCGAGAGGGTGGTAGCATTTTCTAGGAAGGAAGATTAGTTCTCATGCAAATTTTGCATCCCAGGACTCAGGTTCTTGGATCCCCTAAATGAAGGGGTCCAGCAGACAAGATAGTTGCACCTGGCTCAGCCAGCAAAGACACCGTTAAGTTTTCCTTCCCGTTGCAGTAGGGGAAAGAGTGCCAGCCAGTATTTGTCATATTTTGTTGTTAAATAAAATGAGGGCAAAATAAATCTATATTCAAAAATCTTCAGTTGGCAGTAAGAACGTATCAGAGTTCAACAACCTTGTAAAAAAGCTTCCCCTTATCTCATTACTACACCTGCAGAAAAGAAATTAAATTAAACCAAAGCATCAAAACAGCCGAAAGGGATGATTGTTCCCCTGAGACCCTAATCTCCCATTTGCAAACAGCATTTGCAAACTCCTTTACCATCCTTCCCAGGACGTACTGATAATAAGCCTTTCCACCCCACTGAACGCAATTATCTGACCTTTCAAAGCAGTTTGCCATGAAGTGGTCTAACCTGATAATAAATAGAATTACTTAATGACACATCAGTCATGATTATCACAGCGATAGGATTATTCCATTTAGATTGTTTTAATAAAAAAAAAAATAAAAAAAAAGCAATCTGGTGATTGAGAAGTACCTGCAGTTAGCATGTCAGGTAACTATATCACCACGCTTACGGCAGGGCTTCGACACTAGGCCCTGCTGGTATTAAAATATAACATCCTACTGTCACATAACACATTTTTAATAGAGGAAAATAAACTCTATTCTATCAGAATAAACCTGTATCATCTGTAAAAAGTATTAAGGCCATTTTAAGCTAGACAGCAAAAATGCGGAAGAAAAACCATCAGCTGACAAACCCAAAGACATTTCTAGAAGAACCTCTTTGTTTATGTGAGCGACCAACTGACAGCGTGCTTCATCAGGAATATTTTTAAATACATGATGAGGTGGAATACGCTGTATTACAGCTTTCAAGATTAGCAATTTTGGGTTCTGCAGCAAGCTTTCATTTTCTATTCAGGGAATACTGTTGACACGAAAAGTGAAATTACTCAACATTAGTAACAATATGATAACTATAATTTAACAGAAGATTCTCAGCTGGTGTATATCTGTGTATTTCCTTTGACTTCAATGGAACTACACAAGTACACCATCTGCTCTGGAACTGGCTCACCACTTACCAGGTCAGCAGTTCATGGGTAGACAAAACAAAGAATAAGCAAGTCTAAAACTAAGTTTATTATCATTTAATTTCCTTTTTTTTTTCTTTTTCCCCCATTTTTTATAGTCACATTTGTGTTGTAATGCAAGCAAGAAGCTTGCAAAAAATCTCTCAAGATGTGTTCCAATCCAATATGCTGCAATGATAAAGAAAATTAGAGTAGATTTTAGTGGTATGTCTTAAGCTTGTTTTCCAATTGTTACAATAATTCTGCAAATGAGTAGTATTTTGAATTCTCTCTGGCAAGTATTTTTCCCATTTCTTTGTGTAAACATAAAAATAAACTAAAGATGAATATAGCGGCAAGCAGCAATTAGAACCAAAGTGGCAGAACATGTATAAATGCAGCAGTGATAACACTGGTTTTTCTCTCGAGTGTCGTTATTCATTACCTGTAGAATAATCTGTTCTAGGCAGCACTGTCTTAATGATGATGCTATCATTTTTACTAAATACTGCTAGCATTTCTTTCTTCTATCCCTTTCAAGAACAAGGAAATTAACACTGTGGGCAGTTTGGTCACAGTCTAGTTACATGCATACACACATATACACATACGTAATTTCTTGTTCCTAGTTAACTTCAAATTAAAAAAAACTTGCAAGCTTGTTGATTTATCATGTGTAGCAACAAGTTATTTTGTTCTCTTTGTTATGCTTTTATACAATCATGCTCACAGCCTGTATGAATGGCAATAAAGAATTTTTGAATGAAAATTATTTCTTGCTTTCATTCTATGTAATTCCCATCAGCAAGCACCCTGCAATTCTGTGATGCCTTGTGCCAGTGATGCTTAGGGTTTTTTTTTCCCCGAGTGCCATTTATCTACCCTCATGCAGCTGCATGTTCAATTTATCACCATACCTGCAGGATAATGCTCCCATAAGCATTCTTTAGTAGATTAACCGCATCTGCATGAGACAGCCCATCCAAAGGTTGCCCATTAATACTGACAATCCGATCTCCAACCTAAAAGTACAACAGTAATGGAAAATTACTAGCATTAGGGAAAATTAAAATTAAGAATGCTTAAAATTCTCGTGAACTTGGCACTGCACAGTCATGCTTCTCTTTTGCAGGATCCCTTTTGTGAGAATTCTGCATTGCTAGTGATCATTTACCATTCTTCAGAGCAAGTACAATACGGATTTTTTAAAAATAACAATGAGATCAGAGAAACAAAGATGGGTTGTAGTTTACTATTTCCATTTGCAAGCAGAGAGAGTGAGATTTTCATTGCTGTCCTCCCACCCAGAAAGGATTCATTTGTGTTCATATGTGCAGACAAGTTCATATTCTTACAGATTATGTATGCACATGCTGCATGCAGTATAGGAAAGCAGGCACTTCTGATATTAATCTAATTAACCTAGATGATTTCTTCTTCTAATACATAAAAATGATCTTGACCCTGGCACTTAGTGCTATTGTGTAATTCTATTAGAGACACGGCATGAATGTAGCAGCATGTACTAATGAATCTCATGGGCCAAAGCAATCCTATGTATCTGCATAATAAGTTCTTTTCAATACTAATGATTCCTTACAACTCTCTGCAAAACTGCAAGTGTTCACCACGGTCATTCCTGGAAACCCACATATCCTGCGGGTCTGATATAAGTGCCTTATTTTGGCATTTCTTTATAAGGGCCTTAAGATCAAATAACTAACTTCCGATCTGTTTTCTACCTGGTTTGAGCTCTAAATGATGCCCAGTCTGCAGTCCCCAAAATGCCTGTGGTTTCCAGAGAGCCTGTTGCTGCCCTCCCTGGGTCTGGATGAACATATACATTCAAAGACTACTGCAAATGCATTTATGTTCTTTCTCTTAACGTCACTTTTCCACTGTGGGCGACAATTGCCATTATCCCAAGATGAAATATAATTAAAAACGGAAGAGAAGGGCAGCTTTTGTTTTTTTTGTTTTGGTTTTATATACAAAGAGGCAGAGTAATCTATGAGACATTACAAAGTGATGGCACATACAGAACTGCTTGAGGCTCCTTCTCTGTGGGACACATGGCAGATGAAATAGGAAATATTGAGAGGACCCCTCCACTCACTCTGAGCCTTTGGGTACGTGCAGCCACACCACTGGCTTGAATCATAGCAATGAAGATGGGAATATCTCCTAATGGACTTCCCTTCCCTCCTGCTATACTGATACCAAGTGCGTCATTTGGTCCCTAAAACAAAGCAAAACAAAACAACATTTGCAATTGGAGCAACTCGTAGAGGTCATTGTTCAGTGTATAGCAATGACTGACTCATTTGATTTTTGAAACAGGGAGAAAATAGATAGGTTTGACAGACACACGCATCCTCACGCACGCAGGCCCCATTACACAGGCGTACATCCAGCAACCTATTGCAAACGTAAACAATGCAATTTTACTTCTGAGAAATGCTACAAAAATTAACAACTTCAGTTAAAGGTGTCAGCTTTTTGAATTGATAGAAAATAACTCACTGACCCTTGTTATCTCCACAGTCCTTGGGCCCATATCTGCTCCTACTAATAAAGAAACAAACAATTAGCTTCTGTAATTAAGAGATAATATAATTAAGAGATAACACTGTCAGGTGACAATGGTCCCTTGCTGCCTAGTCAAGAGTTATCACCAAGCAGAAGCGAAGCCTTCCTGTGCCAAACCAGGCAGCGCTGCTCACGTGAGAAGGATGGGATTTCTGTTTCACCCAGAGATGAATACGGATGTAATCACTCCGGCTGACGGATGCCACCGTGACACCCATTGTAGCACAGCGGCTGCTCGCCACAATCTATTGAATAGCAGCACTCTGCCGGCCTGAAGAAAAGCCCTACTGTGCATTTCACTCAATTAAAGATTGGCTTATTATTCATAAATCACAATGTCCCTACCACAAAGAGTAGGGCACACGGCTGGTCTGAGACTGTTGAGGTTCCATTGATTTCCTCTTCTAATTTGTGCTGTATTAGTAAATAACAGGCAGCCAGGAGGTCTGGCTGGCATATATCTAGCCATAGGACATTTGAAAATACTCAAAATATATCAAAAAAAAAAAAAAGGGGGAAAAAAAAGAAACAAGAAAAAAACCAAGAAAAACCCAAGAAAAACCCAAGAAAAAACCCAAGAAACAACCCAAGAAAAAAAAAGGGGGGTCACTTCAAAGGAATCATTCAAACTGGGACCAAACAGCCTACCAAGCTGATGGTGTAGTCACGTCCTGGGCTCTGCTATACCAACCCCTAATTCTATCAGCTTTAATTAAACTATTTTAAGAACCTTTTGGAAGGCAGGCAGAATTAGACTCTTTCAGAAGTTAATGATTCTTAATAATACATATCGGTATTTCCCACTGCCACGCATGTGTGCTCGTGCAGATATCTGCTCCGAGTACCCAAGGCAGGATTGCCGCGGTGCTGCGAGGTCCGCGGCAGCGAGGAGCCCAGCCCCAGGGACGCCGAATCAGGGCGTGCAGACACGCACTCTCAGCGCGGCAGGGCCCTTCAAAATGGCACAAGGAAGGCTGCCCAAAAAGCCACACGCCTCCTCTAGCGCATGCAAACTGGCGGAAGAAACGTCTTGTACTTCTGCCCACGGTCAGACACGAGCAGAGGTTACCAACTTCTGACGCAGGTCAGAGCGCACAAACGAGCAGACTCTCCACAAGCTACTGCAGGTTGTAGATTTAGCACTTGCTAAACCTGCAAATTGCAAACTGGGCATTGTGACTTTCTCATTACAAAACACCCCTTTATACACTCAAGAGCAACAAAGATATAAATGAAGTGGTGGCAGCTTTATTCCCTGAGAAAACTTTCTAATGCGAGAACCTTGCCTGTGCTAAGCCTCTGACAAGGGCGTCGGGGAATAGCGGGGCGCAGGAATTCTGCACTTAAAATAGAGGAGCCATTACTCTACTGGTAGACATAAAAATAATGTCATCTGCTGGAAAGTGTTCAGGTCTTAAAACATCAGTGGTACGTCTTCTGGGAGGCTGAGTAGGAAAACCAGATTCAAGTATTCAGTTTTGCTTTTAAAACAGCACAGATATAAAGCAAATAACACGCAGCTATTCTGACAGCCACCCAGTTTGTACCTGAGTTTCTCTGAGACACATCTGCTGAAGATCTTTTTGTGCTGACAAAATTCTGTAAGGTAGAGAGGACCGGAGCAAGCGCAGGGTGGAAGTGGCTATGGACACTCTGTTGGCTCGCCTGAAGTTAAAAATAAATCAAAACCTGTGAGTCAAACCCAAACGTTCACTTTAAACCAGTTCCTGCAACATACGGGTGCAGCTGTGCTCTGTGCCAACCAGACTGGAAATACCACATCGGCCACGCAAGTGCAAACCCCTCCGACTTCAACTTCATTTCCTACCTACCAAAATCCATCCCTGAGTTGTAGGCACGTCCATAGCGCTGCTCACTGCACAACTGCACTTCGCTCCCTAAGGTGCGCACCTAATGCCTACGTTGTGTTCAGGTCTGCTCTAGAGGGCTTAAGGAAGGAGGATTAACCCCCTCCTTTGCTTATTCCCAGTGTGTCTCCAAACCTGAGGAGAAGGGGAGATGATGGTTGCTGCTACAGCTTGTGTGCATCGTCCCCACAATGCAGCCAGCAGGCACCTCACTTACACCCACCTCGTTACAGGGCAGTAATCTACAGGCTTTGTTATTTTAGCTGAATATATTATCTGATTACAAGGTCCTGTAATTGACCCCGCTCCTTTCATTTGACCAAGAACCTACTTTTATTTCCAGAATAACATGTCAGGTGACAAAAGGGAGAGCCTCCGAAGATAGCTGCTTGTGCACGTTACCAATTCTTGGCCATCCATTTCAAGCCCTCCTTTTCCCTATTTCCGTATCTGGCTTTATCTTCAGACTCTGCCCCTCGAGGACACATCATTATCAATTTAGGAAATGCGTCTGAGCGACAGCTTTCACCGAGGGCCAGACCTTCTCAACTAAGCCGCCTTATACAAAACAAAGATCTGGTCTATACTTCTCTGCCCACAGCAGAGCTTTCTCCCTCTAAATGCATTAGGTGGTGAATCAAAAGCTCTGGCAGCATTTATCCTAACTGACCAGCGTGCAGCTGTCAGTGATGAACAACAGGCAGAGCACAATTTCCACCTCTAGCTGCCAATTCACGGGTCAGTTAACATAATTTGCAATGCGCGTGAAAGAAATCACTGTCCTGCACCACAAGGCTTATATTTCTACTGTTAAAGGTATGCAACGAACCAAGAAAAAAGCCAAGTGAGGACAAAAGTTCTGGATGCTCTTGGCCAGCAGCTTCTAAAACATCGCTCGCAGTTGTGCAAATCATTCAAGCTGATTTGCTGTATTATCTGCCAATATTTTTATAACTCTTGGAACGGTTTTGCTGAGAAACATTTATTCAGTTTTCAAAATTACCAAGTCACTTAGGAGCAGTGAGATGAAGACTCTAAAATGACTCTGCATTTAGAACAGCAATTAAGATTTCTTGTATTAAAAGAAATACAGAAATTACCAGGTTCCTGTAAAAGCCTCTTACGCTCCAAAGAAAGGAGGATGACACTGTTTGATCTGACTTTCTACCTAGAATCATGTTAGATACTATGGCATTTTGCTTCCCTTTCAGCTATGAGTTTTACACAGTAAAACTGGGTGGATAATTTTTAACCGTCACTTTTTGATTACATTGCTCTTGCCTAGGCTAGCTGTTGATACAATGACCAAAAAAAAGTAATACTCAAGACTGTTGTCTTTCCTTAATGCAATCAGTATAATTTCCCTCTGTTATTTCATTTCTCTTTGCCTGCTGCATGCAGTGCAGATGTTTCTCCAATGATATTTAGTCATTATTTTTAAAGCTGGGCTTAGCCCAGCTGTTCCTGCATGGCTTTAGCCCTTCCTGATACCTCACCCACCCAGACAGCAGGCTGGATTGCTGCTGGCCTTTGGAAAGTTAAGAAATCACGCCACACGCTTATGATTTTGGCGCCCTTTTGGGGTTGTTCATGCACGACATCAAGGACAAGCCTCCCCTCTTACTGACCTCCTTAAAAGCATTCCTGCTTTAACTTACGTCACCCCTAAGCCTCCTACAGCTCCTCCTTCTCCGTTTCCAAAACTAAGCCCTTCTTTTAGCATTGGTGGCGGCTGAGCTGGATCCCACCGGTGTGCAGCCTCTCCTGCCTGCTCACACATCAGTGGGAGAGGGAGGTGTGTGGGCAATGTTCCCCGGGTCCCTGACAGCTGCCCCTGGGCAGAGAGGGGGCAAAATACTCCACAGCAACAGCACTGCCGCGAACCACAGCTCATCTCGCTCGGGGACATTGGCAGCTTAAATATCATGGCAAAGCAGTCAGTCTTTGGAAGGAAAATCCATTTTAAAAAAGTTTTCTAAGTCATCTTGCCTTGTTTTTCTCCCTTGTAGTACTTGGACTTTAATACTAATGGTATCGGTGTCCGAGCTGACTGGGGGGCACGGGGAGAGGGGAAAAGCCCTGCACTGATTGAAAAATGAATTGTTGTCCTCGCTTCAGGTAAAAAGCAAGTGAAGCAGGAAATTGCTCTGTGTTTTCTTTGAGAGCAAAGCGGCTCTCATGTGGTTCTGCCATAAGATAGGCAAAGATACAGTTGAGTTTCATTAACTTATTTTGATTGACAAAACAGCTGCAGAAAAGACATTCAGCATTTTTTTGTAGGTCTAAAAAAATTTCTGGACATCATCATTTGAGAAATATATTACATATTTTTGGTGTGTCTCAGGAAGAGACACTCCTTAAACAAAAAAATACATTAACTAGCTCTTCTGCTTAATCAGCATTTCAGCATGACACTTACTTTGCAGTTCAGCACAGAAAATTATGGTGATAAAATATTTTGTTCCACATCCTCAGGAGTAAGCGTCTATGGAAGGACTGAGCCTCACGTGCAAGCCTGTGCACTGTCCCCGTGCCTTGCCCTTCACAGCTCCATTTTATACGTATGAATTTGTTACTAACCTGACTGTTTTGAGATGTTTTCCGTGATGATAGCCACGATCCAGCTCGCAATCTCCCAAGCTCAAGATGTACTAGGCCTTGGGCACACTTGGAAAAAAAACCACAACGTACAGCACTTAAGTAGACATATGATATTTCACGCTCTCCTGGAGAGAATTCTGTTTATATTCAGCACTACAACTCCGTGAAGAAAACCACAAGGAATGCTCAAAACATTAACATTTGTATTTAGACAATACAAAAAGTGCCCATCCCTGGATTTAGGTTTATCCTGAAGGTCTATCCTGGTTGCTGAAGCCAGTATGAACCTTCCCGCTGGCAAACTGTAGATGGCCAATTACTCAATAAAAATAAACAAAAAGCCCCCAACTCTTTAACAGACGATTGCCACAAACAATACTCATGAAAAACACTTCAGAGGAAAAATGCTGCAGAAAAGGGTGAATTTAATACATATGCATTCAACTTAATAATGTACACTCATGTCACCAATTTCCAATTCTTAAATAGGTAAACTTTTGGCCAGGTACCAACCCCAAATGGAAAAAACCAAGGAAATAATTAGCCTTTCCCTTCAAGAACAAAAGAAGTCATATGCAGAAACACTAGTGGTGACGGCAGGGAAAAACCCCTTGTCTCCAGATGCAGTTCTGAATAGAAATGGGTCTGCAGCATCGCTCCCACCCGTCCTTTCATCCTCGGTACAGGCTGTCGGGCCCAGGAGCCGTACGGAGGAGCTAACATCAGGCACTTGCAGCCAGGCCGTCCCCTGCCCTCTCCTCCGACTCAAGCAGCCACATGCTTTTTAATGGAAAAAGGCAACTTCTTCCAGACTGTACAACTTCAGAGTACAAAATCACTCCCGCAAGATGGAAAGCTGTGCAGAAACAGATTTACGCTGCCATTTTATAGCTGCAGGTTAGTGCAGCAAAGCCAAAGGCATTTGATTTCAGTTCTGTTTTGTATGCCACTCAGGTTTCCAAATATTCTTCTAATGTATGAAATACACAGTTGCGTTTTCAAATAAATGCCTAAATACTACGTGTGTCTTTGTTTTCCCTTCTTCACATCATCCCACTTCTAAATATACATGGAGAAGTGATTTTAAATGAATCTCCCAAAGTTATTTCAGATGAAATTCCTGTGTATGTGTAAATAGCACTTCAGGATAATTACCTTGCATAGTGTCAGTAACTGCAATTCAATATTTAAAATGTATTATGCACTCACCTTAAGTATGGTGGCAACAGTCTCTTGTGAGGCATTTCTCATATCCTCTCCATTTACAGACAAAATCTGATCTCCTTGAATTAATCTTCCATCTAGGTCTGCAGCTCCTCCTTTAACAATGTCAGAGATAAACACTCCACTTCCATTTCTAACAATGCAAGAAGCATATGGCTAATTACACAATGCAATATTCTTTGGGAGACCAATTTAGATTACTTGCATTTAAGAGACATTAAAAGAAACCTGTGAGCAGAGGAAGAACTAGTTTTACACCCCATTCAACTGTCCGAGTGTAAAAAAATCTTTGAGTTTTAAAACCAAGGCACGTTTTGCTATATTTAATGCTGTCTTTCCCTTTGAACCGTTAGTTCTGACTGTATGATCCATAAAGATTCATGAAAAATACCACTTGTATGAATAAGAAGCCAAGCATCGGTCTAAGATGGAGTTAAACTATCTCCTGATGTGCCTGATATGAATTATGCAGCCTCAGATTTTTTTTCTGTATTCCCCCTAAAGGTTCAGCTCAGTTTCTTTTCTAGAAGCCTGGAGGCCCCCAACAGAAGAACAGGGAGAAGTCTGCAGAAAAGACTTTTATAGTTTGCACATGAGTTATGCAGAAGAAAATCCAGCTTTGTGGCTGTCCGCCTGCAGCAGGCAGCGAGGCTTGCGAGAGCAGCAGGCCACGCAGATGAAGGGAATGTATTTATTTATCAGCTCCAGCCTCCTCGCAGGAGAAATCCCCTCCCGGAGGCCGCAGGACCCCTCTGTGCTGGCCCCAGCTCCTGGGTGCTCGCTATGGGGTCAGCTGGCGCCAGCTGCAATGCCAAGATTTGGCGTTTGGTATCCTTCACCCTGAAGGACACACCACTTCACAACCTGAATTATACCTGGGTATCATTTAATTGACTTCAGAAATTGGGCTACCTCTAAGGTGGAAATCCCCACAAGCGAAGCACTTAGTACAGAAAGTTTTGCACAGGAGCAAACACAGGAGGGCTGGAGACTGCGATTACCATCTGTAGGGTAATTTACATAAGCTAAATTAATTACCCAACCCACAATCTGCTCACAACACCTGGGTTAAACATCGCCACTCTTGTAAAAAACTGCTGTGGAAACTTTACTGACCATACGCAGTCAGGATAATGACATGATGATTTGTAATTGAGAAAATAAATTTTTTTTGGCAATACAGAAGAGCAACCATATGACTCTTATGCACCAACGCTGAACGGGCGCTCGCCAGTGTCGTGCCGTAAATCTCTTCTAGCAATGAAAGATTAAATCTATCAGTGCCCTGGTTCGAATGATCTAATAGCAATGGTTTAGAAATACATCAGTAAAAAGTCACATTTTATTAAGCAGCTGCTACCTACCAACATATCTCAGATCCTGCTCTGCACTCACAGAACCGCTGCCTGTAGTGTTGTGCAGTCACTTTGATATCGTTCAGGATTTGTGTCTAACTCGGACTCTTACCTTCCACTGACACTGGTCCCTTTGAACCTGAGGAGGAGCTAGATCTGACCCACAAATCCATTAGCAAAGGCATATCCTGCTACTTGGAAACAGGAAGGTTCCCCCCCCCCGGCACATTTTGAAATCAGAAAAGCCATGGTTAGGGCCTCCAAGCCCTGAGACACAGCTACGCTGAAGCCACCAGAACAGTCTGGTTCTGCGTGTGCCCACTTGGCCACGCTCACTCCAGGGGGGACGCCCGCTCTGTGCCGCACGCCGGGAGCAATCCCGGCAGCAGCAGCCTTTACTACACAGTGTGTTGCCGTTCTGATAGAAGAGCCGCGACCACAGCCCCATAGCACCCTTGAAGATATTTAGATAGAAAATTCTGTTCCTTGTGGAATTTTTCCTTTATTTCGTAGTCCATTTAATGGCTACAGCTGTCCATATGGCAAAAAGCAAAATACTTCTCATTTGAAGTGCAGTCCGGTCAGAGAGACTCTTACCGTTTTCCAGCTATGCTGAGCCCTAGTCCTCGCCCCGTTTTCTTTTGTATATCTACATAAAAAATCTCCAAGTTTTCTTCATCTTTGTAATGCGCTTCATCTCTATAAACAACCAACTGCACCTTCTGGGGCGTCTGTCTCAGCGCAGTGATAGCTTCTTCATGGCTGGCATTCCGCAGATCGATCCCGTTCACCTGAAATAATCACTGTTTTCTTTCCAAATGACATGTATAAATGATCTTTTCATCACACCCTACACTTGCGTGACAGGACAAATTTGTCAAATTGACACGCCTTGGCAGTCTAATTTAGTGCTCCCATTTCCAGAGGGCCAAGCTCCTGGATCTCCTACTGAGTGCAAGTTCGGTGCTTTGTGCCACTGCCTGGAGTAAATCACAATAATTAAAACATTTTGGCTTGTAAGTTTTGTGGGTGTTCTTCCCTTCTTTTTAAATGCTGGAACCTCAAACAATGCTTCTTTCTTACGACTAGACAAAGTGGGACGTGCTCCTTTGAGCTTCCTATATCTCTTACTGCTCAGATTCCTTCTTCCCCGGCTTTGCAATGCTGTCAAGCCAAAGACAGAAGGAATCAGAAACATTAGCAAATGGCAATGGCGAAGCCCAGGCAGGACATATTAAATGGTTATTTTGCTTTGTTCCAATAGATGGCACACAAGACCGCTCCTGGAGCACTCGATTACGTTTCTCTTACAACAACCTGAAAATGTTTTAGCATTTTAGTAATACCAGATGGAACAAGAAGTTCTCATTGAATGCTCAAGTATTAAAAAAACCACTGTTGCAACTTGAAACTTAATCTCCTAATTTTGCCAAGCCTTATCCAGAGATACCCTTTAAGGTGTTTTCCAATATTCTGTTGACAAAATCATCCTTTATTTCTTAATACCAAAAAACATCAATGCTTAAGTAATTTTGAAGTCTCTTTAGGAAGCAGCATGAACTGTAACTGAATAACAATACAATGTTAATCCACTTACATAACATAATAAGTTTTAAGGCAATGAAAATATTGCTCAGTATTTCTAGATATGCAAAGTTACAATCAACTTAATTTTACATTAAGATAATTAAGCCTAACCTATAGTAATTATATTATTTTGTACTAATTCTGCACACATTTATTTGTATACTGCGTTGGTATTCTTTTCTCGACAGAGGCATCTACGCGCGCTTTATCATACTAATCTGAAACTAATTCAGAGTCATCTTTTTGATTCATTAGTATGACTTTTAAAAGCTGAAATAATAACAATATTATGGCACACAAACATTAGCACTTTCCTGTTTGGCCAGAGAAGAATTAATTAACCTTCCCCATTTTTATCCCCTAATTATTGTGCTCTGTTAATACACAGTTATTTATAAAATGAAAACAACATTCAGCCTTAACACTAAAAAAAATATTTTCAGTGCAAGAGCTGTAAAGACAACTCCCCAAGTACCCCTCGCTATTTTTCTAACCCTACACACCAAAGCCTTAATGGCCATGCTGGGAATTTGTCCTGATCTGACAGCTAGACGCTGCAAGCAGCTGCGCTGAACCCCTGCCTGACGCAAGTTTCATTTGCAGACCAACACTTCTTTCTTAACCCTTTCTGTCCTCGATTTCCACGCTTGTCTGCGGGAAAAACCGCTATATTTATTCACAGAGAGAATTCCGCGCGTTCACCAGTTTTATGAACCGTGGCCCGAAGCAGCCGGTAGCTCCCGCAGCGATGCTGCACGTGGGCACTGCGAGTTTTTCCGCAGGAGCGATGCTGCGGCCACGCTCGCCTTCTGGCCCCGCGTTCGCCCAGCTCAGCACTTCGTTTGCGGGCGGCACGGAGATGCTGGAGCAGCGGCGGTAGTGCAGGCCTCCGAATGAAAGATTAAACAGATGAATAATACTGAGCTATTGGACATGACAGCTGAACTATGTAATTCGAGAACTGCCTTGCTCGATTAAATTTAATATATTCTCAATTTGTACCTTCGGTTTATATGAATATATAAGGAAATGTGAATTTGTCAGGACATTCTTAGCGACAGAAAAGAAGCTTCAAGTACAGATCCTGCTCAATGATCTCGCTTTCCTCTACAAGAAACCTATGCTGCATTGAATACAAGTATACATGACAAAGATACCAGCAAGTACATACATGGAGAGACTCATTTACCTCCAGAATTTGATCGCCGGCCCAAAGCCTGCCATCTCGGGCTGCTGCCCCTTCTTCATAAACTTCATGGATCACTATGGCGTCCTGCGGGAACAAGGGGGTGGCATGAATCCTCCCTCCCAAAATCCCCGCAAACTGGCAGCCACGACCCACCCCACACAGCCCACCCCTCTGCAGTAAAAAAGCACAGCGCTCCATGTCGGGATAAGCAAGACTGTAACATGGACTTTTTTTTTTTTTTTTAAATATTTTGGGATAAGAAAATTACTGCCATAATCAAAATACAGATAGCTAGTAAAAAGGCAAAAAGGATTTTGTTCACCACTTCAGGGTAGTCTTGTCTAGAGCTTCTTAGGCTTCCATCACTTTTATACATTGGCATCAGCAGTATGTGAACTCAGTGTGAACCACTGTATTAATATCGTCTACGTTTTATTATATTATTTAAAACCAGATTCTTTGGAGCTATGAATATTTTTAGGGACTTGGCATAGAACTCAGCTTTAAGCAAGAACTGAATGCCTTGTGGTAAATAGCGCTGGTTAAATCTGTAAGAAATGAAATCCAGAAGAAACGAACAATGGCAAATGTTAGTTTATTACTGAGGTTGGAAAATGTAGGCAGTGGCAGATGTAGCTTCAGGGAAGGTTTCAGTGATTTAATCTTATTGCCAGCAATAGATGTCCCCAAAGAAAAAGCATTACAAAGAACATACTGTTCTCTTGCTGGTGCTTTCCCTTTGCATTGTTCTGGTCTGTTTCTTTTTTTTTTTCCCCCCCCTGAAACAAATAGGTGAACATCCTGCTGCAGCGCTTCAGCTGCGGCCCTGACAGCTAGCAGGATGGGACGCTTCACTGTGCAAAACGTGCCCCCCTCTCCAATGTCACCGGCAAACACCCGGCCTCGGAGCAGAACCGGCTTCACTACGCACTCCGAGATGGCTCTGGATAAATACGCAGTGATTTTCAATGAGACGCGTAGGTACCGGACAACCCGTTCTGAGACAAACACACCCTCCAAAAACGCAACGGTTGTGAAGTTCCTTCACCGGTTTGACGTGCAAGTCAAAGAGGAGACTTTCCGCAGCGTTTGCAACAAAAGGCGGTGAGGTTTGCAGCGTGAGCCCCGCTGTGCACCGCCTTCCTGGAGCAGGAGCAGGAAATAGCTGCTGGGGTAGAACAAAGTACCTTCGTGTTTTGAAAACACTGTTAGATACTACATCTCTCATCACCAAGTTAACTCCCCCCATGTTGCCTCGCGATCCTTTCCCAGCACACATGGTGCGTGTTGAACAGAAAGAAAACTCAAATGCCCTTAAGCTAATGCTCTGATCAAGACAACATTGAGAGCGTTATTCTCTTTCATTCCCACTACACCTTATTTAATGATGTGGACTTGTATCTACAGCCGCTCCGCTGCTGCTGGAGCACAGCACCACTGTCACAAGCTTCCTCTTTGATACATATGCACCAGTCGCTGAAAAAAGCCTGAAGGATTTTAATCACAAATGGATTACAGCTGATACAAGCATCCCAGATGGGGGAAAAAAGATTTCAATCTACATAAATGAAGGCAAATACTATGAGCTATGTACCAAGGTAATTAAGAAAATCAAAAGAATGGTTTGATTAAAAAAAAAAAAAAAAATGCACACACCAGTGGCAACTGCAAGGTTTTCTTGAAATAACTGAAAGAGCTATTACCAGTGGAACAGAGTAACACGTGCACATCCATCTCAGCAGCGCTGCCGAAATCCTCTGCTATGCCTCTTAGATTGTCTCTCAGTTGTGCGGTTTTGGTTGTTGTGGGGTTTTGTTTGGTTTTGGGGGGTTTTGGGATGGGGTTACCTTTGTTTTAAAAATGATCATGTAACTCTAAGTCAACACAAGAGCCTTTTGCCTGGGTGAAAGCCAGGAGGGTGACAGTGATGTATATTTTTTTTACCTGAGGCTGATCACGGGTAACTGAGAAAAAGCTGAGTCTGTGGTTTAGAACTTCCACAGCACACTCCACTTTTAGTTTTTTAAACACTTTACAAAGGAAGGCATTTAGAAGTGGCCAACGAGATAACACAAAATATTGACCAGCTTGTTAAGACAGCATCATTCAGCTAGGACACACTAGGGCAGTGGATGAACATGAGGTTCGGTAGAAAAATGGCAATGTGACCGTGTGACAGCAGACTGGGCACGTACACATGATGGTCAAATCAAACACTTTCATACTGTATTTAATCCGATAGTTCCTAACCTCTGAGCAAGGAACTTTCAATCACATTTCTTTTTGTTTTCCATCTGCAGTTCCTTTAAAAACGGTCAACAAACGGGAGTTACCAGCTCTTCCCAGTGCTGCATTATTAAATTTAAAACTGCACATACCTAAAGCTCAGATTGAGGAACCACCAAATGTTATTAGTTTGAACAAACTATTTGAAAATGCAACAATTCAGTATTACATTGCGGTTCCTGCATGTGTTAGAAGCCAGACCTAGAACTAAAAATACATATGGCATGAAAAGGTACATTCCTGTTTGGTCTCTGCCTACCCCTAAGAAGGAAACATCTTGCTGACCTGCCAAAGCACTGTTTTTCTTCACTAGTTTTTTTTTAAACTACTGTAGTTGAATCAGGCTTATCAAATCAATTAAAAGGATAATGAAGCAACATGTCCACGATGTATTGTAAAGATTTTTAAATAGTCCATAAACATAAATATGAGAGTCTTAACTTCCTTAGCTGGTAAACTATGATAAATAGACATCTTTCCTTTGATTCTTCTGGGATGAGCTTAAAGTACGTTTAACCCAGAAGTAATCTTTTTCCATTGGATCTAGTGGGATCTGGGTAAGACTCTGCTAGTTTTGATCATCCATGACAAATCACTAAAACCAAACTGCCGAGATTATTGAATATTTTTAATTACGTCAATATTTTAAAGACATTTATGCAGTAATGAGATGTAATGTCACACTCCAACCACCTAAGCAAGCCCTAATCTGCAATGACTCTATTGACATGCTATGGATTTAAGCTGTGACACCCCTCTCAGTGCCTCAGAAAAAAACCAGCATCTATCATGACTAAAACAATACAAAGCATTTGTTTAAAGGATGGGTTTTGGTTACCGAACATCTGCAGATCCTGCTCACTAGCTTCAAATTCAGTTGCATGCTTGATATCTCTGGAAGTCAGGGCCTAAATCGTTCAAAATCAATCAATCAGTCGAGAGAGAGGGAGGAAGGGAAAGCAGTGTCAATGTTCATCTAGAGGTTGTGAATTCGTGGTGGCTCTGGACGGATTTTCACTTCCATCTCTCCCCATCTCTTTTCACTACCAGTTTCATATAGATTATGGCACTCCATGATATAGCTTGGCAGAGTCGCAAAAACTCTTTGTGCAGAAGGGGGAAATAAAAACACTCTCATATCAAGAACACTGCTGTTTAAAGAAAGATATCCAGCTGCTGAAAGCACATACTTCATAAGGTTTACAAATCCATTCAACAAACTGGAGCTTTAATCTGTGTATATTTTGACAAAGAATAGTTTGGGACCATTATACAAATCAGGCATTAATGCAATGTTGAACATTTCTTGTATGGACAGAAGGATGCAGTATACAGCATATAAACAGCGTTTTTCTGTGCTAAACAAAGTCCGTGCTTGCAGGTGTATACTTAGACTATCCGACCGTAAAAACACTGAAAGACAAAGTAGAAGAGAATTTGTCTGCTACTGCTCAGGTTGCTGTCCTGGGCTGAATAATGCTTATATTGAAGGCTATTGAAGGGCCTGCAGTTCAACGAAATGAAGCTGAATGCGCTGATACTATCTATACTGCACGGCTAAAAAAATCACCTGCAAGACAGAATAGTTCCCAAACACGGCAAGAGCATACCTGATTCGTATATGATGTGCACCGAATCTGTTAACGAGTGGTAATGCTTAACAAAACCTGCCATGCAGTATATTAGATGGTATTTTCTAAGGTTCAGATTTGAGCTGTGGGACAGCTACACCCCTCACTCTCACTTTACCAGCAGAATACCTCTGTGATTGCACAGTCTTCTTGAGCAAAGTGAAGGCACATGAGTGACAACTCTCACACTGACTTCGACAAAACAAGGTTTTGGCTGTGGAAGAAAAGGCAGACAAGAAGAAAAGTTCATGGAGCCTCTTGGTTGACACCTTGAAGAACAGTATTTGTGCAGAGCGAATGGCTACTGAACAGTGAGGGCAAGACAACCTTATGGAAATTAGCACCCAATCTGAGAATCCACTTACGGAAAATACAACTTGTAAAATGTGCACAGCATGATCTACACTGCATTGCCTTCTATCTGAGGGAGGGGAATAGCCCTGAACTCTTGGGGAATCGGATCTCAGCTCCCCCCCAAGCTGTGGATATTTTTTCTGCTTGATTTATAACAACTTCAGAGACCCAGCAGGGGAAGAATATCACACTCACCCATCAGCAGAGAACACAAATAGAAATGCTAACGTTAAGAATTAAATTCAGTAAGAGTGACAGCTTAATTTTTGTATCTTAAATGTCAAGAACTGCTATGGCAGAGACCCCAGGCAATGACCACATAGCACCATCCTGATTGAGCCTTTGGGATAAAGGTGGTAAAGTCAGCTTCCTATTCAGGAAAATCACTGACCAAGCGAACCTTAAAAGCCTGCAGGACCATAAACAGTGGTGAGAAAGTCTCACAAGCTGTCTGGCTTTAGGCTTGAACTGCTCACATGTTTTCTGCAAGTTTATAGCTTCTGAGCCAGTCTCTCTCATGTTTCTTTTCTTCTGTGCAGCTGTTCTTCAGAAGGACAAGCAGCAGGTTTCAATGCACGTGCCCTCTGCCACTGAAAATGAGCCCCAGACTGTTATTTGCAAAGCTGGGAGTAAAGGGAGGGAGAGTAAAAGGACACAAGACATGAAGGAGGCTCAAACATTAAGTACCACGGATATTTTGTCGAAGTTCTACCATGTAATAAAAGGTGGATCAGTATGCAAGAGGGGAGATTTCAAAAGAACTGGAGCACAGAAATCCCCACATACCCAGCGTTAACTGGATTTGACAAGGAAAAAGGTCTGAATTTTGGCAAAGACGCTTCTTGCATAGTACTGAATAGTCCTTAACTACTGCAGATCGTTCACAACAAGCTATTTCTTTGACTGAGCTAATATTAACTTTGCTTTATCTTTACTATGCTATTTCAGTCAACAAGATCCAGCCATTATTTTGATAGGATCAAAGGCGCTTCACAGAAGTAAGGTGCACCACTGCGCATTGAGGACTGCAATAATCATCGTAACAGAATGACACCAGGTAAGATAGTTAGAAATGAGTTATTTGAAAATCCCAGTCCGTGTTTTCCAAGGTATGCATTTTAAGGTGGTAATCATTAGACAAAAAAAAATCCCCCAAACAGCCCTGAGAGTAGAACTAGATCCATAGCTCTGTCCTCTAACTACAAGGCTATCTCCACCACCAGAGCATCGCCAGTCATTTGACCCGGACCAAGAGAGCATTATACAGGGAAAAGGTGCCTGTGTCCCAGAACAGACACTTCTGAGCACACACAGACGACGATGCTCAAAGTCCAGGTCAAAACAGAGACACCAGACTTTTGGGAACCTATGTGGTTGGGCAGTGCTAGAAAGCAGGCAGGGCATACCATTGGAATTACATGAATTTTACATGTTTGTATCTCACTTTGGTCTGTAGTTAGGTGAACAAATCTTACAACTAACAATAATTATGTATTTGGTGTACGAAATGAAGCTTTCTGCATGGATTCGAGTACTTTCCTGAGGAAGCAAAAAAGTAAGCTACACATAAAACAACATTCAGGAAAAGATGTTTTCTGATTTAGTTGACAAGTTGTGTTTTCCTAAGCTAATATTACACATTTCCAACAAATTTCCTACATAGCTACAAATGTTATACTAAATTAGCATTTATTAAAGATAATAAAGCTACAAGGGTTTTTGTTGACTGCAGGATTACAGATTTATCTCTTTCCCAGGGCAAGTACAATATCATTAGTTATTTCCTTTTCAACTTTTATAATACTTTGTCCAGAGTAGTAAAATTGTCATTTCATTTTTACAGGCTGGTTCACAGATAAAGTAGAAATCAACTAGTTGCACAGTGTGTTTTGCTGAAGAATTAGCCCCATATAAGAATCTCAGTAGTTAAAATAAATCCAGCTGCTGGTTACTTGTAGGCAGAGGAAATTACAACAGTTATGTTATGATCTATGATCTTCCATTCGCAGATCTAAATGGAATCTAAAAGATAATGGTTCAGCAACAAAAGCTGAAGGTCAACTCCAAGCAAATCACTTGACTTTTTAAAGGGGTTTATCTAATGCATCATGCTGCATATACCTCCTTCTAACACTCAAATATTTTGCAATTGCTAGCATTCACAAACCATTAACAGGCACCCAAAATCCGAAGCCAAACACTACTGTAATAAAACAGGCTATATAATGTAAAAATGTATTACCGTGTTAATGTAAAAATGCTTTACATTGCATGACACTGAAAAACTTCTCTACTCAAGGTCAAAACAAAAGGTCTGTTTCCCATTTAAGAACAAGCCCTTGCAAGAGATGGTGTTCACTTGCCAACTTTCATAAAAAAGATTAATCCACAACATCAATATGAATATAATTTTTCATACTAAAATACAGATTTATTTTAAGGAAGTGGATAATATTTGTATTACATTTTATAGGCCCCTATAGTTACATCTGGTCCTTATTTATTTAAATTTTATTCAGCTTGCATAATATTTTTGCTTACAGTTATATTCTCTAAGATCAGAAAAGCTAAAACCTGAAAATTCAATGGCACTATTCATTAACATTCCTTCGGTCTGCAGTCATAGACATTTGCAAGCTCTCCTTTGATTCTGAAATAATAAAACTAAGGTAATAAGATGTTTAGTGTAAAAATATATGACTTAAGTCAGAATGATAGAAAGAGCTATGTTTCTATGAATCACATGCCAAAGCAAACCAAAGTTTTTCAAAAAGTATACATGCTCATTTTAGAGGGAATAATAAAACACAGAACTACATATTAAAATGTGAACTCTCTCACTCTCATTATTTTATTAAATAAAAAAAAAAGAGCGAATTTACAGTGTACAGTGCATAACACAGGTTATAAAGAATGCATAAGATCCTGAATGCATAGGACACAGGAAGCCAAAAGCCAGTGGCTTCAACCAGCAGCAAGCAAGATACTCCTGAAGACCATTCTGACATGTCCTACTGCTTTTGTATATTGTTAGCTTAAATTTTATGGTTGATTTACACTCCTGGAAGACACCAACTTCTTCAAGCAAGGCAGTGCTATGCAAGCTAGCCATACAGTCAGCTAAACCCTTGCCAAAGATCCATCAAATACATGATTTGCAAAACTTACTACTCTAATTCCCATTTGTGATAACTCATGTACAAAGCAGTTTGGTTTTTTCATGCTGTTGTAAGCTAACGTCCTTCTGGAATTATGATGAATCCACCAAGTTCATTTTAACATTATCCAACCAAGTGTCAAAGCAATTCCTCACAATTTCAAGCTAACTGCATTTACCACTCTGTCATTAAATTGCCTTCTGTTTTATAAATGTGGGCGATGGTTAAGAAGGGATTGCATTTTTTTCCTCTCCCAACCGCAAACTTCTCCTCTACAATACCCAAGCCACGATTAAAAACTTAGGACTTCTATTACCGTTTTTCATTCTATTGTTCCATTCATTGTGCGATAGACTTAACAGCAACAGTATCTATAGCCAATATATTGCTGAAACCCTCCCGAGGTCAATATCTTGCTTTTCATTTGTAGTTAAAAGGTAAGCATATTCCACTTAAACCAGTTTCAGTCTTAGCTGCACTTGATGACTGTCTACAAAGTTGCTCAGACCTCGGCTGTCTATATCTGATGAAGTTATTTTTGCCTGAATCTAAATGTAACTGAGGTGGGAGGGAGGGAAGAAAGCGTAACCAAGGGAGAACCTATTTGTTTAGTAAGACAGAAGTCACATCAGTCCTCCTGTTTAGGTAGGTCCCCACTGCTGACTGCAGCACAGCACAAAACAGAGATATCAGTCTTGGCTTCAGTATCAGTAACAGCCTGCTCTTGGCAGCGTGGAGATCCTAGCAGGGTAATTAGCCCTCACAGCTCCAGGGGCAAACATCGGGTCTTGAACAGCTGCAATTTAAAGTCACAGTTTTCTTGATTATTCCCTTGCCCTTCCTTAACAGATGGGGTTTATGCAAGGTATGACTCACCTGGACTGACAGAATGAATCTAAATATTCTTCTGTCAAACTGCATCCCCACCATTTCGAAGCTCCCCCTGCTCCGCCGCAAGCCAGAAAGCCTTCTGGGCTAACCGAGGTGATTAGAAAAGCTTTTTCCTCTCTGACTCCGGCGTTACCAGCTCTCACACCAACTAGTGTTAGCTGAGCGCAGGCATATTCTGTTACTTTTTGGAGCATTGCTGAAGTGTTCCAGTTCCCTGGCTTTGTGGATCACTTTATTTTACAGATGGAGTACCTTAAAGTTTGTTAAGTGCCTTAAAAATGCTTTTTATTAAAGTCAGCTGAAAGCATAAGTAAAAAAACCAAAATTATTTACCAAATTCAAAGTAGACAACCCAGTATAAAAATTCTGCACAGGAGTTTTGCTGTTGTTTTCAATAACAAAGACACAGGATAAAGTACGCTTCTTTTCTTCCTTTCTATGTAAGGTTCAGATAATGACCGCCTTCTAGTTACTCCACCTCCAAAGAGCCCCTAGGTTACTGCTCCTGCAATCTTTTTTTCTTTTAGATCATAGGTGCCTCTTCAGTGCTTAACTGTGATTTCAGGCCCCAGCTGAGCCTCTGCTCTCCTCCCCCAGGGTTTTCTAACTCTGCCTGGGGGGAATGTCCCCGTACCAGCCTCCACCAGCTTTGAAACCACTGAATCCCCTCCGGCATGTCTGAGCGTCTTAATCATCCAGGCAGCAAATACAGAGTCAATAACTACGAGTAATCAACTCAACCATTACTAAATTATTCAGCTGGAAGCAAAACAGTGCTCCCACCTACTAAGAAAATGTATCTTAGAGTAATGCTTTTTCCACGTACTGCCAAGAATAAAATCCCTGTAAATTGACAATCCTGTTTTATAGAAAATGGTTCATTGCAAGTTGCTAACTGGACAGGACATCGCAGCATTCACCCACTCTGAGGTGATAATGGGGTTCAGACGATTTAACCCCACGTGCCAACTGGAGGAGTACCAGGACGCCCTTTTTTCAAACAATTCCTTGATGCCCCGTTCTCAGATGATTTAAGAAGAAAACCTCTCAGAGACTTTCTGGCAAAACAGTTTCAGAGGAAAAAGCCCATTACTTGAAACTGAAATTATTTGCCTTGAAAAAACTTATGCAGAATGCAATGAATCAAAAGCAGAACAACCGAGGAAAATTTCCTAAATTTATGGTGGACAACTGGACTACCTGGCGCTGCCAGTCCTCTAGCCTGCAGGGCCAGTTATTCTTCCCGGACCCGCGCGGTCCCAGCCTGTCCAGCCCTGGGCCAGCTGGCCGTGCCAACGCTGGCTTGTCGCCGTGAACGCCCAGGTCTGAAAGCTGAAGTCCATGTCTAAGAGTCACGGCTTGTCCGGGCTCGGAGCCGGCAGCCCAAGGACGAGGGTCCTGCCCAGCGCGCTGGGGTCTGCAGAACCTGCAGCTCTCGGAGCTGCTCCGCAGGCGTTGCCCGAACAGGTCTGCCACCTTCATGAATCCCGGGTGCCCCACGGCTGGAGCGGTTCGGGCGTCCTGGGAGCACCGGCAGCTGCCGAGTGACAATGACCCCCCTGTCAGGTTTATGGCTGCTATTAGCAGTGGTGGAGCTGACAAGCATTTATATACAATTCAGCAACCGGGGGGGGACGAGAGGGCAGGATGGTGTCCTGGGGAGCAGAGTTAGAGCCTCAAACCTCCTTTTGGGATGTTTCTGAAAACACTACTTTTTTTTTTTTTTTTTTTAAATTCCCACTCTGAGGTTACTTTTACAAGTTTGATTGGACTACCACCAAAAAAAAAATTAAAAAAAAATCACAAATTGAAAGCCCTGTACTTCAGCCAGCTCCACTCTGCAGTTTAATTGCTTTAAAGCAGAGGCCATGTGTTGTGTTCTCTCAGGGGTACATGGGAAGGTGAAATGAAAGACAGTGAAGAAAAAAATAAAAATAAAAATCAACCCTTAGAATAAAATGAAATAGTACCGCTTAAGGGCTATAGCAGTCTAAAGTCTAAATGAAGACAGCTCTCAAGGACAGTCCTTCCTTCCCTGTGCCTCTTCTACAAGGATGTCTTTCCAGCTGATGCTCTCCTGCTCCCCTAAGCACATGGCCACAGTCTTTGCTTTATAATACATGCAACTTGAAAGGTTTTGCAAGTTTAATGGGATGGACATCTTTTCGACAAAAAACATTTCACAGGGGTTAAGACATCACTTTCCAACCTCCTGAACAAATTAACCTCCCGGCTCACAGGCTGTATTTTTCAAGTCTCTACTTGGTGATTTCTGATGAGATTCCTAAGGTTATGACTTAAAAGTTGCACTCTATATTTCATTTTGAAGCGGTGCGTCCCTTTAGCGGGCTGCCAGATTTATTATTCCAAAAGCTGGGACTGTACATCATGTCTTTAAGAAAGATCCAAAATATTCTGAAGTGAGCTTTCCCGTCACCTGCGAGCTGCTGTTGTGCATCAGTGTTGACTACCAGCACTCAGTTAAGCATTTTTAGATCAAGTGCATTTTAATACCACATAGATGAGGCCCTTATACTCTTGCCATAGCCACCTTAGATTTGACAAGTTCTACTGAGGAGCAGCCTCCCTGTATCCCATGTACTGATAAATTACATCTGAGATCCTAGGAACTGGGGTTCATATTCTTCATCATTTCGTAGGCACTTACACTCCTGTGCAGGTACAAAATAGTTACCCCAGTAGAAAAAGGAGGGAGAAATGGGTGTCAATGCCTTGTTTTCTCAGAGGACAAAAAGGTAAAAGAAGTCTCTGTAGCTACACAGCACACACAGACTCTGCTCCCGCAGATTCACCCCATTCTGCCATGCCTTTTCCCATCCCCGATGGAGCACATTTCCATGGTCCCGTCGAGGCATCTCACCTCTATCGTCTGTGTGTGCCATCTGAACTACAAGGGTATAAAAGACAGCATCCCTACTTCATGCCTGCAGAGACAGGCTACAAATGGTGCTATTCCCATTCTTCCTGACTTTGATCTGACAATTCCCATTTCAAAAATAGCTAAAAAACTAAACCCAAACTGCTGAAACCAATTATAGCTTCATTTTAATTCCTCTGAGCTGCAGAAAACAGTGGGTCTTGGATACACAATTTCTGCCACACGAGACCTTCAGAACTGATGAACTTCTATGGCACGTAAGCACAAGTACATAAGCGATGAAGCTGTAAGATGTCCATCTATATAACTGAGTTAAAAATGAATGACAGAGAGCAAGACAAGATAAATCACTCAGCTCCATGTACCTATTTTGTTATATTTCCTCTCTAATCCATGAAACTCAGAAAGACAGAAACTTTCCTGCAGTCCTGAGTAGTATTTTCTTTTAGTCCTCCTCATTATGTTATGTGAACTTCATTTCGACCCTTTAACAAAAAGTTTTCTGACTTCATGACAAGAAAGAAAGGCATCAAAATAATTTGGGGGAGATCAGTAGTACAAAGTAGACAGAGCAATGATGATCCCACAAACTAAAGACACAACTATGAGTACCTGTTTTGAGGAGAAGGGTTTGCACACACCGTTTTGGATAAGCAAGTTATGGAGAACCCCAGAGAGGGTCTCTGCACATGGTAAGCTATCAGATTAGACTCTGGTCTCAGAAAAGCAACTTGTTTCCTATGAAACAACACTGTTTGCCTTTGAATGAGCAGATTCAGATATACGAAAAGAAACAGGGAATCATTTTTGTAGGTCCTGTAATGTGAGGATCAGAAATGTGGGAAGTCAGACCTCCCTCCCTTCATGAATTTCAGTTACTGCAATCAAGTGCATAGATTTTTAAAATAAATTCCTAGGAGGACACTTTAATAAATAAACTAATGAAAGTATAATACTTAACCAAACCCATTTACTCAATTTAAAGAATAAAATCCTTTGCATTTTTCTCATCTGCTCTGTAAAGCAGATATTTATAATTTTCATTTATTTATATTAAAATCTCTTGAAAGACATATACCAGATTGCGTCTGACAGACTGCCATGTATTATTTCCAAATTCCAGTTAAATGAAAAAGCAGAGATGACTAATGCTGAACTTCTTATTTGAATTTACTCAACACTGAGGAGCTTGACAAAAAAGGGACTGGGTACAAAATAGCACATGGCTGGACAGAGTGAAAACCATATAGACTGATTTAACTCTTCAGCATAAGTCAGATCTATCTCCATGTGAAACAGAGCAATTCATCCAAACTCTACAGAATTGGAGACTTGGATAAATGGGACCAAAAGCTGAACCTTTGCCAATTGCAGCTTTAATACTATAAAAGATACAGCCTACATTTTGCAAAACAAAACTTTCTTTTTCCTTTCGACTTCCTCCATTTTTTTTTCTCCTTCTTTTTTCTTGGTATGGAAAAGGATTACTACATTGCAACTGACTGTAGCTGCTGACACTCACAGCACTTCATTGCTTAATGATGCACCACCATGATATTTTCGGGAACAACTGCGTGTAACAGAGCAGCTCTATTGCCTTAAGTGTCTCTGCGGCAAGGGATTCAGGAGACCCAGTAAAGACACCTCTGCAGCACACTTGTTTACTGAAAGAACTGAATTTGACATTTAAAAAAACCCAGTCTGACATTCTGTTAGATTGTAACATAGCATCTCTTAAATGGAAAGTGGAGTGGAAACAGCAATAGCAGAGGCAGAGAAGGGCTTAGCATAACCAACTTGCTGAGTTTACACTTGAACTGATACATTTTAATTTAGCTGAGGATAATTTTTTTAAAAACAGCATAGCCAAGAGCAAGATTAACCAAAAAGACACAGAAAACAATAAAAGATTACCTTTGGTTTACCTCTGTTCAGCAAGGGCTTTTGCTGGCAGTGAGATAAATCACAGTTTGTTTAAACAGCTACTAAGCATTTATGCTCTCAAGACAGAGGCGTTAACCTTGCTGAAGTAGCTCTACCTCTGTGACATTAATTTCTAGTCCAATCATTCTGGTAACTTACCTGCTTGAAACTCTTAATTCACATTGGTTAAAAAAAATGGTTTATTTGTAAACTCTGACCATAGCAGAAAAGCACTCCTGAAACACAAACCTTTCAATTTAAAAGGAACAGAGAACAACTGATCTGATACAAGGCAAAATTATCCATTTGTTATTGGAGATTGTAGTTCCTGGTTTCTCCTCCTGTACTGAACAATTAATTAGAGCAATTATAGATTAATGGCATCATTAGTCTCTATGTTTTCTTTCTCTTTGTCTCCTGTTCTTCAACAGAGACTGTAAATATTGGTTTAACAGAAACTCACCAGTGGAGTGTCTTTCCCCCCGACGATGCTGAGTCCTAGGCCTGACCGACCCTTAGATATCTCTATAGTCATCTCCTGCCCCGGAACTATCGGACATGTTGCTGGATCCACAGGCAATGGAGGTGGAAGGACGCCTAAGAACATGAAAAGGTAAAGAAATAAGTCACACTATTCAATGAGAAAATGAAAACCATCAAAGGGATCATATGAGAGCAACTAATTAAGCTCTCGTATTTTGCTCTTCACCTTTGCCAATCTAAATCAAACTAGAAGACTACTTTGACTCACTTCTGAAGTCTCTAAATCAGAATGACTCTAGAGTTCTGGGAATAAATGTTCAGAGTAAACGTCTGGGACAACATCAATTCAGTTATAACCTATACAATTCAGATCACGATGGCAAGGTGTATTCCATTCAGGACAGATAAGGCCACGTTCCAGCACGGTGGAATGGACAGGGTGTCCCAGACTGCCTTTCCTTCTATTCTAATTAGAAAGAGAAACAATGCCGTTGTACATAAAAGTCAAGAAAAACAAGCAAAGACACATTCAAGCTCTCAAAAATTGTAAAATGAGAGAAAAATATGAACACTTTATAAAATTAGTGGAATAGGTCATTGGATGTTCAAAGAAAAAGATCTCAGCAAAAGTTATCTGGAAAAAACCCAGAAAAAGTCCATCCTGGGTTAGGTTACTAAATATACACTATATTGGTGGAAAAAATAACTGGTTCATACTACGGCTGGTGACTTCTGCCTCTGGAGAAAGATAAGTAGGTGCTGGCACCAGGGATATCTCCTGTAAGCTGACTGGTACTTTTGTTGAAGATTTGGATTGTTTGATCTGGTTGAGGACCTAAAAAGCAAAGCAGAAGCAAAAGAGATCAGTTATCAATCACAGAAAGGCATGTTATGTGTTATCATTAGTTGTTGATTATCGTACCTTACTAAATCCACTAAGTCAATAGAAGGGAAACAAGCAATAAGCATAGATGAACTCAAAACATTCTCTTCGTAAATAAATGGAAAATCAGGATGACCGGATAACTGTGCTTCCAGAAATGCTCATGAAGGAAGTAGGGACAGGACTTCACCTTTCTCAGTTGTGCCTCTCATACCAAATAATGTGGGTTTGTTGTTTTTGTTTTTTTTTTTTTACTTTTGAACAACAAAGAACATCCTTGACATTAGACTGTGTGACTATTTCCACATACTTAAAGAGAAACAAGTAAGTTTTTTAAGTTTCCACCAAGAAAATTATTTTAATGTCTCCCCAGTTAACCTGTTCCCCCCATAAATCACTCAACCTTCAACTAGATCAAGCCACCAGAACCTCCCCTTATTGGTTAACATAAACACACATACATTTTCCGGGAGCTGCTCCTCCATTTCCTGCTGCTCTGCCACCATTGATTTGTCAGCTTTACATTTCACATCCTACAAAGTCAAAAAAGAAAGCGAGGTGTATTGAAAATGTCTCATGAGCTTAAATAAAATATCCTCCAAAACTCAAAATGATGATTCTAGGCAAACACAGATATTTCTTCATGTAAGTACATTTGTAGCACAACACACAGCCGAAGCCCAGAACTTGAAAGAGGAAAAGCTAGTATGAATACAGGGAATATCAGGAATTATTAAAAACACACCCAATGGTTTTGAAGGCATACTGCATAAGGAAGGGATTTTTTGGGAGGAGATTATCACACATGGTCTACATTGTTCCTGAGCAATATGAAGCTCTAAAGAAGAAGGAAGCGTGTCTGGTGCGGCGACCAGCACAGCAATTCCCACGCTGTGCGGAAAAGTGCAGGTATCTGTGCGCCGAGCCTCTAGCACACAGGTAGCTATACAGACCCCTTGGTGCCTACAGCAGGAAGGGCTTCAAAGTCATCTCTTCTCTCCTTCCCCCTCCCTTTTTCAGTAGTCCTCAGCAGCACTGAGCACGCTGCCAGCACTTAAATAAAGTAACTGCTCAAAATGCATCATCCAGCCTCATTAGAAATATCTCAAACAATGGCACTTCAATCACGGGCTCCACTTGTATCCTAATTTCTTTCCATACCCTTGCAGTACACTAAAAAATATTTTTTCTCTTCTACTTCTACAACTGCTTCCAGATAGTTACAGTGTCCTCCCCTTGTTAGCTCTTAGCTGAACTTAGCCACTTTGATCACAGTACTAGATAGTTATCTTAGCCCATGTTAAAAAAACCTGATAAACAGCCTAGTTTTCAGAAAAGCTGAGTACCAACTTCAAAAGATGACAGAGATATTCTGCATCTCAAAGGAATTTCTAATTAAGATGACAATTAATATATTTAAAAAAAAAAAGTATATCAAATTTTAGGTAACCAAGCTTGAAAATACTGCCCTTGTTTCCTGGAGTTTTATTATGTTAAATCATGCCAAGCCCCACAGGCTTTTTTCTTCTGCTTTTTTTCCCCAAGCTTGCAGTAACTATACAACTGTAACTATTATCCAAATGGATAACAAGAAAAAAGATAAAGTGGTGATCTCATTGTATTATCAGAGGTGTCAGGGGAGAAATGGGAAGAGTGCTTTGTCATTTTATGAGGGATTGTTTTAGTGAGCAATGAAAAATTATTTCATACTTCCCTTTTTCATTCTGATATGTGACTAAAATCTGAAACTTCATCTTGCACATCAAGTAAGCACCAAGCATCACCTTGAAATCTCTCTAATCTTCTTCATTTAACTCAGACTGTGCTAGCAGTACCTGAACAAAATGAAAGATTTCCAGCCCCTCAAGCACTGAACTGTGCACTCAGCATTTGTCATAAGCCTGTGACCCAACTTGTTCAATCTAATTCAATTCCCTCAAACCAATCCAAAAGTATTTTTCTGAAGCCCCTTCTCTTTGCCAATGTTTCAAGGACATGTTTTCTGTTTGTGGTAAAGACAGATTATTGTTCCAGGTTAAAATCCTTGAAGGAAAATGAATCCATTCTTATATACCAAACATCAGTTTAATTATCCCACCTACAGGACACTGAATTACATACACTCTCTGCCAGGACACTAATGATGCAAGGTGCTTCAGAACATGTACAATGACTGCTCAAGCTATTTTCACCTTTGTAAAGTTAAAAGTTTTGAGAACATCTCAAAGCCCCATATATGAATTCTTTTCCAACAACACCTCATGGAACGCAAGATAGCTACAGTCCTCAGAAAACCATGACCTCCTATGAGGCCACCTCAAACCTCAGCTAATAAGCACGCAGACTTTGCCTAACACTTCCATTGGCTGCAGTTCAGAAACAGAGTTGTTTTCTTTCCCCCTCTTATCGTCCAAGTCTACAATGATCTCCATTATATAACTTTATACTTTTTGAAGTGATGAAGAAGTGACAACAAAAAGTATCTTGGGAGAGACTGACAAATTTATCAGCAACAAATTAATAGAGAATGATGTGAATTTTTTTATTTTTTTTTTTATTTATTACAGCTGTCACTTGGTGAGACATCCTGCTCGTGCTTTGAGCTGTACATACTTGTGGAAGATCTCTGCTGATAAGCACACACTTTTATTTACTCAGTAAACTTGTTGACTTTTACATTCCTGATTTCTCCTGATATGTGACTGAGAAATTCAGTAACAATGGTTAAGTAGCACTAGGCTCTAGTAGCAACCATCATGCTATGAAAAACAAGGCACTGTTTTCTTTTGCCTCAACAGTCACTAGAAGACTGCAAGAGAAATCTCTTTTCCTCAAAGTAACGAGCTGTCTTGTGCTGCACTGCAGTGCTGAAGTCTTAAGGCCAATATAACTATAAGCCCATTTCCTTCTGCTCAGAAGGGACTGATCACAACCATCAGCATTTCCAAAAATAAGATACACTTAGAAATATTTGCCATGTAGTTTTAAAATCCTGACTGAAAGAAAACTCCAGAATTATGAAACTGGCTTTTGCCGCTATTTTTCATCCATTTATGCCTCTAAACCAAGGGTTGGCCCAACTGAAGGTGTTATGGAATGAGCAGTTGGATCTATAGGCATTTGAATACTTTTCTAAATCCACCTCCTAGCCCTTAACTTTTCAGAATCTATTTATCTAATGGAAAAATCAGAGAGTCACCTCTAAGCAAATATCTATTGAATGAAGGCAGGGCTACGCAGCAGCCAGAAGAGTGACACACTCACTGCCTCCAGGTCTCGCCAGTGACCCGGGACAGGTTGCTTCCCCTCTGTGCCGCAGCGGGGATAATAATACTGGCCTGCTGGATAATGCGTTTTGAATTCCAAAGATAAAAAGTAAATTGTAGCAGCCAGTTGCTGTTACATGAAGAATTTAAGTGGAAAGATGAGATAACTGGGTATGGACAGTGGGAAAGAAAAACTAAGTATTATACTGATGTTCTCCTCACCTAGAGGCTCTCAACAAACCCATGCTTTTGTCTTCTCTTACCTTTCTGCCATTGCCCTGTTCTGGATAACTCTTTTTCTTTTTTTGACCTTTCAGTCTAAAATACTTTAACTTCTACCCTTTGCCTCCACAGTTCCTTTCTTTCTTGCTTCAAGCTTGAAAAGAAGCTGCTAATATATTCTGGGTTCCCTATTGTTCCAGTGGCATCTTCCCATCACACCTATCTTGGATTGCTGCAAATTTAAATTTTTTTTTTCCATTAAATTTGCACTTCCTCTAATACCTTTCAAAAAGCTGCACAGCACAATATTCTACACCAAGGGTTAATTTTTGTACAATACATTTTATATATTTTTATCCACTTCAGTCTGTGAGCAGTTTTTCACATTACCTTGTAATCCCTCAAAAGTTTCTTGCCAAGATGAGCAAGAACAACAATAAAACCAGGTGAATTACAGCTGTAAATACATACAGTAAAACTCTGATTCATCTATATTCCAGCACATCAAAGGAGGACTCTGCACAAGGCTACCAAATACAAATAATCCAACTTTTTTGCAATCCAGTAGGAACACAAACCAATCCATTTTACATGGGTGGTTAATTCTGATGCTTGAGTAGCACAAAACACTTCCAAACTCTTGGAGTTCATAGACTCATTAATCAAATACTTACTAGCTATAGAACATTATGTATATTCAATTCATAATTGCAAAACCCAGGACACTCTGCAAAAGACATGATGGAGCAGGAAGAAGACATCTAAGAAAAAAATAATCCAGAAATGTCAGGTTTCCTTAGCTGAGGACAGCACACACAAACTGTGCACGCGCAGCAAGTCTCAGCCAATGCACTACTTGAAAAAGGAGTAGGCTGTTGGACAAAAAGACTCTCTCAGCAAATTTTATGTACCTCTAGGTTAGTCACTCTTCAGCATGTTTAGTAGTCTTCCATTTTAAAGTTTTAACACGGAGTCCAAAAAAAGAGATTAGAGCTGCACCCTGAAGGACTTTCAGATTTCTGGTAATGCACAATCCTGACATATTAAACAACAAAAAACTCCATGTGTATCAATGAGAAGTTCAGTATTTATTACAGTGCACACTGACAGTACCACATTAAACCAGAAGTTATGGGCTTGATGTAGAAATTACTGAGAGTAACTCTATAGCTGTGCTATTCAGGAGGCAAGACTAGATTATGATAATAGACATTTTGGCCTTAGAATTTATGAAGCTATGAATATAAATAAGAATATGATTTACAGACTATGCTTTTTTCTGAATTTTGTCACACATGGATGGCAAGAGTAGAAACTCAATCCCCTCACTGAGAAAGAACTCAAGAGGGCCAAAATGCTACATAAAAACTCTTATCTCAATATTTTAACAAATTATAGTGACTGCTTAGTTCATGAAAATGGTCTATGTATGTAAAACTAGGAGCTTGATTCTGCTTTTACATGTACTGCAAATTATTTGACAAAAGTGTACTCCAACACAAAGGCGGAGACAAAACAAATCATGCCAATGAGCCTCCATTTTCTAAGCTCTAATCATGATTAAATATCGCTTTAAGTCACCTACAGCTTTGTTGGATTCCTCATCAGTCAAGCTTTTCATGACAACTTCCAAACTCGGGTCTTCTTCGCTGCTTGCAGGTTCAGTGCCACCGTGATCCTGGTAGAAAGGATTGATAACAGTTTTTAAACAGAGCTATGATCCCCCATAATAGCTAAAGAAAAAAATCAGACAATTTTACCTTTTGTTTTTCTAAACAAGTAGCAGCATGAAAAAGTAAAAAGATCCACAATTAAAGCATCCTAATGTCAGGAGTCAAATAAGCAATACAAGTTTTGAAAGACAGACCTTGGTCTCCACTTGGCACTTAGGTGCAGATCTGGCTCAACTTTCAAGGCCAGACTAATCCCTACCAACTGTGAGAACTGCTGAGTTTGTATTAAGAGGCCTTCTCCAGACTTCTGTTGGGAAGGAGAGTCTCACGTATGCCCAGCATGTTAAAGGACGCCCAGTTTCCTTCCTACCATCTGAACAGATCGGTAGCAGCAGGACCGAGTGCTCCACCCTGGAGGAATCGGTAAAACCCAAGCTCTTCTGGTTAGACTCCTCAACCTGAAGTGCAAAGGTAGCTTCGGGATTCAGGCACTTCTGCACATTACTGTGAGAATACCGCAAATGACATTCAATGACAACTGCTGGAGAACCAGCAAATGAAGGGAATGGCCCAGAAGACATAAGTATTTTCACCAAGATGTGCTCCAGAACTTTCTCCTCCATGAATTTTTTCCCTTTCTATAGAGGATTCCCAACAAAAATGGCCCTTGAAACATAAAATAGCACCATACTAAGTAGAAAAGCTTGTCTGATCAGGATTTTATGGTATTTTCTCTAGATAATAACTAGCATATATTTTAAAAGCATAAGCTTGCAAGAAAAATTATTTCCTTCCCATGCCGACAATTAAAGTTAGGATAGATGGGAAATGGCATCTTTTCAGGGAAAAAGTTAAGGTAGAATTTAAAGGTGAGAGCATCACTAATTCAGTTACATGTAAAATTTAAGGTGTTAATTCTCCTTTCCTTTTTTAAACCAACCAGGTCCTGAATCTGAGAAGATTTTTTATCTATTATTTTCATTTACTTTATTTTAAAATAGTTTTAATACACTTAGGCCTTTGATACACATTTGGAGCTGTCCTCTCTTGCAAAGCAAAATCGACTATGTGCATCAAATCAAATTTCAAGATCTTCAGTCCTAGAAGCAAAATGATTTCTGAATTTTCATTAGACATTTTACATTTAAGTGCACAATGAGAATTACACAAATGTCTTGACCGCCACTTAAGCAGGTCAAGTACCTCTGCATTTGTACCAAGGCTCACTCTGTTCAGTATTGCAACAAAATATCTCATTCTGTAGCCTTCTCATGAATGAAACTTTTTTTAAAACAGATATTTTACTGTAATTAATATTTAATATACGTTGCTTCTGGTGGCTTGCGCACAGTATTACACCACAACATAGTCTTATCCTGCCGAGTTGCTCCATGCAATGAAACAAGACCCTGTTTTAAGGCATATTTACTGTTTATCACTTTCCATATTAAAATACCTTAATGAAGATAGAGATAAGATGAAGAAAATTAACACAACAGTACATGGTAACTATGGCATCCTGATATTCCGTTACACTAGCCAGGCTATTTAATGTGATCTGACAAGTTTCATGTACAGTGTATGTTACACACAATGTTAAATATTTAATTTGGTATTTCAAAGATATTTGAATCTATAATTTCAAGATATAATGCACAGTTAGTTTTGCTTTATTTAAAGGCAGGAACAGCTGACAAAGGAAAGCAATGTGAATTTCTATACAACAACAGTATCTTTCAGTTACTTTTGTTTTATATAAAAAAAAGATACTAGCTAGAAATAAAAACTTGCATTTACTTATAAAACAGACACAATGTAAATAGTAAGAGCTTGGCATTAATGCATGAAACTCAACCCACAAGCATCTACCTCTAAAGGCAAGCATTGCACATGAGGCTGAGCGATTTGGTTTCCACTTGCTGGTAGAGTCTAATTACAGTCATTTGAACACAGCACAAAACGTGCCTAAACAAAGCTTCGTGGTTCATCCTGAAGACACAAATATTAAACAAAGCTGGGAACCAATGCAGGTATTAAAGAGTCAACAAAAATAAAAGGAACTTGGGCTCTGTACACTGTAGAGTAATTTGCAATCCACCAGCTACACCTGGGACATGCTGCTTTTATGGAGGAGAGAACAAAAAACCAAAGCACTGTCCAAAAATGACTCAGATCCAAACAAAAACTAAGCAACTCTTGCACTGTACAGCACTATGCCTGTATGGAAGTAGCCATCAGTGATGATATAATCTGGAAAGCAACAGCAAGCGTGCAAACAGGAGATTCATCCAGCGTTACCTAGCGTGGACCAGTGCTGTGGGATCACAGTAATGCTTATTGAAATACCAGGAGTTCAATACACATGAATTTATCAATTCAAGACAAGACCAAACCCCAATTGAATTATAAAACATCTTTTGCTTTATTAGCTCAAATAGAAATAGAATTAAAAAGCAACAGCAAGGCTAACCATGTACTTTATCAAGAAAATTTAGTTACACCATATTGAGATGTCAAAATGATAACAATGTGGTGACACTGCAGGGATTCGTGGTGCACAAGAGAGCAATCAGTCTACACTGGGGCTGAGATAGCAACTATAATGAAGAAAAACATTGGTAACATTACCATACTAAGGAAGTTTTTGCATTGGAAGATTGTATGCTACAACACTGTGTACACTAGAGCTCACTGCTTAAACAGCCCTTGTCTGCTCCTACCAGAAGAAAATGAGCAGGAATGAGTCAGTCTGATGCTGGAGCACAGGACAAAGTGGTGGACCAGGGCTCTCAGTTAGGCTGGGATTGTCTCAAGGAGCTCTTGTAATGCAAAACATGTACACAGTGACCTCTTTTACTGTAGCTAGTTGCTGGTCATCCCTACTTCATTTTTAGAGGTACTGATAGCAGGGTATTCTAGGGGAAAAGGAACTTAGAAGGGGGGGACTTTCCCCTGAAAAATGCTCACTTCTCTTCTGTAGGAGTATATGCATCTTCCAGGCAAAAGATCCTCACCATGACTACTCTAACCAGCTGAAAAAGGAGCAGGATAGGAGATGGAAAGGCTTTCATTTGGAGACTTTTCTTCCTCCTGTACAGCAATAACCTGTTTAATACCTGTGGTTAATGCCTTGCCAGCCCTTTCAGTAATGATGAGATCAATAAAGAAGAGACAGGAAAATATGCCTATTAGGTCAAGTTTCTACCCAATGCATTTTATGATTCAGGGTTTAATTAGACAAGGTGCTCGAATTTATAATGAACTGCTAATTATGATTGATCTATCTAATTTAGTAATCCCTAATTAAAAAAAACAATCCATAAACCTTACCTCAATAGAAGAGTGGGAGCTGGAAGGTAATGGGAAAGGAGTAACAGCCATCTGATTGACTGCATCTTCACTTCTGTAAAACAAACAAGCAACAACATATTACACACTAAACCACAATGGCCAAAATTCTCTTTTGAGTTGGTCTTGTCCATTAAGAAAATACTCTTACTAGCCTAAAAAGTAACTGTTTCTTACCAGAAGTTACAGCTTAGAAAAGCACTTCATTTTTGCTTTTGTTCTTTGCTAGCAAACAGATTACATCCCTTCTTGGGACCACAGTAGTTTCATTTCGGACATACTGACATCACATTCTTTGGAAATCTAATTTTGTGCGGATTATCAGAGGATGAAGTTGGAGTTATGGTCCCTACACATTAATAGATGTGCTAATACTTCATTAGCCTCTTCTAGTAGCGTCTACATTTGTAAACTGCGTGTTTATAGTGTAACATTCATATTACTGAAATATAACATCTGTTTTACTACAACAGATTGCTTTTTCTTTTTTGTTCATATTTGCAGTGGTCTTTTCTAAAAGATTTGATGTAAAAACTTGGAAGAATTTTTATAAAATGCAGGAAGAAGAAAACAGTTGAACATTGATTCCCCTACATATAAAGTGCACTATTTTTCAAAGATACTTATTATGTATGGCATCTTTTCCTCTATCCTCTTTAAAATGCATTCCTAAGTTGACATCTGATTACTTTGTAACTTTCAAAGGCCTTTTTTTCTTTATTAAATTGCATTCTGTCTTGCTAATGTTTTTCCTCAACTGCCATTTAAAATTATTTGGCTTGTGGAATTAGCTCTGCATTTTTTTGGCCTCTGTAAAACCGAATCAAGTAAAATATGACCTCAGTGATATTGTTTAAGGCAAATCTGAGGCATATGAAAAAAAGACTCAAAATTTTGCTTCAAAACCTGTACTAATGCACCTCTTTATTTTGGGGGTGAACAACTCTTACAGAACACAGAAGCCAGGAACATGATGCAAATCCCATTTTGCTGAAGATTCAGCACTATCACACAGCCTCTGCTCACCAAACATGACAGAGGAGGTATCAGTAACACTGCTGCTTTGCAGATACAGATCTTGAGATGACAGGACACGGCTTCTCATGCAGCGTGTGTTCTGGGTTTGATTTCTGGTCCTATCTACTACCTTCCAGGTGACTGTAACACAAGCAGAATTTTTTCCTCGAGAATAAAATATTAGACTAGTATGTGTTTAAAAACATTTTACAGAAGTGCCTGAAAGAAAAAAGTCTCATTTTATCCCTCAAGAGTTAAACACATGAAGCTAGCATGTTCTGATCACTGAAAGACAACACTGTAAATCAATAGCTCGCAGCAGAGCAGCATATGGGAAATTCAGTCACAGGCATTTGAAATGATAAATCCTGCAGGCAAAGGTTGATGAATTCATTTACTTATCTTCAACCAAACAGCCATACAATTCAAAGGAATTGGTTCTGTGCTGCTCATTTTTGTACTCGCTCCCAGCCTCTCCTCTTGGTCCTGCTCAAAGCCTTGCGAGAGTCAGAAACCATGCTAAGATCAGAACCAGAGTGGCCCGTGATGCAGAAACACGCGTACACAGGGCCAAGAGAGAAATCTGAGGAATGCACAGAATCAAGACCATGAATTTCATAAGCGTTTCACAATTTCCAAGTGCATTTTGCCCCGTAAGGCATATTAAGCAAGGACATTTTTCCTCCTATCTTCATGAGACATCGATCTAATTATATTGCTTTTCTAACCTATAAGAATAAATCAGCAAATGTTAAGGTGTCTGTCTAAGAGACCCAGCAATTTTTACTTGACTGTAGAGGGTTTTCTGACAATAGTTCATGTGAAGCACAAACAGCATGAAAACTAACAACGCTCCTGTAGCTTACAATGCATGCTGCATACCTTGCAGTTAGGAGCAAACTTGAAAATAACACAGTATGTATAAACCTTTGTAAGAAATGTTCTAAAAATTGCTAGACAGAAGCTTCATGATCTGCATGACAAAGTGGGGTGTAGTTAATTATACAAACTAGTTTCTACTTCATATATACACATAACAACATGGGTTTTTTTCCAACCGCTGGGCAAAAATCTTTACGCAATTTTAAATGGATGGCCATTTTAATTCCAAGCAATAAAAAACCACTTACAGCAATTCCCTGGAAAAAAAATGCAAAAAATAAAAAACCCAAGGTTACGAAGTGTCACAACTTGTAATCTTCCCTTGCTAGGACTCGTACATATTTAAATACTTTAATGCTGCTTCAAAGGAGAATGCTTCAAAGCAGAATCAAAGTGGGAACATATTTTAAAGTGACAGATCTAATAATAAATTGCTCTTTCTGCTCTCCACTTCCCTAAGTGTCCTCAACGAAAACATGAATTTATTTACAACTAAAGGGAGCAATCATTTTCTTTTGATGCAGGAGCAGACAGCTTAGAAGTCTGAAGAAAATATTCAAACTACAGTGACTGCAAATGAGCATTCGATGTATTTGCCAATAGTTGCTACATAACCACCTCCGAGAAAGCTGTTCTCAGTTACCAGTGCTCAATATTGCTTGAGGTTAAGGTGTCTAAACCCTTCACAGTCAAGACACAGCTTCATACTCTCAGGGTCAAAGCAACACACAATGCAATTCATACAGCAGGGAAGCTCAGACGCTCCCCCTCCGTATCTCCAAAAATGATAAACATCCACCGCTCTTGTTCCAGCTCTTGTGCTGGTTTGTATAAGACACTGGGACAGCAGCCCGCCTCCTTGCTGAGCTCGTGCTCTAGAGAACTGTTTATATTTCATCAGTTACATATAAACTGAACAGGGAAGGAATTCATCACTCCTCCCACAAATACTTTCATTGCTTCTAACCTCTCAGGATGAGTTTCTGAGTGAAAATGGGAATTGGATCTGCTTGGAGGTTAAGAGTGCCTATTGCTTGTATCAACATCACTACCAATAGCTCCATATTGAAGAACAAGAAGCTCTCCTCACTGCAAATGTCACAGGAAGCAAGATCAAAGCAGTATATAAGTGGCAAAGACTCTTCAAACTTTAGAAAAGCTCATACCCTTTCAGATTTATTTGATTAGGCTGCCATACTTTACTACATTTTACTTCCTTTCTAGTCTAAATAGGACCCCTGGACATTCCCCGTCCTTTCTCGCTGAACAGAGAGAAGAAGTTCTGATGCTTTACTCTACCTAACAACTGCACCTCCGATGAAGGGGGAGATGTGCAGCTTAAGCAGAGACAAATACAGTTATTATTGACTAATAATTAACTACCATAACACTTGGCACGAAAGAAGCCTGAAGAGAGCAATATGCAAATATAAATCTAAAGGGATTACTCATTCCATGCTGCAGAAAGTAAGCCTGAAGGGAAGTTAAAGTTGTCTGCTATAAGGCTTGAGCTAGGCTGCCCTGCAATGCTGTGCTGCACTTATCAGAAAGCTGTCTCTGGCACATCGGAGGAATGTCACACACAGCTGGAATGGTCCATGAAGCATTCAGAAAGTTATCTTTCTAGAGATGATAACCAGAAGTCACAGCCTCAGCCAAATTCAGGGGTTTGGTTTTTTTTTTCATTTGCTCATCAACCTCAGACTTGTAATTCCTGAATTCAGGTTCCCTGCCTCCCTTTGAGGACATTTTCCATTTTACTTACTCTTCTGCCTCTCAGGTTTGCAACGGTATAAGCTCACTGTCATGAAACACTAAGAAAATCCTTCTTGAGTATGCCAATGAGATTCATTACCTGCCTAAAGCAGAGCTTCTTGTCTAAGATAGCGTCCAAACTTCTTCTATGATCAGTGCAAAATCAAGACAAATCCCAAACCAGATCCACTCAGAAGGGCAATTCATCCCAGCACCTAAATGACCTAATTTAGGACAGGATGAACTGAATTGCTCTCTGGAGGTTCCTGGCAACTGTTCACTAATCACAGAAGTCCAGATGACTTCTAGATGTCTAAACTAAGGGAGATGAACCTCCTGCCAAACTATCTGCAACTACACAGTTCATCAACACTACAAGATCATTTGACAACAGCTTTGTAAGGGGTTGTGGATGCTTTTTGGGAATACAAAGTACACCAAGAACCAGGAGAAAAACTCAATTGCTTGTATGCAGTTGCGTGACATCTTAGTTGGAACAGATCTGCAGACCAAGTGAATGAACAATGTCTGCCCAGTAACCCTTAGGACTCCCACTGCTTGTGACACCAGGGCATAAAGTCCTGCAGATTATTGAAAATTTATATTGTCCACATCCTGCTTGTTAAAAAAAAGAGAAAAATCAGGTCAGGATCTTGTATTTTCTCATCTTTGTTTTCTCTCTAGAAGTTCCTTCGGAAAAGGGGAGCTGCAGGAAAGTTGCACACTGAAAAGGCACTTGGGATTTTTCCTTCAGCTGGGTCAAGGCAAGACTTTTGTATTGTGCATCTTCTTGAAAAATCTCTCCTACTAACAGCAAGAACAGTCTTGTTCTCCATTTCCCCTCCATCCACTCCTAACCATGTGAGAGCCAAATGCATACAAATATTTTAAATGAACAACTAATGTTCATATAAACTGCAGCTTAGGTCATCAAAGGTTTGAAAGAGCCCAAATTACTTAACTTCCTCAACCTCGCACTTGTTCCCACATGTGTATGACAGCAAGGAGGAAACAGCTCTGAAGAAAACAGGAAAAGTTCAAACTTGCACACACAGTGTCTGGCAAGAGCTTATTTTTAAAGCTTTCCCACATGAAAGAAACTAAACAATCAAAGCAAGTAAAAACAGAGTTTATACTATTAAAATATGACCAATTATGTAAGTTAGAACAAACTTAAAGCAAAAATAATTTATAAAGCATGACAGTATTTGAGACTTTGGCATATAACACACAATGTTACTTATAGAGGCTCTAAAAGAAGAGCAGAAAAAGTCACAGCAATGGAGAATGTTAAACAGCACCGAGAACTGGCTGACCCAGCCACTGCCATCACTTTACCAGTCCTCAGAGTATAAGGATCTCTCTCCTTTGCACATCACCATAAATAACAAGAGATCAGTCTTTACAATTACACCTAGAAACAGAAGGAGGGGTTAGGTGACAGAGACTTGTGGCCTTCACTGAGAAGCTACAATCCCGTCACCAGAAAGCAACGATAACAGAACGAATGACTGCAGTGTGGGAGGATGACTCTGGACAGCTAACAGATGGTATTTAAATAAGCAAAATCCTACAGTACTTTACTCTTAAAGCATTTCTCATGTTTCATCACAGCACAGGACAATTTTCTTTTAAGGAATGAAGGTATACCAAAGAATGAATCACAGAACTGAACACAATGGGATGATGGTTTGAAATCAGTGGCATTCACTTTGATTCAAGCACTCAAACTATATTTGATCTGCTTATTATACCAACACTGAAGCACCAAAACAGATTAAAGGCAGTTAACTGAGCATGGAAAAAACTCTGAATTTGCTGAATCATAAAATTCTCACTGTAAAAGAGCATTCTGATATAAACTGGATTTCCTACTACAGATGTAAAATCTAATTATATTGTTTTATTATGCATCTTAAAAGGATGGACTTATAATGCATGAACAAATACCACAATGGGTACAAAACCCATTCTATTTTGGGAACGAGGGCACAGAGACTCCTACAAGAAGCAAGTCCCTTTCTCTCATTATTACCTGACTACTTTCTGTTGTTTGGAGACTCGGACGAAGAATTTCAAAAGGCAACTAAGACCTTTACATGCCCTATTGCCACTAACTTCCATTAGTGCTTCCATAGCAAGACTCCTTTATACACCTCGGAAAGCTGCAGTCAAATTATGATTTATTTCTGATATTCAGAAATCAAAAAGACAACCCGTATTTGCCACAGGAGCTTGGAAGTTAATGCAGCAGCTCTAAGACTTTGAGGTCAGATAAAACGTAACTGGACACTAATCAAAGGAAGCACTTGGAATGAGCCATTTCATCTCAGGAAAATCTTGCCGTGCCTAGGCAATTGGTTTGTTTGTTTGATAAACTGGGTGAGCGGGTTAAATGCCTTCAAATTTGTTACTGTAGAAGGCTACAAAGCACAAGATGCACTGAATCTAAAAAAGAAAAAAAAAAGACACTATAACTGCAAATCTTTTAGATGCTATTACAAGCTCATGTAATTAATGAGACCACTGGGAAACAGTGCTGTGTTAAGACCTGTATTTTGGAATCTGGCCAAAATCAACTGTTTTAAATAATCATCGTCAACTTAATTGAGGAAAAGATGCTCATAAACCAGAGCGAGAAGCCTCCAAATATACGGGGACGTCTATGATTCTCACAACACTTACTGCACTATGTCTCATCAGCAAAAATTTCAGGAAAGGGTGGGAATGCAATTGTAACACTACCTGGGTATAAAAAAAGTGTGAACAGATTTTTATAGCACAGACGGCAAGTTAGGATTTTAGTAAAAAGTTTAAAAGGCTGAGGACACCTTCTATTCTTTATTTTTTCCTAGAAAAAATAAATTTGGGTGCAACAAAGTCCAAGTTATTTAATAATGGTTATTACAGTTCTCACAAAAAGGCTTTTCTGTGCCCAGGAATTTCTGGGTTTCTTTCGTAACTGATTAAAGAGTTTATGGAAACATCCCCCTGCCCTGCACATGAACCAAAACACCAGAAATAGGAAAACCTTGATGCTGTTTCCTGCTTCAATGTGAAAAGCAGCATGCTTATCGCTGAGCATCCTTCATCTGAGGAAAAGAAGGCCTCGGCATATCAAAGCAGGCACTTTTTGGTAATAGCCCAAGAGTTCTGCCAGTTTTGATTTTATGTCCCAGGTCAGCTCAGTCAGGCATGCAGGAACTTTTTAGGCTGCAAAATGACGTGTTTCTGGAAAACTATAGCTTACTCAGGCCTTTCACTGGTGAAATTAGAACATTAATAACTTCATGTACATGAAGACCAAATCCATTTCTCTCATAACTCCTGCAGCACATGTTATTTTGCTACGGTGAGCTGTGGCCTCTTACTGTGTGCTGCAGAACGTGTTTGGCTATGTTATGCTATGCGCCTTCTACCTTTAAAAGAAGTTGCACCGGTAACAGCGTTCAGGAGGAGGAAAGTAGTATTTCTGTTGCAGCTGGCTCCTCCTCATTTTCAAAGCGTAACAAATGTAACGGTATCCTGCTCTTTCCACATCATTAGAGCCCAGAGGAATACATCTGAAATCAGCCAAGCAGCAAACCTACCAGAAGAGCTGAGTCTGCTACTCAGCACTTTGTTCTCAGCTGGAAAAGCTATTGCACATGCACATACAAGAGATGGATGGAGATTCAAGATGTCTATTGCTGCTCTTAGTTACTACAGCTGGCACCACAATTCATTAAGTAGTGGCATTTCAATACCCTCATTTTATATTATAGTTTTAAAATAAATTGATAAAGCAAGAAGAAACATTTTCTACCAAACTGCACCACGGACAAGACTTCTGGGACCAGCACAGTCTTTTGGTTCGTGTTTTCAGTCAATCACATCCACTCATTTTGTGGTCTAAGGTGTAGGAACGGGAAGCACCAAGATAGAATGGGCTCATGGAATACAGTTTGCATGAGAAAAGAAAATAATTCTCGTTTCTCCTTAAAATTCACCTTTAAGAGAGACAGTCTAATTTGGCTTTGCTAAAATTTAGAAACACCCCTCTTACTATGAGTAGTTGACAATACATCCAAAAAAAGGAGTCATTAGTTTTCTCCCGCATTAGAGCCAGTGCTCTAGTTACTATAACATCATTCTCTCAGTGGAAGAATTTCTTTTCATCGCTGTTTGAATGGCTGCTCAGGTCAAGCAAGCAGACCCATCAGTTGTCAGTGTACTCTCTAAGGCAAGGCAGAGAGCAGTGGCAAGGTGCATGCTCTTGGGAAGTGTGAAGATAACAGTTTACAACCTCAGCAGCATCATTTAAAAATAGAAACCTTTTTTAAAAAAAGAAATTAAACTCTAGAGACAGAAACAAGAATTATCCAATGGTATTTCCAATATCTATTGATTATGATCATTAAGACAACTGTTTGCCTTGAAATCCACTTCTACACAGACAATCTGAGAAGGGGAATTACGGCTAAGAACCTACATGGCCTTTACGACTTAAACACGATACAAAATATGCACCGAGGATTTCCAGTCCGTGGGCGACTGGAGCCAACACGCAGCCTTTGTTGCGGCTCTGTGGAGCGAAGTGCTCTGCAGCCAGCTGCGGTGCTCAGTGCGGCAAGACAGGTCGCAAGAAGCTCACGCTCTCCGTGCTGCCTGACAGCACTAAACCCAGCCCTGGGTTTTGGTTTCAGAAGTTGTGGTTCGGCCTCTGGAGCTTCCAACCAGACACATTTTCCACATGCAATTAAGTAATGGTGAGTGAGTTGTTGTACATGACGTTTAATTTTCAATAGCTGGGGAAAGTAACATGGGAGCTGCAGGCAAGATCATTAATCTCCTCCAGATCCTCTGTGCTGCCAAGTATAGCAACTCATTCTTCACTGCACTAATGCTGCTCTTCCATCATTTCTGTGTATGCTGTACCAGACAGAGCCGTGCGAGTAAATGTACACATTTATATGCATTCACCCACAGATTATTACATTGCTCACAGGTAAGCTGTGTATGAGCGAAGAATATAAAACAATTTCAAGTATGATGTATATGTTGGTGGGAAGACCACGTTATAAAATGGCATAGGGATAAGTGCCCAACGAAAGTCACTGCTGGAATAGATGCATTTATGAAATTCCAATATATTAAAGCATATACGAGTTCTGGGAAAGAGGCAGCTTCTTCTCAGACCTCCTGCCCAGGGTCAAAAGAGTAACACTTCCTGAACTACTGAATGAACGCATGGACGTGTCCTTAATTCACATACAAAGAGGAAAAATTTTCATGCTTGGAGTAAAAGAAAAGATGCCCAGATGTAATTCATATGCAGATGAAAGGTTGTTTTATCATATTGCCTCCTACAGAAGCCATCCCAGTGCTCCTTGTCAAAGTCAAGCTCCCCTGCTGTACAAATAAGCCCTCGTTCACTTTTTAAATCCTCTTTTGATGCCCATGCTCCATGTATTCCACCCACACTTGCCTGCCTGCTCCTCTCACAGCAGTTCCCTCTCCAGCCCCATGTCTCTGCACCATTTTCACTCCCTGCTGGCAGTCTGGGTGAAGCAAGCTGCCCGCCCCGTCTTTGTGCTGGCAGAACCAACCTAAAGCACTTTAGTGAGAAGCAGCTCTTATCAGGGCACTCTCAAGCCCAAGAGGGACAGACAGCTCAAGTCTTCAGCAGACACATCTAAAATAGGCATTCAATTACATTAGATCTTTTTTTTTTTTTTTTTTTTTTTTACGTTATTAAGGAGAACTGTTCAACTGTTCTGAGAATAGTCAAGGAAAAGGTTTATTTCACTTCAAAGAGAACGAAGCAAATTCAGCATTTTCAAAACAAGATAAATATGTAAACATGTAATGTAATAGGCTAAAGTGCAAACAAATGTTTTGATGAGAACTGTTCTTACCGTATGAAAACGAGCTTGACCTTTGATGGGGCAGTCTTAATGATTGCAGAAGCATTCTGATGACTTCTTCCATATAATATCTGATTGTTTATCTGTTCAAAGAAAATGAAGATTTTCATGTAAGTGGACAGGTATGCATTGTTTTAATTTATACCACCAAGACTTCCAAATCTATTGTGGAATAAAGAGATAAGACTTAAAGAAAATGCGGTCCGCAAAATATAAATCGCCTAACTTTTGAGGTTCTTGCAGACAGGAATACCAACGTTGCACTGATAGATATACCTCTCTGTACAGGGTTGTAGAGGCAGAAATACCAGGGCTGAGGCACTAAAAGCCTCTTTCAGGCACAGCTGTGCTGCAGAAAGACATCACATAACAAGCACATCGGGGGAGATGGGCACTGCTCAGCTTGGCCTTGGACTGCCCAAGGCTGCCGCCCCTTCCCTCGGCCAACTACTGGATGAGCGTGGTGAGTAGTCTACAACTCAGCAGCAACACTTTAACCATTTCTTATCAGCTTTCTTATCATGCCTTTTGAAAGGAAAAATCCTAATTTGATTTTAAGAACATCCTCCTTCTCATACCGATTCCATGACGGACCACAGAATTGCAGCCCTAGAACGGATTTTAAAATACTACATTTTCAACATCTTAGACTCCAATTTATCAAAGAAAAAATACTGTATTAATAGCAAAACATTCCAAGTTTTATTCTAGACCAATATAAAACAGGAACCAATGCAGAGTTAATTTATAGTCTTATTAGTAAGCCACAAATGAGAAAAATCTTTTTACTCTTTTTCACAGATCCATAGAATGGATTTTAAGTATTGTTCCCAGATTTTTGGAAAACAGCTTGACCTGAGAAGAATCATATAGATACGACAACAGCACAGATTTTGAGACAGACACTCCTATACCTTACCTACAGACAACTGGCAGTTTAGGAACACTTGCTGTTAAGGTTGTGCTGACTCCTCAGTTCCACTGAAAGAAACAGAACTGATACCCATGGAGAAAAAGGACAATTTAAGGACATGCCACATCATTTTTGCTGTGATGGATCAAACACTTCAGCACAGCAACAGACACCAAGCACTACGTTGGACACTTTTGCTGCGTGCAAGCAAATGCTGCAGTTTTCAGAGGGAAATAGCTTGGCTTTGATACAGATTGTGTTTCAGGACTTTTCATTCTGTAGGAACTAGAAGTCTTTTCCCAGTCTGAGGCAAATAAGATGCTTACTGTCTCCCAGTGCCATGCTCAGCAAGTGGGACTTCAACAAGCACAACAGAATCTCTGAGATGAATATAGTAGTTACTTCCAAGCCAACCAAAAGCATACTTAGTATCATACCACAAAAATAACCTGCAGTGTAAAAATGGAATATTTAAAGCATTTCATTCATTTCACAGGCACAGGACTTGTGTTTAACACCTTGCTCCACCTCAGTCTGCCCACAATGACCTGGGTTTCTTGGGCTTCAGCTCCCCTTCGTCAATGCCTCCCACCTCACAGGTATCCTAAGAGGATGCTTGCCTTTCAGCTCAGGCATTGCATAAATTGCAGTCATGAAGATCATATGCAGAACATATGGTAGATATGAATACCGCAATAAATTTAAAGAAAGTAAAAGCTGAGCTGAGTATGATGGGACAAACCCCACTATGTCAATAAGATTAACAAAACCCTTGAGCAGTTTCTTAGTTGTACCCTAAAGATTTTCAGATTTACAACTAAGCTGAAGCGAACACTCAGCAAGCTGGTGAAGGAAAGCATCCTCCCCTGACAGCAGGGAACAGGACTACCAGAGCTGTCTTCCTTCAGCTTCGACAATTTAGACTGGAATAAACATCAAGATAACAACAATCTGTGGAAGAACAATTATTTACCTACACCTGAATACCTGTAAACATAAACATGGAAACTAATTCAAAGCTACATTTAACATCTTGTATTTTGTCCAAAAAAGAAGGCAAAACTTTAAAGATGAAGGAAAAAAAATTGAAATTAATAGTATTTGGAGCCACGATGTTAGTTCAGGTTCATGGTTCAGCTCGTCTCGTGTCTTGCTATCTAAGCATCAGAGGATTCCAAGCGTGCAGAATAATCTGTTATTTAACTCTGTCAAAATTCTCACTCCAAGCATCTTGATTAGATTAATGCACCTCTTTGGGGCTGGAGTGTTCATACACCCTTCCAAAGTGAGCAGCCAGCTTCGTTTCAATACTGCGATTTTTTCCTCCCACTCTTAATTTACAATGTAATATTTACATTCACATTTGATATACCAATGCTGTTTAAAACAATAATGATAACAGAGCCCAGGAACAATTTACCAGTAATCATAGAAGGGCTTTTTGTTACTCAAAATGTTTGTATTGGATTTTGGTTTTGTATTCCTAGAAGACTTTTTCATTCAAACAAGAAACAACTGGCCAAGTCTTACAGCCTTGCACCATACAGCCTATTCAGTCATATTGGCAACTTCACAATACTCCCATCTTCTTTTCAATGGGTCAAAACAACATGCAAGTTCATCAGTTAAACAAGGACAATGCAAGGACAAGAATAAAACCTCTAACGCTTGGTTATTCATTAAGATTGAAATGCAAACCATTTACCTACCAAGTTGCTCACTGTACAAAGAGAGACCCAAGAAAGGTCTACAAGAGTCTGAGCTGGCATGAAACGATCAGCACTGAGGAAATAGCATCACGCCAACATTTGTAAGGGTTTAATATGGTGCTGTCTGCAACTGCCATGGTTGCAAATGTAGGGCAAGAAGCAATATCCTAGGCCACAATTTGTTACTGAAAGATAAATTATAAAACCAGTGGCAAAAATTAATGCTCAGTTGCATTCTGGCTTCAAGCTAGACTTGAAACTTCCAGCAAGTTTGTTGACTTAATTTCTCTAAGTTCAGAAATAAATTATTCACTGGGAATCCTGTATGCTTTACAAATTGTTTGGATTTAGTTAAATTACTACCAATTTTTCTAAACAGCAGAATTCTTAGATTAAAATTTATAGTCTTTACTCTGGCTAAATTATTCCTATTCACTAGATGTATCAAATAGTCCAAAATTTAATTAGCTGTGAGCTGGGTCTGTAAGTTATAATTATTTAATTACACCAAAATGAAAGGATAATCAAAGTAATATATCTCCACAAGGTTTTGGACTGTCCCACATAGTTATTACAGCCAGTATTAATTTTTCTTTTTTCTTTTTTTTTTTTTTAAAAAGGTCACTTTCTTTTGCAAAGTAAATTAATGTTCCGTTAGCTTCGGATACCACAGTGACGAGCAAAGCACAAAAGCCTACTTAAATTAAAAAAAAAAAAAAGAAGAAAACATCTAGGATTTCATAAGCAACGCTATTTTAAATCTTTCAAATTAAATAAAGTAACATGTCAGATTAACCAAATAGTACTCTGGGAGTCAAAGCCTATGAATCTGTGCTTTATTTTTTTCATTAGAGATTAGAAAAGAAAAACAAAGCTTTGACTAAGCAAAAGAAATAAACTGATCTAAATCAACCTCAACTCTTCTTTAAACGTCTCTTTACATAACTTCTTGGAAAGACAGCAGAGAACAGAGAAAGGTAAAAACAAAAACATGCTACATGTATGAGGTCAGGTCACCACACTTAAGTTCAATCTTTAATATAACCCTACACTGCTTTATGGCAGATTTTATCACATATCCCAAATGTACTGTTGCCTTCACCTACAAAGTTTTGTTTTACAGTTTCATACGCTGAAGTAGCAGAAAGTACAGACTCACGGAAATCTGAACTCTTAATTTAAGAGAAAAAAATTTAAAGCTTTGTTTGCCTCTCGAACTTTAATTTGCAGAAGAGAAACATTAGATATGGATTTTTTTAAAAAAAGAGCACTGTTTTTACTATGTGGCAGTAATGGAAATCCATAAAATTAGTATCATCTGATTTTTATGAAAATCAAGTTAAATGATACCCCAAAGCTAGTAAAAGAACTGGCACCGCTTTCTACAATAATTATTTCTTTGTACCAGTGCATTAGGTTCCTTCAAACCACAGGAATTGTAGCATTTCCAGATACAACCAGACTCTGAAACAATGGGAAAAGTTTCAAAAACTTTTTGATGAGTCAAATTATATAGACTGAAACCCCATAAAATGCACCAAACCCCCAAATAACAAAGCATGAGGAAAACCCTGGAAAGAAAAAAATAATCAATTAGAATGCGAATTCTTCTTTCCTCACCAAATTTCTTGCCCGGAACACATTCAAACAAGTGCATCATCTAAAGTGATCAACAGACCATAACCTCCACAAAGACAGAAAATCTCCTGCCCCGCATTGCAGTTCAGCTTTGCCGTTGGCTTGGCAGGCAGCTGAACCCTGTGGTTCCCCACCTGGAGAGCGCAGAGAGAGAGACAGGATGACAGAAAACCGCAGATTGCCTGTGCCCTCGCGCACAACCAGCTTTCCGATTACAGCTTTATCTGATTTGCAGCTTTAAAAACCACCACCCAACACTAACCTTAACTGGTACCTGTATACAAAGTACCTGAAAAAAGTATTTGTATCCTCCTATGAAAAGACCAGAAGGTCGCTATCCCTCAACATTACCTTCAGTAAATGAATCTAAGAAGAACAGAAGCTATGACTACTGTGTTTAAATAGGAATAAAAAAACAAAACACCAGAGTTAATCATTCAAGATGACTCTTCTCATGTGAAAACCTCACTGTCTTTCTACATTCAAGTTACTGTCCCTCTTGAGGGATAGTGCCGCTTGCCTAATCCAAAGTAACTGTCTTGACACAGGAGAAGCATAACAATCCCACAACAAATAAACTGAGAATAAAATGCCAGTCCCCCACATTCTAAAACAGAAGTGGCATTGTGAATTTGGGTGGGTAGTTCATTTACGTGGGCAAAATACTGATGAATCTGCTATATTATTACAGCATAACATATTTATCTAAGAATCTTAAAATAAAATAGCAATAAAAATACATTTAGCACAAAAGCCCTCTGGCTTTAAGCTATGACAAAAGTGGCATAAAAAAAGAAAAGAAGAAAAAAAATTGCCTCTCATGCAACAGTCCAGAATGAAAAACAGACAAATTTGTCCAGCAATTCTTGACTATGAACACTAGCTTTCACTCTTTCAAGAAGTGCTGTGGCCTCCTAGAGCAAAACATCCAAACGAGCAGTTTCCTTCCACCTCCTGGCCCATTTTCAGCAAGATAAGCAGGGACATGAAGATGGCAGAAAACCCCAACATCAGTAATTTAGCATAACAGGGCTCTGAACAGCTTGGTTTATTAATAGAACACAGTCGACTCTCTTATGGAGAGATGATAATAACAGGGTGGATTATTCAGTGTGAATAAAACCTACCAACAGGACAGACCCATGCAGAGTTCACGAGCAGCAGGGCTTAACAGCACAGGTACAGCACCACGTGAACGCGCGGCGGGCCATGCTGGGCACAATCAGCCACGGGACTAAGCCCAAACTAATAAGACACGAAGCAGTGCAGACACCTGCACTAAAACAGCAAGAGTGCAAGGCGGGAGCACCACAGATGGTTTCTTTGCTTGGAAAAAGAACTGAAAAGCAGAACTTGTGTCATGTTAAAAATACATTCTTTTGCACAGGGACCAAATTCTGACCCAAGTAATTTTCCTCCACGTATGAAAGTAGGATGAAAGGACCCTCTCCCTCCAAAAGCTGTTTTCTCCAGCAACATACCCATCCAAAATACATCACAGAAGATGTATTAAAAAAATAAGGATTACATACAATTTTTAATGTGACCTGCATTTCACTCAATGTATAGGCTGGATTGACTTTGAAAATGAGCCAGGATCACGCCCCCAAAAGACTACTGTTGTTTGCAGAAGCTAAAAGTGAGATGATATTTCATTAATTCAGTGACAAAAGATTTTATGAATAAGGAGCTGAGGCAGTCTGGCAATATGCCACATCCTTCAATTGAATCCAATCAAACCCCATTTCAAAAGAAAAATGAAGAGGTAATATCTATCTGTCTATCTATAGCTCTCTATATATCTCCATCCCATTAACCTTAACCCCATCAACAGCCATGGGGAATTATCTGCACACACTGCAGTTGCATCCACTGTTTTAATGGAGCAACACTAAGCAACAGGATTCACTGGGGCAACCCAGGACAGTGCAGAAATGCTAGAGCCTTCCTAAGATGTCAATCCCTTCTCTTGCCGATACGCTCTAGTATCCAAAACTGATGCGTAATCGAAGATGCAGATGCAAATATAGGCAGTTAGGTGAGGGTTGAGGGTGGTCTATTTGCTAATGAACAGATGAGAATACCAGGAAAAATGACCTCAGATACTTATGAATGAAGTGGTTGCAAAGTCCAATACCTTTTTTCCTATGGAATAACTACGTATTTGACCAGTGGGCAATGGCCAGCAGCTCAGTCTGCAGGTAGAGCAATTTAATACCTACATGCAGTGAAGCACTACCCAAAGGAAGAGAAGTTAAGTTGCTTCATCGGTAAAGATTGTCCATCCAGGCCTCTGAATGAGGGAAGGATACCATGGGAGAGATAAAATGCTTCTGCGACCAACCACGATACTCACAGTCTTTAATTTTATGTCTTCAACTGGAGAAAACCAAATAGTCTGGATTCTGTCATTTCCTCACTTCTGAACACTTGCATTTGCCATTAATGCTCTTTTAATGCATTTTGTTCTAAAAGACACAGCAAGTAAAGCTGGTTGACCAACTTGACCTCCGCATCACTGGCATGGAAGTAGCATGAAATCATACTGGAGATATTCAAAAGCCATCTGGACAGTCCTGGGCACCTGGCTTGAGATGGCCCTGCTTGAGCAAGGGGGGTTGGACCAGAAGACTGCCGGAGGTCCCTTCCAGGCCCAACCATTCTGTGATATTCCTACCTCAGTGACCCATACACTTCTTGGGTATGAGGATTCCTAACGGTTACTGAAATAGTTATTGAACCTAATGGTTATTAAGAAAAAACCTGCCAGTGAAAATGCCCATTAATGCCATTTCAATGCTATTTGCATAACACTGAAATGCTTTTAAAAGACAAAAACCAGGGCTGTGAATAATTGACCACTGGTGTGAATGTGAGACGTCTGTACATGCCTAATGCACAACCCATTCCTTTGTAATACAGGATGTTTTGACACTGGATGCATACTCACTGGGGACCAGAATGAGATCACCACATCCTTTCATGTAAGTAATCGCACTTCTGCCCACTGGTGACACACCTTTAATTTGATTGCAAAGGTAAACAAGCAAGGTAGTTACTAAAGTCTCTTTGAACTTCAGTTTATCTGAAGTTTAGCATTTTTGAGATGGAGAACATCACTTTCCTTCCACCGAAGAAAAAAAATCATTTTATCTCCAACTTGACAGGGAGAGGAAGTAGGGCAACACCACCACTTTGGAAAATGCTACTTATAACATGGCTCATGCAGGCAAATCCCAGGCCTTGAGACAGATGTGATTAATCACAGATGGTGCATCTTTCAAGTACTGCTAGCAATACCTAACATTAGATCAAACAAACACTGCAAGGAGTAACTCGTGAGATATAAGAAAACTTCAGTGGATCCTTCTTTGTGGGAAAGTATTGATGCAAAAGGCTCTACCTTTCCTCTACCAGGAACTACCTGGTCTACGATATGCACAGAGGAAAACAGTATCATGAGTCCTTTCAACTGGCAGACACCCGAAATTCGACAATTTTAATTTTTTTGCCATTAGAATTTGATGCCAGAGACAGAATGAACATAAATTTGAAGGAGAAAGTGATTTTCCTACCCTACTCCAGTATGGTATAAACCTTCATACCATTTACCACACTTAAAAAGAAAATAATAAACTTCAGATGGTGGTATTATTATAGCAAAACAAGTCCTTCTTGTACTATGTGTATTGAAAACCCATAATTACAGAACTGTTAGACAATGACAAATGCTTAGACAATTCTGAGTACTTCCAAGGTATCTCCAGGCAGTCAAATTGCTCTTTCACAAGTCAAGAAATGTGAGAAAATAGGTGGTTCTGATGGCACAGAGAGTTGCTGAAAGATCAAAAAATCACCACCCATGGAGAGCAGTAGGTCAGCATATACCTGCTCTTCAGTGAATGCTTCTCTCTAAAGCAAAGATCCCCAGGGATGGCTGATTTTTTTAAACTGCTGAAGCAATCATGTGGGGAACCACTGCAGGTACTGCAGCGAAGTGTCACTTTGCAATAGCCAAAAATCAGATGAAGTGTAGGAAATCCGCATTTTCAACCTGAAGGTGAAGCAAGGAGATAGGAGAAAAAGTGAAGACAAAATACTCTACTTGCTAACGAGCTCTCTTGCCTTGTGGGTGAACTTGTGCCAGACACGACTAAAGAAAATAAGTATTTTAAGTTACAACAGATCAAAACAGATTACAGCATAAAATTTATTTTCAGGATGGGGAATATCCCTGTCATCTGTAAAAACACATATGGTAACTTTGAGGGGGGTTTTGGTTTTTTTCTAATGTAAGGTGTGAATTTCCCTGTAAAACCACATATGCACTACAAGGATAGATTTACTGTCCCCTTCCCGCCTTTCAACAGTCCCTCCCTAAGCATAGCTTGTGAACATGCTGAGAGCACAGACTTCACTGACAAGACATCAGTTTTCACAGGCCAGTGATTTTTGTTTCACTGAAAACACATTTACCTGCCAAAGGCCAAGTTCTCAGTTGGCATAAATCAGTGCAGCTCCTTGCCTCAGCCACCTAATTCCATTTGCAGGCTTTATTTAAGGTTCAAATGATAGCTTCACATATGCCTCTCCCTCTCTCCATATGAACCCTGCTTCGTAGTTAAAGGAAACACTTACCTCTAGAAGTTCATCGCCAATATGCATCCTTCCATCTCGTCCTGCAGGTCCATCTGGATTGATACCAACTACAAAGATGCTCATACGAGAGCGGTCCTTGTTGCCAGCGAGACTCAGTCCGAGCCCATTTTTGTCTTTCTCAAGCTCAATAATGTGCAACTCTCCTGGTAGATCAGCATATCTTTGCCTGATTTTTTCTAGAAAGATCAAACATATAATGAGTTATAATAGAAAATAACTTACATGCAGATGTTGAAGAACACATACAAATATGCTAGAAATTGATGGCTTCTCAGCATTTAGTCTTTGTTAACAGAGTCTTTCCAGCACAGACTCTAAAATATCATTTGCTGTGCCTGTATCACTCGCACAGCAAAATGCAGCATCAGCTGCAAATACTATTCACATTAAAACTGCACTGTTTTAATTATTTGTACAACAGGCTGGTTCTAAACCAAAAATTTTTTGAAAAGAGGGTAAACAAGGGAATTCCAGAGGCACCTCAATCTTACCTTACAAGAACTATCAATTTCAGGAAACTCTCATAAAGTTAGAGCTGGTTAATTAACCACTGTGGGAAACTGAAATGCTTACATTGCAAACATACTGCAAACTCACATCTCAAGGTAGAATCTTTTACTTTTGCTTCTTTCTGGTGACTCAGGAATATGCTTACCATGCTGTGCTTAACATTATGTGCTACTGTGCAGATGATTACTCAAAGCAGATGTCAGTGACAATGTATATGAATGATTACATTTTTAAATGCAGCCTCACTTGGCATTAAGGTAGTTATTTGTCTTTCATCTGCATTTCAACTGTTTCTGTGACAGAGCGCAGTATACTTGCAAAGTTATTAGGAGCACACTGCATGCCTGTGGATGTTGACAGTTTAATCTGAATGTCTTTTCACCACTGGCATGAAAACATCTGTAACTACTGCTTGCGAGGGTCAATCACAGAGAGTGTGAATTTTTTCTCCTGTCTGACTGTCCTTTGCAGATTTTAAAGCCAGCTTCATAACACCACCTGCATCCAATGCTTCAGCTGGGCCACACATTAAAAAAAGGCAAGTAAAAGTATTTTGCTGTGGCTGGATGTCACCTTTAGTATAGAGCCCAAGGTGAAAGAAACTGCTGCATTATGCATTAAGAAGAGGAATAAGAGATATTATATGTTCAACTATATCCCTGCGTCAGCTGCAGTAGCTAGATCAATATTAGCTATTACCATTCTAGCAGGGAAGCGTATTTTAATAGTATGATTTAACCACTGTAGTGAATGTTCCCATGACAACAAGGAAGAGGGGAAAGGGCTGGGGAAGGTGAGAGGGAAGCAACTAAAAGTGAATAAAAACTGCTGAGAAGTCAGACAATGAAGCAGAGGTGTTGCTTCCACGGCCCCTGTGCAGGCTGCCAGTGTGATTTAGCCAAACTTGGGTCCACCCCAGCGGCTCTCCGATCAGAGGGTCCTTCTTCAGCAATTCTACCGGCAGCCCCTTGTGCTTCGGCAGAGACCGCTGGGACAGGGGGAGCAGTCTCCCGTCTCCAACCCTAGATGCACCCGAGAGCATGACGTACACTCAGAGCAACACAGACAAGAACCAGCTCTCCTGTTGCTGTATTTACAGGCTGGCATTTTCCTGCCGCGCTCTAAATCCCTGGTGGCCTGCAGCCTGAGCCTAAAATCCTGGGGGCGTATGTTAAGGGTGAGATGTTATCCCTGGAAAGCTGTAAAGCCCTACAGAGGTCTGCACAAAATCAGAATATCATAAAAAATTAGAAAACTCATTTGTTACTATCAATTATATGCCAAAAATTCATATAACTGCATTAAATGGTAATCCATGTAGCTGCACAGTTCTTTAATATATTTCTTAACTAATGGGGTCAAAATGTAATTAGAGGTGTGATTTGCTACTTGAATTTGGGAAGTGGGTTTTTTCTGCTTAGTTGCAGGATACCTCCTGCCGAAGAAAAGCAAGCGAGGAAAGGTCTTGAAAACAGTGCTTCTGAAAGTACAGCAGTTGCAAGCACATACACAGCCACACACATTTTCTTCACACCGCTGAGGTTTAATATTCTTTTCCCATTAAGCGAAGTCCAGACCTGAAGAGCACTAAAACATTTTCTGCCCACCACAATTAGACAAACCACTCATTACAGCACAGCAAGTAGCTGCAGCGTATCCCAGCCATAAGAATATTAAGAACAAGTCATCAGCAGAAAAGGGATTTCTTAGCGATTGCACTTTTGTGGATAAAGCAAAGAATCAGTGTTCTGGAGGGATGCTGTTGACTGATCGCTGCTTTGCCACAGTTCCTTCCCTTGCTTGTTTTACATGGACAACACATCTCACTTTCATTTGCTAGGGGCAAAGCGCACGTTTAAAGCATGTTTTTAGCAACGGGTACTCGGACACACAGAAAAGAGGTGAAGGGGCAAGCAGAACACACACGCTTAAACCCTGTACAGATGAAACTGCACATCTTCAGAGACTGCTTCAACACTCATTTCTTGCTTGTCAATAAAACTCCTTAAAATTCCCCAACACGAGCCTGATGCAGGAGCTGCTCTGCGACACTCTGCACATGGACGCATCTAGCTCGAGCCTCGATCTGCAGACAACTGCTGTCTGAGACTACCAGTGTCAGGAAGGCTGTAAACTCTGCCGCGTTCCCTCCTGCTGGAGCAGCCCAAAAATGAGTTTTCTCACATGGGAAAAATGTTAGCTGTTCAGAAGTACGCATATATTCCCTTCCGATGCTGGGCCGAAACTAAAAGTAAGTTTTAGTCTTCCAAAAATCAGTAGTTAGGGCAATTGCCTGGGATGAGGCAGAGCTCCACTAAAGTTTCTGGTCTCCCTGCATTGGGCCAGGACTGGCCGATGCCTAGCTCAGCACTCCAGCTGTGCCAGTAATCCCCCACTGTGGGAACAATTCTTTGGGTAAAGAAAAATTTATCTGGGCAAAAACCAGAAACCATCTCCAGGGGTCATCAAGTTGCTTTATTTGTTAAGAGTATTTTTTTTTTTTCCCCAAAGGGTTTTCCCTGCTCCCCAGGTTTGGAAAAAATCCATACTTACAACAGAAGGAAACCTGTGTGGACTAAGCCCTTCATTAAATTATCACATTCATTTACGAAGCAACTATTTGAAACGGCTGGGGTGACTGGAGTGGTAAAATAGTGGGAGACTACAGGGGAAACAATGGAGATGCTACGTGCCGAGCGCTGCTTCCAGCCCGGCAGGAGGGCACCGTTATCGAGTGCTGCCAGAGAAGACGCAAGCATGTGTGTACATGTTCATGCACGTAGGGACAAGCAGAGATACCCCTGCTCCTAAACTCAAGCCTCCCTTAGCTGGGCATGCTGTCTCCTCCCTGAAGAACAGAAGGTTCTGGCTCTCGCAAGCCCCACCTCCTGCAATTAAACACTTCCAAGGGCTGTCCTCACCAGCCAGCCTTGCGGTGTAAATGATAACACGCTATTCCCAGCGGTGTCATTGCGTTACTCATCCAATCTGCATACAAATATCCTTTGGGCATCCAGCTGACTTCCTATAACATTGTAATCGTATTCTCAGTTTGCCTCTTAATAAGAATCTCATAAGATTATTTTAAACAAGTATTTACTGCTTAAACAAACGTGCATCTAAGGCATCTTCTTTTTAATGCCTTTTTCAGCTGTTTTTTCTCCCCTCCAGCTGGTATCACTTTTCAGTTCTCTGCCTAGCATTGGGGAGCCAGTTAGCATCTGCTTTTGCAAAGAATTCCATTATCTGCCTTCATTACCAGATACTTTACACAAGGCAATTGTAATTCTGTTGTTGCTGCATTACACATGGGACACGGCGTTTCTTGTTTTGGCACTACATGGAGTTGTTTCCACATTCGGTGACAATATGCCTATCGCAACTTCTGCAAACATATCTCACCAACGATACTTAACTAGCTAAGGTTGTATCCAGTGTCTTTTAAAAATACTATACAGATGTAACGTGAACTAAAAGCACAAGTATAAGCTCCTGCAATAATATTTCCCAGTTATATTAGCAGACAATTACATTTCAAAGAGAAACCCTGGAAATGGAAGACAACTGCTTTCAAACAATATACTATTATGCTGCTGCATATGTTTCCCTGCTTCAGCCGCTATTCCTATTATATTAAACAGAGAGATAAAAGAAATAAATGGGGACAATATGGTCAGGATATTGGAGTTTGCATGATCTAGTATTGCAACAAATACACAATTTATCTGCACGGAAAAAACAGACAGCACTTCTCAGGAAGGCAAAAGGCTCTTTAAATTACAAAGATATATAAAGCACTTGCAAAGGGCTGAGGAGCCTGCTTCCCAAACCTGCTGAAATCTCCATCCAGTTAAATGAGCTGAAAGGGAAGAGGTGTTTCTTTTGAAAATGGTGTCTCTGCGTGATGCAAATTAGAGTCCATCTAGAAAGGTAAAAAGAGGAAAGAAAAAGCTCTGGATGACTCAGCTAGGTGATTGGTTTTAGCACCAAATGCTCAGTATTAAAACTGTCAAGGCAAAATACAGAGAAAAGAAAGGGGGAAAAACACCACAAAAAGAGATGACAGACGATATTTGTATATAGAAGGTGATACTGAGGATTTTACATCCCTCTTGCGTTACCTCAGATAACTATTAGCAACATATGCTGGCTTTTGGAGACTTTACAATGGTCTCATTTATCAGCCTGTGTTCATTTTAATGGTTTCAGCTACCATTTTTATCGCATAGCACATAACATGGTTACAGTCTTAGCCTTTTCTGAGATTACTCTGCTTAGACAGCAGTGCTGCAGCATCACAACCACTGTTTTTCATTTAGTAATGATGGATATCAGAATGCAGCCAGCATCCACTACACAGAGCCAACCTTGCATATCAAACAACTAATTCCCTTCTTGATTTCACTATAAACATTAAAAAAAAAAAAAAAAGTAGGGAGTCCCTTGAAAGCTAACCCTAGAGCTGTGAGGGCAGCACGTCCAATTTACTGATTACAATTTACAAGAACCTAAATAAGCATATTGAAGGGACCATAATTGAACAAATGGGGTTTAGAATTCTCCCGCTACTAATAATATAATAAGCTTATTGTTTTAATCTTCCCACTAGCCCTCTATTCAGCTCCAAGGAGGCAGACAGTTCTTCAAACCTTATCTCAAAAGCAATGCACTTGTCTGTTTTCATAAGCCTTAAACTGAAAAATAGAGAGAAGACAATTTCTGTAATGTTTTCTTAAATTCCATAAAATCATTCCAATTCTTCTCTTAGTGATCAGCATGCATGAGAAAAATAGGGCAGTTGTATTCAAAACTGGCAAATCTAAATGGAAGAGCCAGAGATCATGTTATGACCAGTCCCCCTCCCTCAGGTGGTGAGAGGAGAGGACAGAGGCTGCTGGGGCTCACATCTTTGTAAAAGCTGTTATCTCCAAATGCGTGGGCAGGGAACATCCCTGCAGTGGGATGCGGGAGCTGTGGGTTCCCCATCTGATCCAGAAACTCAGCATCCCCTACAATCTCCCTTTGACAGCCACACCATCCCTTTGGCAATGCTTTGCTTCATGTACACCATTTGGAAGTCATTTACCAAAACTGAAGTGATGATTTTCAGAGAAAAATAAACCCCAGAATTTCTATTATTCTTTGGCACACTTCAGTTAATGCTCCCACCTTGGCACACTTCAACTAATGCTCCCACCCCAAGCCCAAGTCTGTAATATACAAGGAAAGAAGGGGGGGAGGAGGGGGGGGAAGAGCTCCATAGCTGGATTTCTCATTTCTCCCCTTCCTCCCCAAAATACTGTAAGCCAAAATATTATAACATTACTTTTAAGTACATGAGGGAGACAGCATGCACAAAGTGCCACACAGACAAAGCCTTCTCTAGATGAGCAGCTAAAGCGTGGGCTTTGATACTCTCACAAGTACAACTCACCCAAGCTGAAGTGAAAAACAAGCATGCAGTAAACTCTTGTGAGACGATATTCTTACCCTAACTTGAATACTGCCTCTTTTCTTCTTTTTTCGTGTGAAGGATTCGGGCTATTATTTGTGATATCTGAGTTTCTTTTCTTCTCATTGCTCCCTTCAGCTCAGGCTCCCATTCAATTTTGCTCCTCTCATGCCATGCAAATGCTTGCAGCAGCTTCTCAGCTCACACAAGAAAACTCTACTTCTCCTCCAACACTTTCCTTAAATGGCACTGTCCCCCACACCACTTTTCCTACAGCGTAAGGTAAAAATTTCTGCTAGTGATTTTTAACTAATCCAGGAGAACAGGTATAATGAGAGTCTCCACAATCCACTTCAAGTACCACTTCATTTTGTTCCTGTGAGCAGGTGACATTTAGAAACAGTTATCATTAATTTTTTCTTCCTATTATCAAGGAATCGTCACACTCAAAGACAACAATGGAGAGAAAAGTGACATTTAGCCCTGGCTGAAAACCAGGGTAACTGCAGTCCGTAACATGAGGGAGCATCTCCAATGCTTGCACCATCTCACATCAACGTTTTGAACAAATGGAACTCTTGCCAACGATTTTTTTTCCTCATTTCAGGCCCAAAGCTTCATTCTAAAGATGCAGTTTCATTACAAAACATTTAAGTTCTCCAAAGAAGAGATATTGTATGTTTTTCTTTTTTAATTAGATGACAAGGACATGATGAGTCTATTCATACCAATGTTTACCCGAGATCTTTAACATTTTTAAAAGGAGATTTAGTGAAAGTGTGGTAAGCAGAGCATCCTGATGCTAATAATTGCTGATTACAAGGGAATGTGCCCTCCCCTGCACACAATACTTCCACTCATTTGCCTTTCAAATGACGCATTAACCCTCATCAGAGCACTTGGGTTTCCTCAGAAGTGACCTCCTCTGGGTGCTGCGATCTCGCAATCAGTCACTCCGGTGGAGCGCTGACGCTGAGCTCCGAGTTCCTCCGCGCCAGCTGACGATCCCACAGTCTTACAGGCTTTGGAGGAAAGGACTGGCAAAAGCTGCCCGTCTGTTTCTTGCCTGCTGTCCTGGGACTGAAAAACTGGTTGTTTCCACTAGATAGGAGACACACCAAATGGGCTAGCTGTTGGAGCATCATACTGCCACTAGTTGATTAAATAGAGTCAAACAGCAACAAAGACGTTTTTCTTTTGATAAAATCCTCTATGAGGATACAAATAGTTATGTGCAAAAATATATCACACCATGGTTGATGTCTGGGCCCACAAAAGGCCCAACTGAAGGCATTCTGAACTAATTACATCCTTAAAATGTGGGGTAGCCTCTAAAGACAGCTGCCGTAGACCCTAGTTTTAAGCTGTTGGAAAGATAACTGAGAAAAATCCCATAAAAAAACCTCTACTGTATAATATTGCAGTATATTACATTGTACCATGCAGTTTAAGTCATCTAAGGCCAAAATACTGCAGTCTTCAGGGCTTCCCAGCCCACTCAGCGGTGATGGCATGGAGCAGCCTGGAGATAAGGCTCAGTTATCACAGCTGCCAGGCTCACGTACGCTGCACCTCCCGAGAGGAAAGCAGTCTTGCTCCTGCTCTGCTGAGGCTTGCCTAAGATAGTTCTCCGGGAAGCTAGGACATGTTAACAGTATAAGAACATTAGAAAATACTGATTTCCATCTGCAAAGTCTCAAGGAAATCTGAAATAGCTCTAAGTGCACGTTGCTTGCACTTCTGGCCTGCTGCACAGCAGCCGTCTCCTGGCGTCGACATGCCCACCAAGTGTCAGTGATCTGTAAGGATGCATGATGTTCACACACAAAATCAGATTCCCAGATGCTGTGACAGATGATGTTTTAATGACCCATTTTACAATGCAGTTTTGGAAAAAAAATCGCACAATTGGGATAGAAATTTCTTTTCTAAGCTACTCCTTCTGGTAGGAGCAGGTTTTCTGGTCTGCTCCTGCTCACATTGCTCTGCTAGGATCTATAATCCATTCCCTACTTTTGTATTTGAAAGCTGCTCATTCATTTGATGGAAGAGCAAGGGTGTCTGAAACCAAAAAAAGAATATTGGGGAATTCTAATCCATTGCTTTTCTGCTTGGTCTCAACACGAATAAATGAGTATTGTGAACATTTAAATTCTTCCTCCCTTGACAGTAATACAGTGTAACTTGATCTGACAGTGTTTCATCTTTAAATAACGATGTTCCCACAAAGCAACTGGCACAGTCATTACCTCGGAATCTTTCTGCACTGAGTCTAATTAAAGAGAGCGGCATCAGCCTGTTGTCAAAAACTGGAAGTTTGTTACCTAACAAAGGCTGTTACGGGCCCAAGCGCCAACTTTCTCAGTGATAAGTAGTTGTGAAAGGCAGCACAGAGGACACCTCTCAGAAGCCAAAGTGATGAGACATTTCTGACACAGCGATTCGTTCTTAATTTAAGAACCTGCAATGAGAGCCTGAATTTCCTCCATCTAGAGGGGGACGGGATGACAAAATGGGGACACTTTTGGACTTACTAATAAAGACTTTTTGACCAGCAAACATAACTGATGAGCCCAAAGATCTAAAGAAAACTCTTAAAAAGGAAGGTCTCCAGGGGAATTGCCACCACGTGTGAAATGTAGACAAAAAAAACGTAAAGCTTAACCCCCCCTCCCCAAATGGTTGCACTAACAAGCCATAAAAATGAAAAATACTAAACACCTGGTTGTGAAAGAGAAGGTGAAGAGGAGGAACTGATACTGTACAGCTGGGATAAGAGATGGTGGAGAGGAGATAGCAGGAAGAATGTCTCAACTGAACATGATCACTTGCTTTGCCATAGGAGCACAGCCTTGCAATGCAACAAAGCTATGTAAAATCAGTGTGACTTGACAAGGACTAAATTAAATTTTTTTATTAAAAAACCTCACCACAGTAGTTTAAGTTTGTTGGTACAGCAATTTTTAAATATGCTGTGACAGCGATTAGAAAAGATTAAAATTGGATGAGTCATCTGGGACTGCAAAGCCCGGGAAAACACCCACAGACCTATGTTGGAAAATATAGTGCAAGTCTTAACAGTGAGAAGAACCAGGGAAGATAGATCATGATCAGCTACTTTAGTTGTGATTTAATTCAACAGTGATCTTAACGATAAATTTTAATCCTCTTCAATAATTTCAGGTTTTAGTTATTTTGCTAAGAATTGATTGTAACTAGTTTGTCACTACAAAAATACATTTACCTACAGTAAAAGATTGTATTTATATTGTACGTTCCTTCTTTAGGCCAACTATGGGGATAAAATGCTATATAAGTATTCAAGGAAATATAAAATTTTCTATACATCTGTTGAAATGCTCAAGATTTATCTTGTATGTCAGATATTGTGAACAACATTTCTTCTATACTATATATTTTTCCTAACAATATATACTGTTTGTATTTGGACGAAATTAGAATGCAATTAAAATATAAGCAACAGCTTTGTAATAAAAATATTGCATACAAATATGCCAATTGTGAGTAATATAAGAAAAATGGTTTTATTGAAATGTTTTCATTTAAAGCTGGAATATTAAACAAAAGCATTGTTATTCACACAGTAGATAATGGAGGTTCTGTGGTGATAAAAACCATTTTTAAATGGCCTAATTTCCACTTTGTCAAAGATTTCCTTTTGTCTGTCTTTGGGCCTTCATGAACACCTAGTTAACGATAAACACTGTGCAGTGACCTCGGAGGAGGTTCTGCCATCACACCATGGCCACAAACACTTCCATAATTTTCCAACTGACAACTCTCAACTTCACACTCCTAGTTTTTATTCACAGACCAGAAAAGAAAAATATCCTTTTTCAGCTCCTAGTAAGTTGTTCAAGTTTGATAAGCTATTTTTATTCCCACTGAATTAGTTGAATAAGCTGTAGAGAGAATAGGTCTTTGTTTCAGGCTGATGAAGGAAAAGTCAAAAGCTGGCTTTTTACTACAGTCAGTTCTGGGTCCAGATTTCTCTCAATTCTCTGGGTGCACACATACTTTTCCTGAACAGTTTTTTCACTTAAATTATGCTAATAGGTTAGAGGATGCTCAGATCTTTATGTAGATTGCCATTTAAAAACTTTCAATGCATGTTAAAAGCAGAAAACGTTTGATTTAAATTAAGCGCAATCCAATTTAAATAAAAAAGCAGCTGAATATTAAAAAAGATGCATATCCAGCTTTTAGAGAACATAAGCTGATAGAGCGTACTCCACTTATAGAATAGACCTGACCAGTCCCACAACACTGTTTAGGATTGTTTCTCTCTCTTTTTTTTTTTTTTTTTTTTTTTTTAAATTTAGGCAGCTATACAGAATCAGTATTTTGCTAGGTTCATACCTGGTTAGTCTTTGATCAAACTGATTACAGCTCCTCAAACACTTACAAACTATCTGATGACTTTTAGGATCCTCTGTGCTTTTGCACAGGACACTGAAACCATGCTCTCTAATTCCACAGTGCTGCTGAAAGGTCTGTCAGCTACCTGAAGACCATCCCTGCAGATCCACCTTATCACTGCACACTTCTATATATGAAGCCAAGAAACGAAATATTAGATAAGAGCAGCAGGGCCAGCCCACCCATACCTTCCCACATCATGCAATGCTCCTACAGAGGCAAGAAATTTAAAAAGAGTAAGTCTGGGTTGGTTCTAGGTCCTGTTTTTTTGAGGTATCACATGGCACTTGAGCCATTTTCAAGCTTTTTACAACATCAAGCAATGCTTAGAGGCTTTAAGTACAAACCTGAGTTTCCCAATGTCATGGCTCACCTTTGATTGCCGAGGTAAAATGAGAAATTAAAATGAAAAATGACTGCAACACCTGGCAATGCTGCAGACTACCAATTTCTGTGCCTTAGAACAAAAAAAATACATATCTAGAATTTCACTTTAAAGCCTCTTCTATTAACAAAACCCCAATAATAATTAGTCTACTATATCTTTCCGTATCTTCAGCTATCATGTGTATATTCGATTTATGATGTCTAATGTATTAATCCTAGTATTACATGTAAAACAGCTACACAAGCTAACAGTATAGCCACCACTGGGCAACTGTTGGCTTCAGGTCCAAAAGAGACCTGCGACTCGGAAGACAGAGACCTACTGCCACATATCCGAATGAGATTTCTGATACACAAATTGGCTCTCCCACGATTAAGAGAGTACTTCTGGCAACATCTGGTAACACTAATCCACGGGATTCCTTTCCCAAGCCAGCCACTGAGCTACAAGACTCAGCCAAGAGCAAGTGCCCGTGTGCTGCTGCGTTCCCGTCTTTAACACAGTCCCGTGTTCCCCTCCAGTTTCAGGAGAAGCAAACTGCAGCTCCCCTTTACGTGCTTTGGTTTCTTGTCAGCCTGGTCCAGCTGGCAGTGTTGTGCAGAGCAGTATTTGCACAGCCCGCGCCTTCTCATCACTTGCTTCACACTCAGCCTGTACGCTTCGTTGCTGAGGTGGTGCCTTAGCTCAAGCTGTACCTCAAAGTGAAGACCTTTCCCAGCCTTAGGGAGGAGAGGATGAAAGAAAGGAAGCCACAGCACAGCACTTTAATTTTAGATCACGTGTTTAGCCCATGAGAAGACCCATGTGAAGCAGAGCTGAAGGAGAACATCCTCCCTCACTCCTCTGTTCAAGGCAGCTCTCATGCTCCTCAGACTCCTCTGTGAGCCTGTGCAGGTCACCAACCCACCAGAAAACCATTCCTCTTTAACGGTGGAGCAGTTTTCCGTTGTGTGAGTTGAACAGGCTGAGGAAGGGAAGAGCAACAAGCACCCAAGTACCCAAAACAACTGGGGAAGGTGGGAGCTCCCCCTTTCGCCTCGCAGTTAGATGGTCTCATATTGTAGAGCTTCAGCCTGAGCAACAGCAGAACATTAGAAGAGGATGACAAAGTATACACTTCTCATATAGCTGAACAACTAAAATGCAAACTTCCAGGCTGAAAACATACCATTTGATTAATGCTATTATTCCAAAAGAGAAAGGCACCAATCAAATAAAGAATTAACTCGAATGTCACTTCTTAAAATGAGAAAGGAAGGGTTTATTACTTGGAAGAATTTTAAATTGTCCTATGTGATATAAAACTGAAAATAAGTATGTATGCTGTGCTAATAAGAACACAGATTTTTCTACCACTGAAAGTGTCAGTCAGACAGCAACTCTTGCATTTACAGTCAACTGCCATTTTCCTTTTCCATCAGGTGAGGCAGGGGGATCTGGACAGATGAATGGATACCAATCCCTCTCCCCCCCAAAAATCTCCATTTAGTATCACTGTGAAATCATAAAACAGTTGTATACTCTCCCTAAATAAGCCATACATCTTATTTAATCAGCTGTCTTTAGAGTCTATTCAAAAAGTTAATCAGGTTTATGCTGCACTTATGACATCATAAAACTTGACAGATTTGATTAAATAAGACAATATTTTGTATCAGAAATTATATTCTGATTGTTTTTAATCTCTCCAAAAGACAGAGTCTGGCAGACCTGTTTTCTCTTCCACAAAGAGTAAAATAAGACGATTAGGGTCAGACACCTTTGCTTATACCACATTTCAAATAAGAGGTGAAAAACAAGACGTCCATTTCTCTGCAGAAGAAAAATAAAATCACAGGCAAGTGAACAGAGTATTTTTAACATTTTTTTTTATTACCAAAACACGTTATTAGGTAACAAATAGCTTGTCTTTAATGTATTTAATGAAGTAAAGATATTAATGCATTAGGCTTTGGGCATTTTTTAAATGAACACAATTATAATCAGGAAATTGATGATGTATGTGAATAGAGACTTGCAATATGTCAAGTACTCTCTCTCTTTTCCTTCTGGCAAAACAAATCCATCTCCAAGGATTTATCCAAGAGGAAGAGCTAAACAGATAAACTTCACTATATTAAATAGGCTTACTTTTTCCACTCTGGAGGAGGAAATCAACTAAGAGAAAGTTAAAAAACAAATGCTTGAGGGAAAAATAAGAGTGGAGTATGGTAGTTTTTACTGCATTTAGCCCTCAAAAGGGATGATTCAGATGCATCCATGACTTGCTCCTCAGGAATAAACACTGTCTTTTGGGTAAGCTGGAACTCCATGGACCCTGCTTTTTATTTTATTTTATTTTAAAATTTAGATGGCCATCTAACCCCTGCAAACTGTGGCATGGTGCTCCAGAAGGCTCAAGATGCTTTGTGTATCTTAACGACAGATGGCTAACCAAGACATCCAGCAGACGGTAATCAAGCTGGAAGAGACACCAGGTCTTCTGAACTGCAGTCCGGGATTATGCTCCAGTGTTTATTAATTATATTTTAAACTCTTAATATAAATTAAGTTTAATTCTAACATGGTAAATCATTTAATTCTGTTTTTGTATAGGAACAAAGCTTATGCAATCATACCCTGTGCAATCCAAGCTCCTGCCCCAAGACCTTTGAACGTGCTGGCCAATTTGAAGCAAATCTGATGGTGGACTGGGGGTCTCAAAGGTACTGTAAAAGGTTCATGAAAATAGGCAGCCGTGCAGAGAAGAGAAACCTGATAAATACCCTGACTGGGGGAAAGGCTTCAGTGTGAGATCACACTTTATTAAAGCGTCAAAGAATTCACATGAGAGAAAGCCCTTAGAAATGCTCCAGCGACAGGAAAAACTTAAATCGGAGCTCACACCTTCCTCAACACCCAAGTCAGTCGAATGGGAGACACAAATCTGTAGGAATCCAACTTCATTAGCTGCAGTACTCGCAGAAGTACTCGTTAAAATCTTCACAACTCCGCGCTCAAGTCCTGGCCAGAGGCAGCCCAGCGAGCACCCAACCAGCGCCTCTGTCCTCCCCTCAAAACGTCTCTTCTGCGTCTCTCCAAGCAGAGTACAGAAATTGGCCAAAAAGGAAAAGGGGAAGGTCTGCCAACACACAGCTGTCAAGGGACAGGGAGGACGGGCTGGAGCAGATGTACCAACTGGCTGCTATACAGACCCGTCCAGGGACGATGAAGGGGTTAGCCCGTTGGTTTGCTCCGATGCCAAGAGCCATCCGCTCACGCTGCCAGCAGCTGCCGCGGGTGCTGCTCGCTCTGCCCTTCCGAGCCGGCACTCTCCCTGATGCATGTCACTGTGCAAGTCCTGTCCATTTACAACGCCACAATATGCCTCCTGCACACACAAAAGAATGACCACATCATTCTGTCCCCGAAAGGCTTCGCTGAATTCCCCATTCCTCACAAAATCCCTTTAAACCTCTTTCTTGGCCCTCGCTCATAAGCTGCCCATGCTCATCCTTGCATACAGCTCTACCGACTCCCTTGTCCATCACATCCCAGTCTCATCTCATTTATTCACCTTCCACTCTTCTCCCAGCCCTTCAGTGATACCTCACTACATACCATGCTGTCAGGCTGTTCACTTAACAGCTTTCTTCCCTTGAAAAACAGTATTAAAAAAAAATCACATCTTCTATACTTCTAACAACTCAATCCTGAAATGAGCTCTTGCTGTAAAATTACTGCATTGTCTGTTTAAATACATTAATGATACACAACAAAATTATACTGTATTAATCCTCTAATAATCTGTCATATCCCTAAGAGAATAACAGGTTACAAAATGGAGGGGAGTACAGCCAAACCTTAGGGGGTTTAAAACAAATTTTTTTTGCCAAACACTTGAAAGAAATATAGTTTCTAGTTCAGAACACTGTTTGCACTGAGGTTTACAATTCAGTGCAGAAAAATGTCCAGATTTGAAGTTCCAAGTTGCAGGTGAGCCTGGCACAGGGGGCAGGAGGGTCAAGCACCAAGAGAATCTCGTCCCTCCTCCTTCCCTGGGCATCCAGCCGATCTGCTGCAGCTGAGCGACCCCACTGACTGCGTTACAGAACAGTCATGGCTTTACCAGACCAGACAATTTCAGGACCATTACACACTGTAGTACTATATGATACACTTCACTGTTGTTTTAAGGTACAGCAAATGCTGCTGCTTGCTGTTTACTCCCAGAGCACCTGGAGGGATGGAGACTTAGTGGCATAATATCTTTAAGAACCATTTGGATGGTGTAATCCCTCTCTGCTCTCACAAGCACAGCATAAAGAGCCTTAACTGTGTGCACACATGCATGTGCACACATAAACAAATGCCTTGTGCCTTCATACTCTCTGGCATTTCCATCCAAATTCCTCCCAATTTAGGTATGTGGTTCAACTCTAAGTAACAGCACATTACAAGTATGAGAATTTATGTTCAATGTCTCATAATATTCCCAGGACCATCACACCGTGGAAATGGCGACTTCCCACCTCACTTTATAGAGGACCTGGTTCAGTATACTATATAAGTTTGACATTTACAGGTCAAAAAATGCTACTTAAGCTTACGGTTCTGAAATCACAGATAAAACACATAAGTATTTATAAATATGTGATAGCTAATACACTTGGTGAAACTACCTAAAGCATTTAAAAAAAAACCAAAGCCACCAAACAACCATTAAAAGCATTTGCTATCTACAGAACAATCACAAAATGGTATGACAAAGTCAAGGTTTACCACTCCTGGCTTCAGACAATGTACATAATTCACCTGTAGCTCTGTCCCCTGGCAGTAGTACACTCATCACCTGAACAGGAATTCCCAAATTTAGCTCGCTCAGCTATCGCTGTAGGGACGACAGTGGCTCCTGGCTCTGTGCTGGCCTGTCTGCATAAAGACATGCAGAAGAGTAGGGTCCTCCTCTGCACTTAAACCATGTCCTTCCCCCAGACCAGGACCACAAACAGTCCCCTTACCTGTCCTATTCTCCTGTTGCACGTTCTAACTCACAATCCCCCTTACTCCACTTTGCTCCCCCTTCTCCCTTATCTTCTCAAAACAACCCCAGAATACGACACCAACATCAACTCTGCTCCTGCATCTTAATTTACAGCTGTGGATCCTGGCAGCGGCTGGTTCCCACAGCACGGGTGGTAGGCAGGGCAAGGACAGAGCTGGGACCACACAGCACCAAGATGCCACTGGTCAGTGGTACCTGCTGTGCCATCTACCTGTTGGAAACACTTTCCCATTCACCGAAGTAATCTGGATTAATGGGTGTCTCGATGGAGGTGCTCATCCCTCGCCTCTGCAGAACGGGTGCAATGGCTACAGACTCTGCCCATGGACACAGCTCTCTACACTGGGAAGCAGAGACGGAGAAGCGCAAGCCATGATCTCTAAATACTGATGAAGCAAACAGCCATGCCCATCATTACACTAATAATAAAAGGCTCATTATTATTTCGGGGTAGCAGAAAGAACTACCTGCCCTTTAGCCAGTTGCCACAACATCTCTTCTAATTTCAACACGGCAAAAGTATTTTGAATTTGCTGATAAAACAGAGATGTTCATCTGATGCAGACAGCAGTCTCTTGTACACATGCACATATATATGCATATGTGTATACAGATCTCCTTCCTAAAGTCATTAGCTTGCAAGTAGTTTTCAATACGCATGTGGCCACTACCAGGCATGAAGAGAATTTTTAATAGCCTGTCACAGTGTACTATAGCTAGCATACCTACAGATAAATATTCTGGATTGCTCTTCACATGTCAGCTATCCTGATAAAGAGCAATTACATACCTGCTCAAAGCAGAAGGTAAATTGATGACTAGCCTCTAAGTCACTACATTGAATGAGGAAGAATCAAGTCTCAAGATTGAGGAGCAAAAGATAACTTCAACTTTCTCAAACAGTTAAAGAAGTTATTCTGGACAGCTGTCTCAATTACTGTAATACTGTGGAAAACTAGGTAACATCTGTAAAGAATAAAATTATTGTCATTTAACATTTTTACTTCCCCTTCTGTTAGAGGCTTACTTCCACTACATATTTGGAGCAGCTAGTGTTTAAACCAAGCAGACCATTTTGGAACAGAGCTATTATGCAAATAATCTAGTCTGTATTCTAACTAAAAGCAATGCTGTGCTAGTCTGGACAAGACATGATGCACAGTAGAGTTTCTTTTTAATTTTTTTTTTTTTGTGCAGTGGAGCAACATCATTTATGATGGTAGTGACGAAAGATACCTTCCTATCTAAAAATCAGACGTTCAAGAATATAAACACATAACCACCTTTTATGAGCTAGTGTTTGTCTTTCATTTATTTATTGAAATATTTACATCCTTTTTACATATTTATAGTTGCAAGTCATTGCAGTGATATTAAGTGCTCTTCAATGAGAGCAATATAAAAATCTACTTCTATTATCCTCTCTTAGCAAGTTTGTACCTGCGTATGCAGATTTATACCGCAGACATTATCTTCTATCTGTAAGTTATATGAAATTACTTATCTGTAACACCTGAGTAAGATCAAAGATCCCAAACAACATAAGCCACCTGCACCATGCCTTAGACAATGTAATAACCTTAAAACATTAAACCAGTATATTTCATGCCTAGCATTTTAATGCTATTCTCTGGATACCTGGCTTGTGTTGGAAGAAAAGATCATACCTAAGAACAAATGCAATCTAAGGCAATATTTAAAGATTAGATTATCCTTCATTGCCAATAGCTCATTTGTTTACTATCACATTGCTTTATTCTTGTTTTGCCTCCTTATACCATGAAAATGCTGAATATTCAGTTTAGATTCCCCAGCAGCTTTTTATTTTAGTCTAAAAACATTTACCTAACACATTCTTAACAAGCAAAGTGAAGAAAATTCAGCCATCTGTCTCTACATTACAATAACAGTTATGGAAGAGTAGATTATTCTATATAGCAAGAAATTTAATGCTAGGAATTCTTATACTTTAAGCACTGCGTGCTCATGTCAGTTTTGTATATAAGAATGTTGAACACCAATGTACACAGAAACAATGATTTATAAGCAAACACAGGACAAAATATTTTAAAGATATTAAATGCATTCAATATTCCAATCATGCTATATGTCCATGCTTCAAACTGAGAAAAAAAATGATCTGTGCTATTATTTTCTTATCTCCAGCACTTCACTAGTTCTAAATTATCACTAAAAACACTTAAAATGACTTGCTGGAAACAAACACAATATAGAGATAGATCTGAATCCTTACCTGGGAAACCCCCTTGTACCATTGCTGTACCAGCATGTACTTCAAGATATCTGCATTCCTGACAAACATTCAATGCTGTAAGCAGCTCAAATCCTCATCATACACAGACTCAGTGCTTGTCTTTCTTCTGACGACCTTGGGCCTATTTTTCTGAGATTTTTCTCTCCTTAAGGGCAAACCGTCTGTCTGTTTCTATTATGAGATGCCATCAATTATATTAATTTCAAGCTACCCACAAGCTAACAGTTACATCTGCCAGCAGACGAAAGCTGCCTATGAAAGTATGCAGGGAGAAGCAGATCTCTGGTTTCCCACATCTGACCCACTGATGCTCTACGGCTGCTGTTTGTGCACTGGCTTACTCTGCTAGCATTCGAATGACATCTCTATCCCCAAACACGAGTCACCTCAAACGTTTGTTTATATCGCTGTTAGCTGCAGGTACTATCTTGCTTAATGACCCACTGCATGGCAAAGTAGCAGTTAATAGACGATATTTATCTAAGCATCCTTTTCATGCAAGCTACAGGGGTTAAAAATGAATTTCTCTTAGTTAAATGGCTTCATTGTGTTATTTTCCAATGCTGCAAATCTTGCAGTTTCCCAACGCTGATATGTGTTCATGGCAGAGGGTTTGGATGTTTTTTTTTTTAGTGTCAGAAAACAAAACCAGTCTGTCATTATAAGCATAAGATTCAAACTTCATCATAACTTGTATTTTGCTGAAACCTTAAAAAAGCAGTATTAGTTTTACTGCAATGAGTGCTGAACTGAAACATTGAAAGACTCAAAATCCTTCATTTAGTAATTAAAAAAAGCAAAGATATAATCTCTCTCTAAATTTATAAACATAATTAGTTATTTTGGGAAGTCCTTACTAATTCTCTATTCCAAATGCCACATTTAAACCAACTCAAAATACTCAGTTATTTTGTTAATACCATTAAATTGTTCATTTTTAAAGTTCATTGTCCTTTCTTTAGAATATGTATCACAGCACATACAAAGCCATCTGTTCAGTGCATTATGTACAAGCACACAGTAAAAAATACAAGAAGTCCCAGCTGCAATTTTACTATTAATTCATCAAAAATGTAATTTCCTTTTGCAATACTTCATCAGATGATGAGAACTGTGCATGTGATTCACAGAGAAAAAAAAAAACCAAACCAAAAAACCCCACACCAAAAAAAAACCACCCCCAAAACCCCCCAAAACCAGCCCAATAACAAAAACCCAAACTAACCCACAACCTCAAACTACAGTGACACCAACATCATAATCTATCCTCATGTGGCACAACAGCTTGTGAGTCTGCCCAGCCCTTCTGGATCTGATATTAGGGCTGGTTACAAAACTTACATATTTTAGCTAATTATGGGTCAGAACAAGAATGGGAAAAGAAGATTAGCAGTACAGAGTCACATTAAATACAGATTAACACGGAGCTGAAAAAATGAAAGCCACTGCTCTATTTGTCTAATCCTGGCTCTTGCATCATCTTTGGAAATCCACTGTACTAAATACACTTGTTACCATATTTAAGAATATTAAATATTGCAATTACTATTTTTTCAATATTTTATTTTCATAAATCTTGAAGTATTTTTCCAAGCTACATCTTACTCTTTGAACATCATCTCTATTTGCTGTTGATTGCAGTGACATCTATTGGAGAGGCAGTGTTTGGCTACACAAGCTGCCTCACCTGAAGATCACGGTTTTCAGGTGTCCCCCCCCCAAATTTAAAATAAAATTAAGAATTGCTTTTCCTTTGTTTTAGCACAGCTTTGCATAAAACAGACTCCAAACAGTCAGATCCTCAAGAATTGTATTGTTTATCAGTGGTTTTGTTTTTATTTAGTAATTGTTAATAATTCTGGCATTTTTCCAAAGTGCCAATGATTGTTTTCCCATCTTTGCCCACAGCAATACATAGACACTTCCTGAGGTTGTACTTTTGCGCACCCCATATACTTGACCATACCTTCTACAAAGTCTCAGCTGAACTCTATTCATTTTTTTTCATCTTTTGTTTTTAATGAAAGTCACCATCCTCTCACGTGAGTATGGATATCACTGACACTATGGAAGCTGCTAAAAACCTTAGGTGTGATAAGGGCACTCTGCTCGCATGCCCAAGCGCTTTCTAACCCCAACCCTACCTCAACAACAGGCAGCGTGGGTTTGTCTGAACCGACCTACACACGTGAGCGCACACAGACTCCCCTCTTGCACCCTACGCAGCCACAGATTTATCACAATGGGGAATGCAGAGTGGAAATACTAGAGAAGTTTTTAAATCACTTGCTTTGGTACAGAAACCACCATTCCTCAAAAAGCATTTTAGGAAGATAAATCATTATGCTTTCTTACAGCTTCATTGATTTCTACATTATCTAGAGACAAAATAAAAGGAAGGGGGCATTATTATCCCCTTATTAGATACAGTTAAATATCCTTGCAGACAGTAAGTCTGAGCACGGCGGTATCTAGTCCATTATCTTAGCCACCTTTCACAAATTTTTTTTTAATCTATTTTTATTTTTTTCAAACTTATTTGGAACCAACCTGATCAATCTCAGTCAACTAACTAGACAAAAGATTTTACTAAAAAATATAATATCAATTGAAATTAAGGATTCCAAGTTCTTTCAACAGTTGTCTTTTTAGTTTTCTTATGATGGTTTTTAAGGTCTTTCCTATCTAACTTATGATTGCTTCAACTCAATCACAAAGTATATCTAAATTGTACAGTTATGAATGCCCCAAGGAAAACCTTACAAAACATTCCATTACAAACTACTCTGCCCATTCATTTCCTCTGCTTCTTTTTACTACTAACCCCTCATTATAGTAATAAGCCGCAACAGGGTGCACATTAGTCTATTAGCAGATTCTTAGTGCACACCTACAGCCATCCGCCACTCAAGGAAAACACACCAATGCCTATTGATGCAGTCTGTAGCACAGCTGCTTGCAAGTACAAATAGCTCCTTTGTATGCTCTCACCTCCTTTTACTTGTTTTGATTAAAAAAAAAAAAAAAAAACCACAACAAAAATCCCAACAAAATCCTATTCAAAGCCTAATGTTTTTAAGGTTTGGGAAGCCTAAAAAACCTCTTCATGGAGGTTGACCTTCTCCAAAACAACCTCTGCCATGGACAAGCGTTTCCAGCGTGGGAAGGAAAAACTCCAAACCCATGTTGTAACATTTTCAGGTCTGCAAGATGAAACATTTTGAAGGCTCCTTTTGCAGCAGGATGCACATGCTGCAAGTTTTACAGAACTATTTTAAAGCTTAAACTGAAAGCCTTAAAACAGCAAAGTCAAAGCAAAGAGTAAACAAAACCCACATCACACAGGGTTAGAGCTGCATACTGATAAAGATTTGACAGTATCGCTAGAAGAAATAAAACAAGAGGAAATACCATTTTCAACTTCCCTTCAAAGTCTAGCAAAAAAACCTAAGAACTTAGAACATAATATTGGAAGTAATAGTGGTTCAAATGAAACTGAAATATAAGAGAGAAGCAGGTCTGAAACTAAGTATCTTGGGTGCAAGAAGACACATTTGGAAAAAAACACCTAGAACTTCTTTAAACTTCTTAAACCACAGAAACTTGGAGGACATCTGGAATTTCTCTAAACCAAGAGCTACCTAGTAGTTCTATTCCCAACAAGGATTCACCCTATTTGGATCAAAAAACAACCTTTGAAAAGAAAAGGGAGAACATCTACAAGAAATGACTGTTCCAACAAGGCAGCAATGAAAGCTAGTTTCAGTGGTGGAAAAGCAGAAATAAAAGGGAGCATTGCCAAAAGGCAAGTGGATTTGGATCCCACAGGGGAAATTAAATCAATACCAAAAGGTTATTCAGCCACTTTAAGGGGAAAACAGACAAAACATGGAGACTGTGAGGCAGTATAGATGGGACGGAAAGGAAAGAAAAATTTTCTAAGTATGGCAGGAAGACCAACAATGCTTTGCTTTCATTTTCAGTATGGGAAATGATGAAGGACATGGAGGCAAAAGTTGAGAGCATAGGTTGAAAGAAGTGACAAGCAAGGAGAAAAAATGTCAAATGGAGCAAGGAAAGTACTTCTGGAGTATGAAAGAAATTGATGAGCAGGTTCGTGACACTGCAGCTGTATTAATAAGAACGCTAAAAAATAAAATAAAACCCATCAGGAGCACAACCAGAGGATAGATTTGACAGCTGTCCCACCTCAAAATGCCTGCTAAGGCCTTCCACGCTATTGGCAGAAACTGAGAACTACAGGAAGTAAATGAAAGAAGGAGAGGCTATGACGTGAATTTACCTGAGCTGACACCACTTCTTCCTTTTAAGATACCATATCTTCTAAACAAGACAGACAATAAATCTAGTTTACTTGTTCACTGAAGCTCAGAAGATTATTAGTTAAGGTTACAAAACCAGTAGAATTAGTACGATAAGTGGGTAAGGAATAGACCAATATGAACATGCAAATAGTGTTAAAAAGGCAAGTACGGGCCTGGGTTGAGATTTCTGAGAAAGGTGCTCAAGAATCAGGACAGAATTTATGAACATCAAGTAGTTCACAAAAACAATACTGTACTGGAATTTACAGAGAAAACTTTGTTTTTCAAGTGATCACAGAAAAGAGACTCTGTAAAAGCCCATTCCACAGCTGCCAAGATGCTTAATATCAAGTACAGTCATATCATTTCTAACATGCTTTTTACTTCAAGGGTTGAAGTAAACTTAGTTTCAGCTTCCTTAGCCTGTTTTTTATTTTAAAGGAACAGAATGAGGTAGGGAAGAATAAAACGGAAAATGCATATCTTGGTTTTCCAAGATTCATGGGAAAGATGGCTATCGCTAAACATTCAACTTCAGTCAGTAAAAAGGGTAGAGAGAAGCAGATTCATCTGAATAGATCTGCTTGCTGCTGCCAAATCTGGTAGGATTGATGAATTTAATATCAGAAGTAGCTTTACCTTTTCAGCTATTAGACTCAGCTGGCAATATCATTAGGGGTGGCAGAACAGCTAAAAAATGACCAAGCCCATCAATAAGAAATTATTTCTGTGCAAAGTATTAACTTAGGTCTAGCAAGCACTCAGATTGAGGCATATCCTAATTAGATAACTCAGGTGTCAGGCTACTTGTCAAATACATCCTTTAACTGGGAGTTATAACTTTAATAACAAGCTGAAATCAGTTTGCTACAACTGGAGGTTTACAGAATTGGTTTGAAAGCTCAAGATATATTAATCCAACATCCACAGAGTCTGCAGTCAAATGCTCCTCCTCACTGCCACTCCCCACAAAAATACTGAAAAGCCTTCTTGATGTAACTATGTGGCGTACTTCAAACAGATGAGATGACAGATGACAGACTCAGTAAGGGGGAGTTCTGGAAAAATCTCAGTGCGTTCAAGAACTTGCAGCTTTCCCTTAAAGCAACCGAGGCAGAGCCGAACACCCTGCTTCTGTGCCCTCATTACTGTTTCCATGAGAACAACCTTCCAAAATCCTTTTTGTCTCCACCAAAGCAGCCCTAAAAGTGACGAACCAACCAAACTCATTAATTATCTCGGCTTCAATGGCACACCATTGCCAAGGAAATCAGCAAGAGCAGCTGGAAGAGCTTTCCCACCAGCAGGCCCCAAGTTAGGAGCTTCCACTCTAAATGGGAGGCACGGTCGCTTCAAGGTCAAAAGCTACAAAGGCATCTCTCTGCTTTGGCTTACCCATAACCAGGGCAAACAAAAACCAAGACAAAAGATGATGAGAAAAATCACTGTAGCAAAAAAACCAAACCAAACCTCAACAAAACCCCCACATGTATGCTGATTTGGTACAAGAGAGTATAAACAGAAAAAAATAAAAGGTAACTAATTTTAGAAAATAATTTAGGACTCCTAACTGCAGTTTTAGTATTCCTAAATATTTTATTGGAAGATAAGCTATTGATAATAATATTCGATTTAACCAAAGCTGTAATTAACAAAGCAGTACGCTGGAATCTATGTCACGCTGCTGGAAGCTCTCAAGTTGCACTGCATCCTACTCTTTAGGTCTCTACTCTTCCACAGAGTGCATATTGTCATAATTTATTGCAAAACCCAGAACTGGACAATTGCAGAACCTTTCCCATAAAAGGTGCTACAAAAAAAGGGGATCCTTTTTTCAGTAGAGTACTGAAACAATAAATCAGCAGATTTTTCTTTTAAAAGGAAAATATTTTGCTTGAACAGCATTGTCTGTCTGAAATTGACTGCAGGCTTTTCTGGACAAGGACTATGCACCAGTGGTTCTCAACCTATGCCTGCTCAACTACCACTGCAATTACAACAGTAAAGCACAACATCTGCCTTTCACTGCTGACATCACTGCCAAAGCAAGTCCTCCAGACTTTGCCTGGACATTTTTAGACTGAAAATAAACAAGAGCCCTTCCTACATCTCTTCCGAAAAGCTGAGCTATAGGACCCTGGCTGGGAAGAGAAGACTGTCTAAGCTACAGATCAGTAGCCCTTAGTAAGAACAAGGTTGAAGATTAGATGCTATTGCCACATTGAGCTCTACTTCCCATAATACAAGCAATAAATGGCAGACACATTTATCACAATCTGATTGTGTTCTATAAATGTAATCTGACGCAATGATTGTGGCACTACTCACTCTCTGCACAAGCATCCTCATCCTCCTCTTCATCCACGTTAGCTTCCTCTGCATGCAGTCTTTCAAGCGCTCTGTAAGGAGGTGGCAATTTCATTGGAGGTGGAGCCCCATATTTTCTCTAATGGATTCAAAGACAAATAGTTACATGTTTTGTAACCTCCACGCACAAGAAAAAAATCCTATTGTCTACTGCACCGTGTGTACATACACAGCACTTAATTACAATGCTAAATTCTGTAGTGTAGGCTTTTTATGCAAGAAATCAGAACAAGTGACAATGAACATCAAAAAAAGAAAATACAATTGTACATGCACATTTACTTGTTGACAAAATACTCATGTATCAGAAACATGGAAGTGTGAACATTTATTAAGGGTTAAAAATAAACTTAAATTATGCCCCATTTCTCATTAGAGACTCAACAACAAAATTGTCTGGTACCAATAAAAGTCAACCTTTTAAATACAAAATAGGAACACAGTCTTCTTAGTGCATCTACGAATATTTAAACATAACAGTTCACCTACATTTTTGCTTAAATTAAAAAAAAATTTGAATTATAACTTACAATAAAATTCTATTACCTCACATAAATACAGGCAGCTCCTATAATGATGCATATAGCGGCGCATAGCAGGCGTAAAGAATAGGCTCCGACTCTAATGAAGGCGCTTGTTCGTCCGAGCAACTGTTTTTATAGCTCCAAGTAACTGGATCGTGCCTTAGTTTGCTACATGATTTCATTTAATTACATTCAACTGTATCCCATGCAACCCCACTACTAATAGCAGGATGCACTTTAGACAGGGAACACCGAGTACGATATGCCATTAGAGCAACCAGAATGCCCGTAATTAATTTCTTCTATAGCTGGGAAATACGACTCAACACCCGAACACCAAACCCAGAATAAAATTTTTCACTGTGTACAATGAAAGCTGAACCTGCATATGGATTTCTAAAACCTTGAGCCTGAATTTGTGTAGAATAGTCTAACTAGCAAACTGCAATGCAAGCTACATAGAAAATTTTGTGAGATAAGATATACAACATCCCATCCATTTAAAACACATTACAGGAAAGTGCTGCATTGAAGACAGCATAACAATAATAATTGAATTAATTCAATCCAATAGCATTAAAAGCATATAATAAGAGCACCTGGAAACACAACAGCTATTTCCTCAAAGTATACAATACACCAGATGCGCCTCCCACTTTTTGCTTGACACCAACACAGGTAGAACTCGGCAAAATCCAGAAGATCCAGGAAGCATGAGAGGACTCATGTCCTACATTACCGAGCAGGTGAAGATGGAAAACCTGAAGCCCCACTTTCAGCTCCCTATGACAAATCAGTATTATCACTATAATTTAGTAATAACTCATAGTCTAAATGTTGACCCTTTGGCTTTTCAAGACCTTAAACTTTTGTTAGGAAGTCTGTGTGGAATTACACGAGACACCTAAGCTTATCCAGCAGTTTGCTATGGCTCAGAAGGACAAGCTTCTCTCATCCCTCCTGACCCACTGAAAAGCCAGATGAGGAAATTGTGCCAGAGTACTCCATTACACCATGTTTTTGTATTAACACAGCTGTTTCCAGCACAGAAGCAAAAGCGCAGTTTACGTTGCCAACCAGCAAAATAATGTTAATACCTGGTTTGTCCACAAGAAGCTCAATTGTTTTAAGTGGTTTTATATAAGTTACCTCAAGTGATCATTTTTAAACAAACATCAATAAAGGAGGATAAACACCAACTAATCGGAGAAAACCTTCACTATTGAAAAGATAACTCATCACACCGGAACAGGCAGATTTTCCAGCTGGACATGGCTGCTTTCAAATCAAACTCTTTTGTGACACTTTGAAGACTGAAATAGAAATATCACTGATTCCCCATAGGGACATGGACTAGTAATCCACTAATAGCAACTCTTTCCAACTCAGAGATGCCCCTACTGTAACACAGTATGACTGCTTTGTGAATCAATGTTCAAAGCTAAAAGGGAGCTACATATTTATGCACTGAAGCTCTTCTATATTCCACCCACCAGTTTACGGCACCAATAGATGAAAAAGGGTTGAAAAAGATTAGGCTCCCTCTTTAACCTCCGAACGCTATAGAACGCAACACACTGGAGTCCTAGAGATTAAAGGCAGCACATTGCAAGAGGATGAGCGCTTTTAAGATTAGAAATATAGATAACAAAACCAAGAAAAGGGGATTGTAACTGCTTCATTATAAGTATTATCCACTGGCATGAAAGCATGACTTCAACACCTTTCTTGATTTTTTTTTAATAACTGAGCCTCATAGCTTCTGTATCTGACAGGATCTGAAAGGAGCCTTACAAAAACTTTTGGAGGCACAACGGCCTTCTCATTATCCACCACACACCAGACTACTGAGTAGCATCAAATGAAAAGTTCATCGTATTTGTAGTTGGCATGTTAAACCGCACCGGGCAAAAGTTACTGTCTGCACTAATTCTGTCCCTACTCCTGCAGTTCTGACACCCTCGAAGTACCTGACCTACACTCAGCAATCAGCACAGTTCCACAGGAAAATACCTAGGCCATTAGAGCAATCTGGCTGGGAATGAGAAATTAAATTTTTCTCTTATTGCAGCGATTAAAACAAATCCACTGGTTTAGACCAAACAGATTTTTTCTCTTTTAAATCCATTGTGAAGTTGCTTGAAAGTTACTGTGCAGTAATTGCTTCACAATTAGCTGGCCAGCTACAGATCACTTGGTCATTTCCTTGTTTTACCCAGCAATGGGAAACGTAGGAGACTTGGCGGATTTAATTATCCCATAACATGATTTTACTGAATTTGAGCCAGCCTCACATTAAGGATATCATTTGTGTACATGTTATTATTTCTCTGTTTCTACTGAACAAAGAGAATCAATTTGCCTCCATGTGGAGCAAAGCAGGTACTTCCAGAAAGATGCCAGTGAAGAGCTGCAGTAAGTACAGGGTTTCAGCACCCAGGGGAGACCCACAGAACATCTGTCAGAAACCTGCTTTGTATTTGGCAGAAATCTGGCAAAAATTACTTGAATCAAAGATATTTCAACAAAACATTTCAAATTTCATTTCAGACTTCAGGGGGGGGCTTATCATAGAGTTATAATGCATGCTATTATACCACTTGATTTAGTAAAACTTGGGTATAGCACTGAATGGAATAAATACCTTTTCACTCTTATTTTCTTTGTCTGCATCCTGATCTTTGCTGACTTTGATTCCTTTAGGCTGCACGACAGAAACTACCTGAAGAACAATGCATATGTTACACACATCAGAAAGAGCATTATAGCCACAAAACAAACATCCAGAAGTTAGGTAATGACAACAATAAAGCTACCCAGTACACTCTTCATCTTGCCCCATGTAGAAGTGCATTGCAGTGCAGTCGTTAAACTACATTCTATTACTGAATTTACAAACATTCTCTACTTTTTTTAGTGCTCACTATTTGATATCTAGCCCCATCTCTTCATTCAATTAAACATTACTCTGAACTCAGCAATGTGGATGTACATCCTTGATACAGAGCTCAGTACGGACTCCTGAAGTGTCAGTTCTTAATTATTCAGATAGAGACCAGCATCCATGCACGCAGACACCTTATAAAGGAGAGCATGTTTAGCCTCCACATACTATTCCTCCTTGCTGTTCTTTATTCTTTCAAAATGTAATATACTCCTACTCCTCTGGCAGCACCTTATTTTGGTGAACAGGAGTTGGGACTGTGCAGCACTGCTGAAAGTCTGTGAATGTCCAGTTTCCTACAGCTTACAGTTCAAAGCAAAGAAACTAAAATGTCAAGTTATCCATCTTTCCCTTGATCTCTCTAGATTGACTAGGAAAGTAAGGGTTAGAGATGCAGCTGAACACTTAAGTGTTCTGAGTTTTTTTGGATCTTTTCTGTGAAAAAGCTGATACAGAAAGGGAGCTAACTCAGTTACCATCACTGTGATTTTTGCCATCACTGCTTGAGCACTTTCCTAGCATAGCTGGTGAAAGTCTTAATAGATTTTGAAAGAGTCCCTGGAGCACTGGAAAAATAAGGGACATGGTTGTGCCAGATTTGTCTACAGTTGTCAAAAAGGTCTCCTCAGGTCTACTAAACCACCAAAATTCTCAGTTAAATTGTCAGATTATACTGAAAGAACATAGAAGTCTTGGGGGTTTTGTGTGTACTTCAAGGCAGGCAGAATTGTACGCCTTTTTTTACTAAGGCATTAAAAGGTTTCTTGCCTTGGCCTTGCAGATGAGGAGGCATCTAAATCTCTTGAAATGTAACTTGCTCCCAAATAACTACTTCACGTCCCTATTTTACACAGGGTTGCTAGTGTGAATCTGGCTAATTTTAGTTACACTTTTGTTCATTTGGGTAACAGTGTATTTTTAGATTATGAAATATGAACAAATTAAGATATACAGGGCCAGACTCAATTACACAGGTGGGAGAACTGAATTAACACCTAGTCAACAGATTTATGCCTATTTGATTTACATCAGAGAAACACGGTTTCCAATCAGGCCAGACAAGTAATCAATCAATCATGTGGTCTATATGCAGAAAGTCTGATAGAAAGGATGGACAGAAAAATTGATGGAACTTGCTGAAAGAAATTTAGCCAAGTTTAAAATAAGACGAGTGTTACACATTTATTAAGTTTTGGAATAAAAATAGAAATAAACTTACTTTTGGTATGTTAGACAAACCCTGAACTACAAACACGACAGGATTTCCCGCATTCTTGATAGCTTCTACTGCTTCCTCGTGTGTGGCGTTTTGTAGGTCTATCCCAGAAACCTAACAAATGATACTTATTTTTATTAGGTAGCTTGTTTTTAGCACAGTCATTACAAGGGATCACACACATTCACAGAAGATTTAGCATATGTGAGGAAGGTACCAAAAGCAGTCAAGAGAAATTATTTTTAGTATATTTCCATGATGGTTTAAGGAAAAGTATATTACTTTGTATTCATAATTAAAAGGTGCCCCTATGCTTCCCAAAGCAATCCTAGATAAAAACATAAGGAATAAGATTGTCAGAGAATGCTGAACATAATGGTAGGTATAATACAACTCTTTCAGATTTTACCTGCTTGTGAACTAAACCTGATTTGAAACAATTTTTCAAAACTTCACACACAACCCTAAAGCACATACAAGAATGGCACTATCAGCTTGGGAACCCAGGTTCAGTAGTATTCATTTGGAGAAAAATGAGTAAAAAAAAAATCAACGCAGAGCCAGAGATGAAAGCAAGGAGTGGCTTTCTCCCCTATGGCACCTGGCAGAATCATTGATTTCCCCCAAATCAGTAGTATAGTTTAAACTATAAATTAACACACACAATATAACAGACCAAATTTCAGTATGAGGAGTCTGTTCTTCTATATATTATAACTTATGCTTATAAAGGTATGCTATAACTTATTACTCTTTTATATGGGAAGAAGGCACTCTCATTTTTTTCATTTCCCCATCAGATACCAGGACCTATCTTTTCTTAAGTATAGAGGAGAATGTTAAAAGAGCTCCATAGTCAGACCTTAAAAAAAGAAAAGAGGACATCAGGGGTTTCTTTCGGTTTTCAAAACACAGTGTCGTCAATACTTCATAAAGTGGTGGTAGTATTTTGTCCCTCTCTCCTCCCAAAGCTGCTTGGGTCAATCTTTATTTCTTAGAATGAAAAGGTTTATCTGCATTTATCTGCATTTACCTCAAGTATTTTATCTCCAGTTTTTAAAGCCCTTGTTCTTCCTGCTGGGCTGTCTTCCAAAACTTGTTTGATAAAGATCCCTTTAAGTTCTTCTCCATTCTTCAGGCGCTTTATGACAGTTTGTCCACCAACAATACTGATTCCAAGAGACACATGAGGGTCTCTAAAGATCTCAACACTGAAAAAATACATGTGGTAATTTAACAGCTTGAAATGGGTTTTTAAACTATAAATGCAAAGACTTAAAGAAATGTAAGCTTCTGGTCTTTCAGGAAGATTTAAGAGAGTAAAGGGATGAGAGCATTCTTAGGCTTCTGACTTTACCAGAGGTGGCTTTTTACCTTCAGTAGACCTTGCCCGAAAAAAAAGAACAAAATTCTGCTGCCAACCCATACCCACTGCTCTTCCAAATATGTTTTTATGTCAGAGAAGTCAGGGTAAAATGGGCAGGTCTTCAAGTAAACACTCATCCTCTTCCAGTTTGACCAAATTGTCTGGAAATGGCAAATACTACAAGTGGTATGCTAGACAAATAATAAAACAGCGTTTCATACAACTTTCTGAACACTGACTTCAGTGTATCAGATGCATATTAATCAGCTTAAGCAGAAATTTTCTGATCATATTTTTTCTTAGGACCATAAAAACAATTCACCTAAAAATGTTAACAATACAACAAGGATGTGGCTAAAACTTGGCTTGGCCATTTGGAATTCTGCCATTAAGTTTAGCAGAAAACCCGTGGAAAAGGAGACAGCAGCACTATGTGCATTGTTCACACCTAATAGTTATTAAATGAGCAAGAACTTGTAGGTCATCCACAACGTAAACCCGCCAAGCTTTCCCAAGTCAGCTGTATAAATAGAAGGCATAATTTTGTTGAACATCTGTTAAAAATTCACTGTATCTAAGAAAGCCCAAGGTACATAAGTACCTTAAAGTTATTGGCAGAGGGGGGGAGAAAAAAACCCACAAGAACTAATCGGGCTTACAGAAAAAAAGACATAAGGTAAATGGGAAGAAATAATGTAATCATATGAACATACGTCCGTGGTGGTCCCCAGTGGCTGAAGTTTGGAGTTTCTTCTCCTTCTCCTTCTTCTCTCTCAGGTAATTCACTAATTGGGGCAGACAGAGGGGAGGAATAAAAAATAAAAAAAGGCATCACCCATGCCAGGTCGCAATTCCTTGCATGTTTTGTATCTGGCAGTAAGACAGCAACGCCTTCTCACACTGTCCAGTTTAAACCAAATGTGCAGAGTCAACAGACTAGACAGGAATTTTTGTATTTAGGTTTAAATGTACTTAAGGAATGCTCCAGAAATAAACATGATGGGCAGACCAAATTTATAAGCTGGTCTGTGATATACAAATCTGCGCTGCATTTACTCATTCAAAATAACTATTTAAGCAATTAGCATTTACTTCCTGATAAATGTGCTGTGATTCTTATAGAGGGATATAAACATGATAAAACCAGTCTAGCTGACCAGAAAGCAGATCATGATGCAACTGGGAGAACAGATCCGGTGTGTTCCATTAAACACTCCAGAACAGGGTGTTAATTAAACTTTTACACTATATGTGACTCACCTATTCACAAAATAGGAGCGGAAGTATGGAATTGCATGCCCCCACAGAAAGGTTGAAACAATACATCCTTGCACACACTTTCTGTAGATCCTGAGAGCTGTAAATGCTACTCTTAAACTGCAAAAAGGAAGTAGGATGTGCTGCAGAAATAAACCCCTCACCTTATTGTTGAGCTGCTTTCCCTCTGAGGGAAGATTACAGATGAATTAGGGAAGTACTGAGGATTTGAATCAACAGGCCCCAAAAGCAGATCCACTACCCACTGGAAATACCTACAACCAGTGCCAGCTCAAGGTTTCTCAGCACCACTGGCAAGACTAAAATTTCCTGTACAGGCCTCAGACCCATGGCTGAACTGCTCTTCCCAAAAGGAAGAACAAACGAAAGGGAAAACCGAGAGGACAGAGCTATGATAAGGAGCTAAAGAGAGAGCTCCTTAAGCAATAATGACCAATGCTGCTGGTAAAGGCTATGTCCTTCTCCTCCAGGCCACAACCATACTACCCCCACTGCAGAGTAAGTGAAGTAGGTGGCAGAGCCATTCGGAGTTTTCTGTCCCAGTACTCAGGGGAGGAAACATGGGAAGTAAAGATTCAATAAGGTTGTAAGGCAAAATTCAGCTCCTTGGGCAAAAGTCATAGAACTGGCCATCTATGTACATCTTACTGTTTCACACAGCTTTTAATGATTGGTCGGCTAAGTAAAGCAAGAAGACAGTTAAGATCATTAACTGAAAATCTTCCAAAACCTGAAATATTTCCCCATACTTGTACAATGCTGTTCCAGGCTGAGCTAAGGTGGTTACTCTTCCAGATTCCAGGTTCTTGGAAAAAACATAATCCTCCCCTTTTAATTCTTCCTTTTCAGTAGCTTCCAGATCAACAGCAAGTCCAGGTCCTTTAGAGTCAATCTGAAGCTTTGTACCTGAAGAAGAAAAGGTGTAGATGTGAACTTTTTCTTCCTCTGTCCTTGCATCTACCAGTTATCACCCTTGGAAATAAAACCCTTACCCCACCATGTTCCAAATGTGGATGTTGTGTGATGATCAAGAGGCTGAGAGATACAGAACATTCGTTTTTGAAGGAAGTTTAAATCACACTAAACACTTTTTTATAGCACCTTGCTTCTGATGTACACGCAGTGAAGTAGTAACAGGAAATGCCAAATCTTTATGGAACTTAAACATGCTTAGGTACAACTTACATGACAGACGCTCCTCACAAAAAACACATGACTAGCAATAGAAAATCCATCCTTTATGCAGGGAGAGCGATGCAAAGCCCTGCTCCAGTCACAGAACCCCACCACACTAGGGAATACTGATGTCATTTTGGTGACATAAGTATCAACATTAATTGAACCACCAGAGCTCCTTGCAAGAGTCATCAGTCTGCCGCTGTAGCTTACACAGTGTCTGCTGTACAAGATGCAGGTGACAAAAAAAGGAAACAACCCAATCTCCTTTCTCCCAACCAGCGAGTGCTAACTCAGGCAGGTTGATAAATTTATTTCCCTGATGACCTACCAAATTCTAACCATCCATCTCCGGCCATCTGACAAGGAGAAACTTTGCTTCTGAGCACAGATTAAAAAAAACAAGATATGGGGCAATTATCTACAGTAGAGTTCAGTTGCAAATTCTGGTTGTGGTAAAGTTATCTCCACAGTCTGTCACTTTTTTTTTTTTTTTTAAATTTAAAACCATAAAATCAGCAATCAAAAGTGACTGAGACAAATTCCTGACAGAAATTACAGACATGAGCTATTGTACTTATGCATGGAGTCCTACTGTGGACATAGCTACACAGAAGAAAGTGTTTCTCCACAGGCAGGACAAAGCTGCAGCCACTTTCAATATCACTTGTGACGACTGTAGGTGAAGATTTGGAGGAGGAAGCAAGATCATGAAGCTGAAACCTATTTAAAGCCAGACTGACATGAGCCTCAAGAATTCTTTATTTGAATACTTTATCACTCGAAAGAATTTGTGTTTTGGTATAAAAATTAAATTCGTAAATATGAAATTGTAAGATAAAGAAAAAACGTCTTACAAACCTAAATCCATCTTGTTTTTTGCTCCTGACTGGGTAGTTTCAGTATCAAATATGTCTTTTTGGTGGCCACTGTGTGCTGTGGTTCCAGAAAATAGTGAATTTATACAAGTATTTTCTTCACACTTCACAGAGGAGAATAAAGTAATTAACGTTAGAAGGCAATGGTATCAACCTATACAGGAGTATTTGACATGAACATTGATTTTTACAGCAATTTTCACATTTTCTCAACTACATTCATATTTATTCAGATAACTATGAAATAATAACCGCTCATTTATGCACTATATTAAGAAGAGGCATTAAAAATGTTACGTGCAATTGCAATACAAAGCAACTGTATCTTTCTACTTGCCTGTAATCCCAACAAGAAGTTCTCTACTTTGCTCATTTGTTGTTTTTAAGTAACAAATGTATAAATTTACTATTGTGCACTCCGGTATAAAACTGTTACTAGAAGCTGCATTTTATGTACATAGTGCATAAGGGGACAAGCCAAACAAAACCTGAAGTTCTCTGTGGCTGTCACATTAAATACTTTTCCGCCTCAGTTTTTTCACATAAAAGCATACATCTCGGAAGCTGGTGCATGGAAGGCTGATATTATCATTTTTTTGTTTGGCAAGTGAATGAACAAAGACTCAGAAAAAAATAATTCTCAGAATACTTGAGGAGGACATCTAAGTAAGAGTTTCACAATTTACCTGAAGCTCTGTATCCTTCATCCACCAGTATGCTTGTTACAATTGCTCCTGCCATATCATTTTTTGCTTAACTGCACTATCATCTGGCTTAAGAAACTGATTTGGATTAAAAATAATGAGGAAAAGAGGCAGCTCCTTTCACTGACATTGCTGCTGAAGCCCCTGGACTATTAAAACCACAAAGTGACACTCTGCTATTACTGATATGCACCATATTAATACAGCTTGCAAAAAAGAACTGAGCCCACAAGTCAGAGATGGGAAAGAAGATGCAAGTACAGGATGCCTGTAAATACACCAACAACAGCACGTATCTCATTCAAGCGGTTAGATATACAGACACTATGTAAGCAAAAGAACCTTCCAAAATGTACAAAAGGATAGACTGGTGTCTGTTAGAGGTACCCAGATCTCATCTAGTAATTAAAACACTAGAAAGACTCCTTACAGAGTTTAGATCTGGAACTCGCCTTGAAGTATGGGTCCCATGGTCAGGGTACAGCACTGAGACCAACACAGCATTCCTTACCATTTGATCTTTATTGAATGGATATTCCAGGGACTGTTTTGGACTTAAGTTAGCACTGGATCTTAAGTCTTGTTTTTCATTAGTCTCAAGTTGCTTTGCCCATCGTTCTGTATCGAGGTTCCTCTCTGAACTTGCCTTCTGTCCACATGATGCATTACATTTCAGGAAGTCTGAATCTTCTTCATACTCATCATCCACCAACATTTCCCGTTCTTCATCCATTTCTTCTGTTCTGGGTTTCAGAAACTCATGCATCTCCCAAGACTCCTTCTCATACTCATTGTCATTTTGAGAAAGCTGAAATGACCTTCCCAAGTCCAAACTTGGTTCATCAACAAGTTCTTCTTTAAAAGGTGTTTCATCTCTGAAACCCTGCATAAAACATTGCAGGAATATAGAATTTATGTTTCTTTTTAACTCTTTTAAAACTATGTTTTATGTTAGGCCCATATTAAAAGTACATCTTGATTTTTAAAGTGAAAGTCTTCTACCTTTTGCATTTTCTGAAAGAAAATACACTCTCTGACTTACGATTTTAACACCAAAAGTAGACATTGCAATTTTTCTTTTTAAATATAAAGAAATTTAAGTTGCACAGCTTAGATATTGCTGTAGCCATTCAGAATAACCAATCTGGACTGAAGTTAGGGAATGAGAATTATTAAATAACACTAAAAAACCTACAGGGCAAAGTATATATAAATCCAGCTAAAGTATCTCTGTCCTCCAGACTGATCTGCTATCACTTTATGAATGCATGTACATTTCTTACAATACCATCAGCTAAATAAAAACCAGCCTGAGTTTGCTTATGCAACAGTATCAGCAAAAAAACCCCCAAAATCCAACCAAAACAAAAGGCACACTCATTTGTCCCTCGCTTGGCCGGGGGAAAGGGGAAATGGATGACCCACATCCTCAAAAAAAAGGTCATAATTGACTGTTCATTATCTAATACCCTTACTGTTTTAAAGAGAGCTCAACTTTCTACTCAATTCAAACCACAGAGCAACATACCAAAAAAACAAACAAAACCAAGAGAAAAGGTATTAAAACCCACTTTGAAACATCTTGCTCAACAGTTCTTTTTTCTGGGATTTGTCACATGCCTCCCCAATTTCCAATGCTCTGTGTTTCTCCTAAATTGAATGGGGTACTATTCATCAGCTCAGAGTGAGTCTGCACATGTGTCTGAAATTTTATGCCTTGTGCTGCTACCAGAAAGCTTGCCACACAGAGAAAGCTTTTCCTCTCTTTTCTTCAGGCCACCAAGTATATATGCCCAAACCGATCTTCAAGGCACCAAAACCCCAAACGCTGAAACCAATCTACAGATTCAGGGGTCCTCAATCAAAATGTTTTTCTTTCTGCTTCCTGCCACTTCCCAGACTCCCCAAGGTACTTCACCATTTCTGACCTTTAGTGTCAGAATCCTGTTTTGTTAGATTTGTACAAATGCAGAAGAAAAAAACCCCAGACACTGCCAAAATGTTCGCATAGTTCAAGTGAGAGGCAGGAGAGAAAACAAGAGACAGGCAAGAGCATAAGGAAACAATGCAATAATACTATTTGGCATGAAAGCAGAACATTAGCAATCTAGAAAGTAGCACATTTTTCATAAGCATTAAATGTTCCTTTAATCTATTTGACCTGTGTACCTCAATCTCAAAAAATAACCAGTCTGAAGAGATTCTAATTCTCTTCATCATCATTTCCTTTCACTTTTGCAGCATCAATCTCTAAACACTTCTGTAAGAGATACCAACTTCATCATTGTATAAAACAGTTGACTTAACTCAGAACCACACAGCAATTCGTATCACCATCTCCTGATACAGCAGTTAGGTATGTATAATCACAGACTGCTGCACTGCAGTAGCAGACGCTACCCATGGAATAGGGAATACTGCAAAATGACAGTAAAGTCTACTGTTGTAGCATATAAAATCTTCAAGTTCCCTTTTTTTTTTTTTTTTTTTAAGTCAGCTTTGTCAGCACTATGCTAGCGCATAAGACTGGAAGCCATCATGACACACCACTCTTGGCTCTTATATGAGCAGGTAAGATAATAAATGGATGGAAATTTTATACTACTGCTCTAAGCTACTATCAATGCTGTCATACATAAGGTAAATCAAAATACAAGCAAATACCTCTGCATGTATTTTGTACAAATTGATCATTCTAGTTTCTATATTCAGCAGGACTTTAAGATAAAATACTTTATTTAAAAATACTTAATAACATTAGTTTTATTTAGGAAGCAGAGAAACAATCTGAGCTGGCAGAGGACTAATTGCTGTGCCAGGAACCCTTCCTATGCACCCAGAAAACAACAAACTCCATTTTACATCATGAAAGTTAGTAAATATCATGTCCAAGCTAATTTCATAGTATACCTACATCTACCGAGTAATGTTGCTCCTTTTGGTGATTCTAATATACCATTTTAGCATTAAAGATACGTTTGTATCCAGAGATAGGCAGACATGTTTAGCAGCAAGAAAATCTAAAATTTATTTTTATTACTGTGTTGCAGTTCTGGATGATCCTTTATGTATTGTCTTTTCTGGTCTAAAAAGAATGCATTTACCAATGTGAACTAATAAAAATTTTGCAACGCACTTGAGAACAGATGAAAATTCAAAAATATCCACATATCTCTCACTCTACATAGGTCAGTATTGCAATATTATTGCCTATTACCCTGGTATCTGAGTTTCTCAGTATCTTTTGTGCCTCATCTTCCCACAATAAATAGAATTATTTCTCAGAAAATAGGAAAGTGGAGAATTGAGGAAGAGAGTAAAGAAATCACCCAAGACCACATAGGAAGCCTATGAAGAAGAACAGATTTCAAGCTTGCCTTACACACTAGACTACTTTTTTTGTTTTGCTACATTATAATAAAAAGTGTTCTGCTTCCATACCTTACTTTCTTTGCAAAGCTGAACCAACTACTTATGACTACTAATAACGTAGCATTGCTATTTCATATCCAAAGTAACCCAAGGTATTTTAATGACATAGTAAATTTGATAAGGCAGTCTGCATTAGTAAGTGCTGTGCATATGCTTACTGTTCACAACACGATTAGTATACAGTTAGCTGTTAGAGTCTTTTTCAGAGGGAATCCAGCCTGAAGTCTATTCAATACTTAGGTCTTATCTGAAGGACATACTTTTTTTTTTTTTTTTTACTTTAAACCATCATTTCCTGTCCATATAAACTTAAGCTCAACAAAAAGAGTAACCAAATACCTGTGGTGCTTCAAGTATTATTGAGAAATTAATATTATCTACTGGTTCTGGAGATCCAGGGCTGGTTTTAATGTTGCTGGAATTGACAGTGTGCATCTTCTCCTCCTCTTTGCTTTCTCCCTAAGAAAGGCAATCAAAATGATGAGTCAGGAAAACAAACAAAAAAATTCCCACATTTTTCAATAAACTAAAAGGGGGTGGGAGAACCAGCTATTAGAAAAAAGATGGGAAAAAGTTACAGAACTATAAAAAAGGGAAGTCATAAATGGAGAAGATGAAGACAACAGCTTTTATTCTTTTGGGATATTAGTACAGATACAGTAAAAAATAAAGAGATGTGTAGGAAAAAAGACAAATACAAGGATATGAACAATGAAATATCACTTTTTAGAAGAGGAAAGAATATGTTTAACAGCCTTCCTACATTCCTATTTCACCACTCCTCTACCACTTTGAATTACAAGTACTTTCTATTAGATGGTGCTTTAATTAATTTTGCCTGGGTGCCCTTGACGAACAATACTGCAGTGTTCTCAAGTAAACTACTGTCTGTTCCAAAGCCCTGATTCTAGAAAAAGGAAATTCTACTTGAATTTACAGTCTTGAGTTCAAACAGATTAAGTTTCTTTGATGTCAGTGGAGCTCAAGCAAGCACTTAGCAGTGTCTTAGAGTGAAATGGACTTCAGCACATATTTAACTGATCTGCTGAATTGCTTGAACCATATTACACTGTCCTGGTTTCAGCTGGGATAGAGTTAACTGTCTTCCTAGTAGCTGGTACAGTGCTGTGTTTTGAGTTCAGTATGTGAAGAATGTTGATAACACTGATGTTTTCAGTTGTTGCTCAGTAGTGTTTAGACTAGAGTCAAGGATTTTTCAGCTTCTCATGCCCAGCCAGGGCACCTGACCCAAACTGGCCAACAGTGTATTCCATACTATGGGACGTCCCATCTAGTTTAGGAACTGGGAAGTGGGGGCAGGGAATCGCTGCTCGGGGACTGGCTGGGTGTCGGTCGGCGGGTGGTGAGCAATTGCCCTGCGCATCATTTGTACATTCCAATCCTTTTATTACTAATGTTGGCATTTTATTAGTGTTACCATTATCATTATTAGTTTCTTCTTTTCTGTTCTATTAAACCGTTCTTATCTCAACCCAGGAGTTTTACTTCTTTTCCCGATTTTCTCCCCCATCCCACTGGATGGGGGGGGAGTGAGTGAGTGGCTGCGTGGTGCTTAGTTGCTGGCTGGGGTTAAACCACGACATACACCTATGCATAGTGCCAGCACACATAGGTTTGCCCAGACATGTCTTCTGATTCCACATGGATGTTCTTTCAGGAGGAACTTGAGAATGCTGGTTTTCCAGTCAGACCTTTTGGACATTGAGCTGCCCATTCATCAGCTAGCCAGAATTTCTGGATATGTTGAGGTATATGCATAGTAACTTCTACGTGCATACATACTTCTACCCTAAATTCCTGCCCTCCACCCCCCCAATATAACAACCCAGTCTACACGTCATAGAATCAAATATAAAAAAGTTAAAATCAGTCCTTACCACCAAAGGCTTGCAGATTCCAAGAGAAACTGTACCTGGGGGCACAGATTTCAACACTTCCACTGCCTCTGCTAAAGTGGCGCTGTCCAAATATTTCTCATTTACAAACACCAAGCGGTCACCTGGTAAAAGCTCGCCCCCACGTTCGGCTACTCCGCCTGCCACCAAAGAGCTGATCACAATGGCTGTTCTTGTTGGATCTAAGGGATCCTAGGGAAAAAAAAAAAAAAAAAAATAGCCTAAGCCTCAAGAAAGATGATGTTTCTTTTGAGTATGTAAAGACCACTTAAGCATGTTCATCATCTGATGCTACAGAACTGAAGCTTGCTGAGACGTTCAAAAGGACTGCCTACTAATACTGCCAAGGCTTACAGTTTACAAAAAGAAAGGTTTGCAGTAGGAAGATAATCTGCTACTTGCCTAATCCATTAAGAATTTTTAAGATCTGAAAGCTGACTGATACCCTGCTTGCCCTCTTCTTACATACACAGAAACGGCCAGGCCAACCTGCAAATAGAAAAACAACACTGGCACTCTTCCACAAGCCTCCATCCAGCCTGTTACGTGCTAATGTTACATAAAATAACATTCTGCATGCCATTCAAGAGCTTCATGGCAGCAAAATTGATGTTAAAACAAATCATTGCAAGATTACCAATTTAATTAAAAATATTATTAAATTAAAACTAAAAATCAGAACCAAAACATTCAAGAAATAGCAGTATATATTTGCTATATTACTGCAGTGTTCCTGTTTGTCATATCTGCATGACAACTTATCAAAGACATTTTGTCCACCCATGAAGCTTCCTTAACAGAGAATACAGGGGACAGCAACAGAAGAGTAACTAAGATTATTCCTGAAGACAAGGAACACTGTAGTGATGTACACAGAGGAATGTGAAGTAGAAAATATTATACACACTGGAGAGACTGTAAACTGATGCAAAGATATTCACTTCACTTAATTTTTTTTCCCAGTACTAACCTTTGTGTTGTGTCACATACCATTTCTATCACGCATACAGCCATTTAAAAATTCATCCTCAATCCAATGAAATGATCATGTTGTTATACAGTGGCAGAAAGATACACAAAACAAATTTAAGGGGTTTTTTTTTGTTTCCTTGTTTGTTTTTTTAAGATTAGAATTAGCCTTTCTCTCCCCTGCTAAGAGCTCGTAAAGTTCAGAAATGCTCCTCGTATGCACTGGGTCTTCAAATGCATAATCATGTACTATTTTTCCCTCAGGACTTTCATCTTATTCAGGGCATGGGAGGGATAAAAAAGGGGCAAAATTCAAATCACAAAGACCACCATGAATTCAGCACGTCAGTGTTAATTTGAAAACAGGAATGCTTTTTTAACTCTTTATTTTTATATAACTGTACATTGCCTTCCAAGGGAACATGTTTTTTTTAAGGTATGGGCAAACATATGAGGCAATGAATGTAATATCTGTAAATGGCTGAAATTAGAGAACTGAAATTAGAGTTCAGCAGGAAGAGCCATGCTGAAGCTGAATTCAAGTAAATACATATTACTAATAATTCTCTCCCGTTCTAGTGCTTAATCCTGCCATTTTATAATCTTCCCAAACACTGGGTATCCACATTGTACAGAAGAGGCTTCCTTGCGAGTATCATGTCTTGATAATCAAGCCCAGCAACCTCCCTCTGCTGCGCAATGGTGTTCTGCCTACTGAACCCGTGCCAATATGCTTGGGCTGTCCGACTGTTTATGCTCAAACCTGCCTCACACAATGCCGAGGGGAAAGGATTTCATTTGTTTCTAATAGCAAGCTGTCCATGTTCTGCATACACTTTGGAAATTTTTAGAAACAAAATAAACCCAAATGCAGGAAGTCCAGAAGAAGAATCCAAAGGATTCCAAGATTTTAAAAAAGAGGGTTTGCTTTAAGAGTGTTGAATTTTGAAAATGTAAAGTTACTGCTGCCCTTTGTGTAGAGAGTCAGCTTTGCCTGCCCTTGCCGACAAAACCATGTGCCTAACCATCCTGATGACAGCTGACCACAGAACAAACATTCCGTTTGACACAGACTTTTGAGATGCTTTTAATTTTTGGGTTTGCTCCAATGCAAAATAAAAATAACCTTTTGGACTTCTTTGCAAAACCAGGATCATGTTGAGACAGCCGTTTTCGAGCAAGTAAGGCACTGTTCACATGAGGAAGGCTTTGCTAATAGAACTAAACCAGCAAGTTTTCCTATCGTGGGCTCATCTTGCCATGGCAAGCAAGGTTTATGCTGGTTCCCTAAATAGGTGAACGCTCTCTCAGCAAAACTACACCTTTGCTGACACAACAGCTTTTATAATATGACTTTTGCTGGCTTAGCTATATTGATAAAAAATGAACAAAACAAAACTGGCACTCATCCTTACTGATGCAGATAAGCTGACAAAAATTTGTGAGTGAATGACTGGCCCAGTAATTATGGCGCTTGCTGAGAATGTGGGAGAACCAGCTTCAAATACCCGCTCTGATCCAAAGCTGCTCTTTTTTGGGTTCCAGATCAGAACCAACTTAAGTAGGACATGGGAATCTCACCACTAGCTGCTTCTACACAGATAGAAGGTCAGTGGCCTAACTACCACATTTCTGATGAGAAACAGTCCTGTTTCAACTTAAGTTTTCACTGAAATAAAAACATTCTGGCTTCAATAAATCATCATGTTTTGGTAAGAGATAATTCAGCTGGAAAAAGTGTTCCAACCAGCTTTAATCCTCACGCTAAAAATGAAGATAGAGTTCCTGCAAACATACGCAGTTCCTATGCAGTAAAGTTTCGAGAACAGCACGGTTATCTTTGCTGCTTCACAACATGCATGAACATAAGCCATGTATTAGAACTGCTTCATGAAGAGCAGCAGCAGAAATCTTCTTAAAAAAGGGGCCCATATTAAAAACCGTTGATCAGGCAAATACAAACAGGGGTTATAATTACACTGCTCTTTTCAAGCAGAGGGAGCTATTGTACAGGAAGAGAAGAGCAATATAAACTACACAGTGACAGGGCTAAGCCAGTAACCCGAGCAGTGCTGTAAAACCCCGAGTGTTTGCTACCAGTGACGGTGAATCACAACGCGATTGCCGTGAGGAATGCAACAAAAGCCACACGTGAAGACACAGACCTTCTGAATTTCAAGGTGTAATCATTAATCCATATTCTCTGTAATTTAACATGAGGG